>NW_012136858.1:4970169-5040749 GCF_000956105.1 Propithecus coquereli | reverse complement strand
TAGAAAATTTTGCTGAAATGTGAGCAATCAGTGCTTTAATGTGTAAAGCGAATCAAAATCAATCAAAAATAAAATCAAATTGGGAGTTTCTATGTCTTTCTAAAATTGAAGACAGTCAGGAGGTGAGGAGGAGGTGAGGTGGAGGTGGTAATGGTGAGGAACTTAGAACTCTGACTCTTCTTTGAATGCACTACAGCCTAATATGTGTCTGCCAGCAATAGCCCCAGAGCTTTAAGGGATAACATAAATAACTCTGAATACAAACTCAAAGTAAACTTGACAGACAGGATGCTGGGCCAAGACCAACAAGATTAAATTTAACAGAATATAAAATCCTATATTTGGTTTTTTTAAAAAAAAAATCAATTAAACAAATACAGAGTAGAGAGAGTTGATTAGACTGCAGCTCACTGGAAGAATATGGGGGACTTATGCTTGGTCACACTTTAACATAAGTGATATTAATGTTAGGATGGTAGCAACTTAAAATTTTACAGTAGTTTATGGTTCACAAAGCACTTTCCCATATATTATCTCATTTGATCTTCCCAAAGATGTTGTGAATAAGTGTTTTAATCCCTAAGTAGTAGTAAGATTCAGAAAATTAAGATTAAGAAAGATAAAGAGGCTGATCCTGAGATATCACATATAGCACATCCAGAAACTGTGTCTAGAAGGCAGGATAGATAACTAAAATTTATTGAGTGCCTAATATGTGCAGAGCCCTTTATATATATCTCACACCTCAAAACAATACTGTAAAGTGGTAATTGTTGCTTCCAATTTATAGACGAAAAAAAAAATTGAGGCTCACATACTTGCTTAAAATCATAGTAATAATAAGAGGTTGAAATGGATGGAATGGTGGCCACCAAAGGTTTCAGGTTCTAATCCTGGAACCTGTGAATGTTCCCTTATATGGGTAAGAGTCTCTATGTGATTAAATTAGGGGCCTTGAGATGGGGAGATAATCCTAGGTTTAGCAGGGCGGGCCCTCAATGCCATCACAGTCGTCCATGTAAGAGAGGCAGAGCAAAATCGAACACCACACACACAGAGGAGAAGGTGACGTGAAGACAGAGCACTGAGAGATGCACCACAGCCCAGGAATGCCAACAGCCCTCAGAAGATGGAAGAGGCAAGAATGTTCTGTACTCCTTCCTAGAGCTTCCAGAGAGAGTGCTACTCTCCCTATATCTTGATTTTGAACCTCTGATGTCCAAAACTGTGAGAGAACAAATTTCTGTTGTTTTAAGCCACCCAGTTTGTGGTCATTTGTTACAACTGCCCAATGAAACTAATAAAGTGGTGCGGGACAAATTAAAACCTATGTTTGCTAGAATCTAAAATTCATGTTCTTTGTATGCTGCTAGAGAAGGAAGATTATGGGGAGGGGGAGAAGGTTAAGGAGGACAGACAAGGCTAAAAACTGCCTCCAAGAAGGATATCTAGGGAAGAAACAAGGACTTTACACCTCCTTCTAATGAATCAATCCTACACACTACAACTGTAAGAAGCAGAAACAAGATCTAGAAAGATGAGCCTCAAAGACAAAGAGAAAATCTAAATTAAATATAGGTTAAATAAATACATGTAATTTTAAAACCAAAGGAGAAAAGCAAATTAACAAGAACAAAGAGAAGAAATCCAATAACAAACAAGTGAAAAATCACAGTCAAGGGTAAACTAACATACTCATGGTTTCAAAAGAGACTTAAGGAGAAATGATAACTATAAAAGAATAAGCCAACGTACTAAAAGGTGCTATGAATGCTGGGACCACTATAGAGGAATGAAAACATCACCCACAAGGAGAATCACTGCAGAAGAACAAAGAACTAGTTATATATTAGAGGCACCAGCATAGCTCAGAGAAAAATTACACAGACAGATGCTAACACAAGAAAAGATGATGGACTTAAAGAATTATTTTCATATAGAAAGAGGCGTAAGCCAAGACACACAATTAAACTTGTTCTGTTTACTTCCAGAGGTCTCAACCAGACTAATAGTGGGGAAGTTGCAAGAAAGCCATTCTGGCTTGATAAGAGGAAGAAATTTAATATAACTAGAACTTTTCAACCATGAAATGAGCCCCCTTGTGTGACAGTGATCTCATTATAAGAAACATGACAGCAGAGGCTGGGTGACCATCTGTTAGAGATGCTATAAATGAGATTTCAGGATCTCTAAATTTTAAGGTCTCTTCCAACTCTAGAAAACTATGATTTTAAAAAATACATAAATTATAGAAATAATTTATAAAAATGTTTGAAGGACAACTGATTTTGATGATGTTTAACCTTTCGCTAAAGAGAATCAAGATACAATTTAAGTCTAAATGTTTAGTGTAACTTCAAACACAATGGTGGACAATTAAAGTTTTCAAATAGATATATAGTTAAGATATTTCAATGAAATTGAACATGTAGGCGGCGGTTAAATAGCTATTCAACCGTACTCACTAATGGAGTCTATAATTTGCATACAACCCAAGTGCCCGTCAATCCATGAGTGGATTATTAAAATTTGGTATATGTTTACAATGGAATATTACTCAATTATAAGAAACGACAGTGATCTAGCACCTCTTATACTTTCCTGGATTAAATTTAAGCCCATTATCCAAAGTGGGGCATTAAAAGAGCAGAAGAACGGGATCCATTTGTACTCACCTTCAAATTGGTACTAACTGATCAATACTAGGTTGATCACATGGCAGAAATACTCTCTAGGGATTAGGGGGATGGGGGGGCAAATCTACAACTAAAGGACACGGAGGGCACTAAAGGGAGGGAAGGGCATGCCTTTAACCTGCATTTGGGTGAGGCAAAGACATAAAGTGTAACTATAATGTTTGTACCCTCACAAAACCCTGGAATAATAAATAAATAAATAAATAAATAAATAAATAAATAAATAAATAAATAAAAGAATTGGAAGTCATTGTATACCGTTTCCTTGGTTAGCAGCTCCTGAGGGTGGGGTTATAAGCCTTCCCAAGAGCCAAAGTTAAGGAATGGTACTTCCGGCCTTCAGTTCAGACCTCTGTCTCCAAATCCCCAATTCCCATCTGTTTCCAACCTCTTCACCAGTGGTTGTTAGAATCTCACGAGAAAATGAGTATGAACACGCTTTGTAAACAGTGATATGTACACATGATTATTATCAGGATTTCAAAGCCTCATTATCTTTTGCTATTCTTATAACCCTTATAATGGCCTTAGGCTCAGCTGGTCTTACAACTGATCGCACTACCTATCCTTGTTCTATTACAAGGAAACAGACCCTGAGACAGGCATTTGAGTGCAAGTGGTTTATTTGGATGGTGATCCCAAGAAGCTCTATTAGGAGAGCAGGGGAAGTGAGATAGGGAAGGGAAGAAAAGTCAACAGAGGATATGCATTACCAAACAAATTACTGCTGCAGGTTACTGAAGTCCAATCTTGCTGAGGACTGCTGGGAGGCTGCATAGAACATATCTGAGGGGTGAGAGAGTTGAGGTCTTGCTCCACCAATTCCCCTCAGTCTTTGGTCGAGGTCTACTCTTAGGGGACTAGCTCCGCAACTTCTAACCTTCCCCAGTCCAGGCTGAGCATCTCCAGCAGTCAAAGAAAGTCCTCAGGCAAGAAGTCACAGGTGCTTGCAGTAGAAGTCATTGGGTCTTTGAGCTCCCCATATGGGGAACCCAGAGTGATATGCACAAACCAGCAACAGCATCCACTTTGTATTCTCTTCATTTGGGCAAAACTAAGGCACAAAGAAGTTTCAAGACTTCCATAAATACATAACTGCAAAACAAAGATATACATCCCAACTGAGTGAGCTAATGAGCGCTATTAAATTTCACCTTACCAATTCATCAGAAGGCTGTGGTTTTCTTAAAGGCCATGTGCATAGGAGTTTATAGTATGATAATATTTTGGATTTTTTTATAGCAAAAGAGCATCAGGCTGAGAAATATGAAGATAGAAGTGTAAAAAGATAATTAAAATCAAAACTGAATGGTAAAGAAAAATGCAAATATTTGGAAGAAAAGTAAGAGGGCATTAATGTTCAGATTTAAGATGCTCATCAACCAAGATCTCATAAGCCTGCCTTTCTCCACCCCCACCTGGATTCCCATCTTGGCAAAGGTCTCGGGAAACCGATAGAGGAATTTTCACTCATGTCTGGTTCTGCTCTTCCTTTTCCAGGTCTGTCTTACATTATGTGGTCCTGCAGAGGATACTTCTCTCTCTTTCCAGGGGCCAGCCCTGACCTGCCAGAGACAGCATGCTAATCCTCACTTATCTCAGCTGTAAATTATGATCTGTTCCAGTACTGGCCTGTCAGTCAGGCTTCTTAGCAGTATAAGGAGTGAGATTCGGTTCAGCAATCCATGGTGAGGTGTGGGACATGGGAATTCCTTCGTTCTGAACGTTTTACGTCATTGACTTCTACTGTGGCCTTTGAGCAAGTCATTTAACCTTTCTTGGCTCAGTTAACCATATGGAAAATGAACATGATAATATCTCACAAGGGTATTGTGTGATTACTCAATGTTTGTAAAATACTTGGGAAATGAAAGGCCCTGGATGGGCCTAGCGACGTCATTAATCATGTAGCCAGTTAAATTCAGGTAGCTGGAATGTTACAGAGCTCTTTACTTCCTAGATAATTTTCCTGCAATATCTCACAAATCATGAGGCTTAAATCTATGAGAATTTAGATGATGAATTTTATGCCAAAGTGGAGGACTCAGAATTTTGCCAAGTGTTCACTTTTGAATCACCTTTTCATAAACTCTACTTCTTCCTCTCTCAAAACCAGAAAATTATTCAGACACTCATTCTTTTATTTAAAGAGCTCTACCTCATTTTTAAGTACAATGGGCCTTCCCTTGTCTTCATTTTCCTTTTTGCTTTGTTTGCTTACTCAGTCATTCGCAAACAATCATTGAGCCCTAGCTATGTTCCAGGTGATCTGCTAAGTGTTAGAAAAACACAAGACAAGTTTCTACCTTGGAGGATCTCTCAGTGTAGAAGAAGGAGAGTCAGACATATAAGCAAATAATTACAAAAGAATATGAGCTCCAAAGAGGTATGGAAATGCAGATAAATTTTTACACTATGTGTCAGGTAGTGAATGGACCTGAATTCCCCTCCAGGAATGATTCCCTCCTTCTCAAAACCTCTTCCTGGAATTCCACGAGATCGCACTACCTATCCTTGTTCTATTACTACCATTCTTCTCCTTCATCGATTCCTTTTTCCCCTTTAATTCCTTAAATGTAGGTGCTATCTAAGGTTCTATACTTGGTTTTCTTCTCTCTCTACCTTCCTCTCCTCAATACAACATCTATTCCCTAATGTCAGTGATTGCTAAGTGTTCAGCTACAACCCTGACCTTTCTCCCAAGTTTCAGATCTACCTGGAGATCCTTGAACTCAACATGGCCCCCATCAAATTTATAATATTCCCAACAATATTACTTCCTCTACTTGATTTTTCAAATTCTCTCAATGGTTTCATGACTTCCCTTATAACCAGGCTTTAATCCTGAACTTCACATGGAACTCTTTCTTCTCGCTCATCCTGATATCGAAATGACCACCGTTTCCTCTCTGTTTTGATTCTGCAAGGTCTCTCAGATACTATATCTCACTGCTAGCACCTGCCATTTATAATTTTCCAATGGTCTCCTTTCTCCTATCCCTTTTGTGAAGTTCTCCTCCCCCAGTGCAGTCCATATATGCTCACTATACAAATTTTCTTAAGCATTCTTCTATTTATATCATTCTCCTGCTTAAAAATATTAATTGCTCTCTAATGTTTACTAAATTAAGTCAAAATTCCTCATTCTGGGACTCAGGACCCTTTGTAAAATGTCCACAAACTTTCTATGTAGGCTTTTTCCCCACCACATCCCCACAACGGGCATAAGATGGAGCCAAGTGGATGGTTCCTAGTCTCCAAGTAGATATCCTGTCAGCTCTAGGTCATTACACCCACTGTCTCTCCTGCCTGGAATGTTCTTCCTGCGCATTTCTGCCTGGTATATCAAGGTAAATCTCAAACATTTACCACTTCTACATGATACTTCTTCTTAATCCGCCACTGCATTTGGCCAATTCTTCCTTCAAACCTTCAGAACTGTCTTTAGTTCACCTCTAATGGCATGAATTGTGCTCTCCTTCCACTCTATTCTTCTATCCCCTTCCAGATTGAAAGCTCCTTGAGGAGACACAATGTATCTTATTCCACCTTCATTATTTCCCCTAGCACTTACAGCAATATTTGTTGAATCAAATGAAATTAATCCTGGAAACCCCACGCTTGCTGTGGCTTCAACTACCTTTCATTTATATAAATGTACCTTGTACTCAAAAATATTTTCAATATAATAGCTGACCTCATTATCATAAAGAAAAACATCAACAAAAAACTCTGCAGCATCTGCCTTAATAATCTATTTACTCCCCATTTCAATTTTGCCGTGAAACAAACAGTTTTTTGAGTCACTGGGTCTGTGCTATTTGTTGAGTGTTGGAATACAGAAATGAATATGACCTAGCCTGTGCCCTCAAAGAATTCACAGTCAAATGTGGGAGACTAACAAATAACCAAAAGCATCGCAACACCAGGTAACATGTAAAAGACTAAAAATATGGGCAAGGCACGGAGCAATGGAGGCAATACCTTAATCTAGGGGAACACAAGTGTAAGAGAAGACACGCCATAGGGAGAGCCAGGCAGAGCTGTACCAGAAAGTAAAGAGGGGGAGACAGTATTTCTGCATTTGCATTTGCAGAGGCCCAGGGACAAGAAATAATACGGTGGCGTAGGAGGACGGTGGCCGGTTCAGTATTGCTGCAGCATGAAATACATATGGAGGGTGTCTCGTGGGATGAGGATAGAGAAGTAGTTGGTAGCCACATTGCAAACAGCCTGTTATATATTACTAAGGAGTTTGGATTTTTTCCTATAGATGATTGGGAGCTGGTGAAGAGTTTTAAGCAACGCTAAGGTTCTGACACTCAAATTGGATTTTCTTAAAAGGGGCTCAATTCTGATTAAAAAAAAATACTAACAGTGGCTAAGAAAAAGAGGTCAGGCCAAGATAGGGAAAAAAGTATTGCATTTTCTGAGGAGTGGTTTTGCTTAAATTTATATTAGCATTTGTAGGTAGGGGACCCAGTTCCCATTAAACCTGCCTTCTTTAAGAGCAGTAGCAGTAACAGTATCGAGACCTTATTGCACCAGGTAGTAGCCTAAGTATTTTTATGGATTACCTCATTTAATCCACCCAACAGTCATACAGGGTTCAGTGTTCAGAGGGAGAAACTGAGCCACGGAGGGGTTCAGCAGCCGTCCCAGGTCCCCCAGCTGGGAAGAGGCAGAGCCTGCGCGGTGCAGCCTCGCCACGGTGCTGCGAAAGCCGTGCAACGAACGAATCTGCGCCTTTGTTTGTTTTCCTCTTCATTTTAATGTGAGAACAATTATGTTTACTATGTACTTCGGGAGCCGGTTGTGCAGCGCAGGGTTTCCAAGGAAGGAGCCGAGACAGGCGCTGCCTACCGCCGCGGAGCATTCCGCTCGGGAGGGGCGCCTTCGCCTCGGCAGAGCGCCTCATGCTGCGGGGAAGAGCGTGATTGCTATTCACAACAAAAATATTCTTACCAGCACTGGAAACTACATTTACAAGTTAAGCACACGTTTTCTAAAAGTAGGGAAAATTCTAGGAGGGGAGCAGCATCTCTCGCAGCCTGGAGGGAGGAGGCATCTCATTGCCTATTCATGAGGGAGCCGGGCTCTCAGGGACTGTACCAGTTCCAAACAGACTGTGCAGAGAAAACAGCGGGCCCTGCATTCAAAATCGTGATGTAAACATATACAACACAAACCTCAAAGCTCACTGTTCATCATCTAACTGCAGTTATCTCTAATGTTAGCACTTTGGATCTTATATTGCAAGCTGGTGTGTATGGCCACATGTATGCTTATGTGCATAAAATGCACATACGCACAGGCTGACATATTAATGTAATAAGAAAGGTTCCAAAAACCACGTATGACAATCTGCTGCATTACTTTGGAGTCACGAGTCACACTGTGTGTGTGCATGCTCACACCTACACACACGACACACAGAGATAGATAGATAGATAGATAGATAGATAGATAGATAGATAGATAGATATAATATTTATCTATGGCTTTCTCTATTTTGGGCTGTGGAGGTCTAGTGTAAATCTTACCTCTCTTCCTTGTACCTTCCCTCATATTGCCCCAATCTTTGAGGAAGCTCTGGGTCTTTCTGTATTATCTGTGTACCTTTTGAAAGGAAAGAATATGTCACAAATTAATTCAAACAAATCTGCAGAAAATGGACATGTGCATCACATAACAAAATTCCTGCCTCTTCCTCAATTTTAAAATTTTTGACTGCCTAAAGTTGTTGTGTAATGGAGCAAGAATTCTAGTGGGACTAAAATATCTATGTAGCCACTTCAGTTTCATTCTATTCTGTCTGAACATAGAAAGAGTCAGCACTCTACTCGAAGGCTCCATAAATCCACTGCCTTCTTACCTTTCCTTCCAAGCTCATTGTAACAGCCAAAGTGAGCTCAAGAAAGGTGCCATGTTTGAAGTGGCAAAATGCACTGAAAGAACAGGTCCTTATTCCTGGATGTGGTTTTACAGGGCAAGGACACACATAGGGACTGCCAAATTTTGATGCTAGATGGGCGTGGTGGACATTTATGGAGGCGGTCTGGAAGTGGAGTTCTAAGGGGAACCCAAGCTGCTAATTGGAAAGCTCTTTGAGGTTGTAAGAAGCGAGAATGATGCAAATTATTCAGGCTCCATCTAGATTTGGAGATGATGAGTAGGGAGGAATCCTGGGTAATCAGAAGGCACCTTGGCCACAGACATAAGGAGTTCGAGAGCATGCCAAGCTTTGAAGATGAGGAATGGCTAATTCCATTAAGGGCCATGGACCTAGGCTGTGAATTTGCCAGAAGAAAAGTATTCATTGGCTAAGTATTCTAAGAAACCGAAAGTTGCTACATTGGACTAGACTAGAAAGAAATAGAAGTCAGGAGGTGGGGAGGGAGGAGGCTGCAATAATCCACACAGGAAATAGTGGAGTGACGAAGGAAACACCCTTCAGAGATGGGAAGCGGGGTCAGCCTTTCCAGGATGATGCAAGCTGATGCTGGAAATGTTAGTTTGAACACCATTAAACATAACCTACAGGCAAGGATGTAAGTGGGCACCCAATATGAGGAAGAGAAGAAGCCAGAGTTAGTTTAGGCTATTAAGCAGCTTAAGGGGACCCAACCAAGGGCTAGGGGTCCTCAATCAGCAGCTAATATATCTGCCTCCGCGTTGGCTCTGTCTCCCACGCATCCTCAGAGGTATTAACCACCACCGACAAGCCAGGTATCAGTGCAGACGCTTCACAAACACTGGCGTGAATACCAGAAGGTATGTCTACACTTGAATTTGGTGGGGTAAATTCCAGTTGAACCAGCGACTGCATCTGCAGTGGCAGTGAAACTCAGAAACCTCAGCAGACAGGGGAAGAGATCCTGCGAGGCAGTCGGCCACCCTGTAACCCCCTTTCCACTCAATGTGTGCATTCATAGCCAACCATAGTAAGTAGAAGGGCGAGAATCTGTTTTGTACCTTAGTATTAAAATGTCTTGTCTAATCCTCAAGAGACACTCAAATGTGACAGTGAACGGATTTGTCACCACCCAGAATCAATTCTTGGTCATTTTCTGAGCACTGGGAAATATATAGCTCAGATAAATTAAAGCCAGAGTTAATCTCAAACCTCTTATAAGTCAGCAGTTACAAATATTAAATACTTGCCAACAAAATCTTTCACCAGAACTCTTTTGACAAAGGCAAGTTTCCTCCAATCCCTTCTTACTTCATTTTCCCCAAGAAGATTTACTAATAAACTGAGCAAAAACTTAGTAAAGGGTAGAAGATGAAGTGAGCCTATGAAAATGCAAGCGCTGGCTCTCACTGGAAATAAAACTCTGTTACAACTTCCCTCCAGAACTTAAAAATTAATTATGGCCAGTTTTAAAGAGGGTCAATTAGTTAAGAACACAGTTAATCAATAAAAATGTACTGAACCCCAGAGGGTGCCAGGCACTTCAGAAACAGGCCAGCTGTTGCATCAGGGTCCTCTCTAGTGCCTGAGACAAGGTGACACATGTATAAGATGATTTTGCAATGCTCAGCCAGCGCCCATCTCAGTAAGACAGTGGACACAGTAAAGTAGGTCTTTGGCCTCTACTCCAGCCAGCTCCTACATTTTTGCTCTTGACTGAATGTCAAAAAGTCTATTCAATGTTTCTTCTTAACTAAGGAAATTAGAATTCAAGGTGTGATCCCTCCTGGAAAGAGGGAATATGTGAGCTCAGAAAAGCTATCAGGACCAAAATAAACATAGATAAAAATGGTAGACCGACAAGCAATGGAGTTGATATTTTGGAGGAGAGGCTCTCAGTTCCACCATGTGGACAAAGTTGACATGGCCCCAACAGCCAGAATGGAAGGGATAGAATGTTGCAAGAATAGGCATGTTGTAAGAGGCTCACTCACCACTCTCTTCACGGCATGACCATAGGGCTCTTTTGGAGGGGACAAGCACTGTCCCCATCCCACTCAGCAAGGTGGGAAGGGTGTCTCCCCATCCCCTGGTGAGAACTTTGTGAAATCATTCCTAATAATTAGTCTCAAGGCATATACATATTATACTGAATGTTAAAATCATTTGGCGTTGATCAAGGACACACTCAATTGACGATGCTCTCTGTAACAGCTTTATGGTTCTGGGTGTCAGGCCACATTTCCTGCTATTCCAAAACCAAACCCCAGGTGTGGCTGCCACTACTTCCACCAAATTCCAATTATTTCATTTTGAAAGATACCACCCATGGACAGGTACATAGGGAACCTAACTTTGAAGTTAAGACTTCTCTAAACCATGCTGGTTTAAAATCCCAGGAAATTCGTTTTTGCAGCAAAGCTCCTAGGGTGTTTTTACACACAGAAATGAAAAACTAAAATTACAGTATAAGGTATTCAACTGATTTCCTTGGGGGATTTTGGTTGGGAAGAAATGGACCACTGTGAAAATTTCATCTATCAGAGGCTTGTAAGATACAGCTTGCACTCCTAAACCCACATAGGCTATTCAAAACCCTCGGATTTGGGGGATCTTACTTGCTATTTATTGTTTGACAATAATACATTTTATTAAATTTTCTATCTATGTTTTTTAACCTATTTGTTTCCAATATGTGTTCATAAGTTTTTTTACTTTGATGTGAGTTTTAATTTAATTTTATAAATAGGTTATCATGTCCATGGTACAAAATTCAAAAAGTAAAAAATGATGTATAGGGAAAAGTAAGTCTCTTTACATCTCTGTCTTCCAATCACCCAGTCCCAGAGACAACCACTGCCACTATGTTGTAGTGTTACTTCTAGATATAGTCCAAGCATTTACGAACATAGACATGTATGTAAAAGTGGATATTTTTAACATAAATGGTAGTATATTATATGAGGTGTTTCCAACCTGGCTTTTTTCATTTAACAATATACTTCAGAGAATATTCCATATCAATATGTCCTTTTTAACTGCTGTAGTACATTCCATTGTATGACTACACCAAATGTTATTTAATTAGTCCTTTATTGATAAAAATCTAGGTTGTTTCCAATCTTGTGCCAATACAGACAATACTGCAATAAAAAAGTCATTTAATAGAAGATGAGTATACCTGTAGATGAGGATATCTAAATTTTTAGAAACATAACTGTTGAGTCAAAGAGTGTATTTGCTTTTTAATTTTAATAAATATTAGAAATTTCCTTTCATAGAACTTATAACACCATGAGCAACATATGATCATGCCTGTTATTCACCTCTGAACCACAGAATGTATTATCAGAGGGTATTATTATTTTTTTAAAAAAATGCCAGAGTGATGTTATTATAATTTTATTTTGGCTTCTTCTTGTTTAAATGAGGTTAAGCTCCTTTTCCTATGTTACAGAGCCATTTGTATTTACTTTTCTGTGAACTCTGTTCATATCCTTTGCCTACTGTTCTAACAGATTTAATCTTTCTCTTATTGATTATTAGCTCTTTACATATTAGGAAAATCAGGTTTTTGCTAAGATGGGCTTTTAAAATGTTTTACCAGGTTTTCATCTGTGTTTTTACTGCTGTAAACCAAATTCTATTGGTTTCTGACATACATAAATGTTTGATTTTTTTCAGTAGGATCTTAGAAGTATCTTAAATGCTTTAAAAATTACTTACCAAAATATTATAAACCTGATGCCTATCCTCTTGGACTAAGACTAAAAGTTTTACATCAGATCTGTATTACTTTTCTTTACTGCATAACAAATTACCACAAATTTAGCAGCTTTAAATGATGCCCACTTATTATCCCAAATTTTCTTTGGGTCAGGAGTCTGAACATGGTTTACCTGAGTCCTCTGCATAGGGTTTCAGAGGCTGTAATTAAGATGTTGGCCTGGGCTGCAGTCTCATCTGGGTACCCAACTGGGGATGGCTGTACCTCCTAGCTCATCAGGTTTTTGGAGAAGTCATTTCCTCAAGGCTCTAGGATTCATGGCAGCTGTCCCTTCAAAGCCAGCAATGGAAAGAAAGACTTCAGAGCCAGGATGATGGCAAAATGGAGGCTTTAATAACTGTGTATGTTGATTTTGTAACCTGAGACTTTGCTGAATTTATTTATCAATTCCAGGAGTCTTTTGGTGGAATCTTTGGAATTTTCTAGATATAAGATCATATCATCAGCAAAAAATGATAGTTTGACCTCCTCTTTCCCAATTTGGATACCATTTATTTCTTTCTCTTGCCTGATTGCTCTGGCTAGGACTTCCAGTACCAGTTTATGAGGAAATTAGTTGAGACCAGGGAAAGAGCCACCCAAAAAAAAATGCAAATAAAAGAATCCCCACAGGTTATGTAGGATTGGCAATAATTCCTTGTTCCACCAGCTGGAGGGGAACATCTCATAATTCATGTGGCATAGTTAGAGTACTCAGAAGGGTTTTGCTTCAGTAGTGGGGAAAAATTAGCCACATTAGTTAGGCAGATTTGGTCCCACCTAAAAAAGCTTAAAAGCAAGACTTGAAAGTATAACACTGTTTTTAATTACCTCATAACACCCGAGAACAAAATTAAATAATATTTATAGAAATAAAGACATATCTAGTACCTAATAAGGTAAAATTCACAATGTCTTGCACCCAAACAAAAATTACCATACATGCAAACAAACAGGAAAATAAAACCCATAATGAGAGAAAAAAACAGCCATCTAAACCAACTCAGTAATAAACAAATGATAGAGATAGTATATATGCATATTAAACATTATTATAAAGAAATTCCATATATTCAAGAAGCTAGAAGAAAGATTAAACATGTTAAGTAGAGACATGGAAGCTATTTTAAAAAGACACAAATTGAAGGGGAAGATGGTGGACTAGAAGCAGACAGCACATACTGTTCTCAAGGAGAGGATAAAGAGTTGCAGGTAGGTGGATGCCTACCTACGGATGTCTCTTCTTAGAAAGAACATTGTAAAATTCTGAAGAAGTGCCATGGGACTTTCAGAGTGAAAGGTAAGGTGACAGGGTGACTCATTTGGCAAGATTAAAGGGATACATGGGCAGGCATACACACTTGGGAAGTTCAGGAGGATAGAGCCATGGAGCTCCATGCTCACCTCACAGGCACTACAGCCCCAGCTGTAAGAGGGTTTCCTCCACCACCACAGACTGCTGGACTGGTCAAGGAACTTCTTAGAGTCTGTGCAGAGACACTGCACTGCAGAACAGGCACAGGAGGAGTCAGGTGGCTGCTGCTCCCAGGTTTCTGCACTGGACACCATCCTGGGCTCTCAGGTGCATGGTGGCAGGTCTGCACAGGACCTGGCTTTGCAGCAACAGCCTTCACATTGCCCCCGCTGGGCCAGGGAGGGAGCAGGCAGAGCAGAGACTTCCCTGTGCTGTGCCCTGAGACAGGGAACTGAGCACCTCTCCCCTGCTGCACAGAATCTGAGCAGACAAGGTGCTTTAGGTGCCACAGGCACCACCTGGGAAGCCTTGGGTGCATGCCTCAGCAGGACCTACATGAGGGGAGAATCCCAGCCCTCTGGTAGCCCCAGTCAACATCCATAGTACCTGGGCTATCAGAACCAACCCTCACCTGCTCAGCTCAGCATCTGCAGTCCTCATGCCACCAGAACAGCGCCCCCTCCACCCAAGTAGCTCTGCCTCTGTGGTCCCCAGTTCCAGTTCTGAGGCTCTAGCTATGCCCAGGCCCAAGGCTTTGTCCCTGTGGCTCCAGAGGTCCTGAGACTCCAGCATTGTGCCTGATGCCCAAGACCCCACCCTCAAGTCTCCACCACTGATTCTGGCCCCATGGAACAGCCCCAAGGCCCAATGTTCCATGAGTGAGCCACCCAACCTCGAACCACCATTACATATGGACCTGGATCAGGCAAACACCCACAGCCCAAACATCCATAACTACTGCCTAGATAGCCTCACCCAGCTACCACTATCACCTCTATGGGGAGACCCCAAAAAGAGCAATCCCCTACAGCACCAGCCTCCATGGGGAGGGTCTCATCCGGCCCCCAACTCAAACTTCCAATAATGATCTGGAGAACAATGCATCACCCCACATGAAGGTTATCCAGCACCAGATTAAACTGTGACAATCACGTGGGAATGGGAAAAAAAAGAACAGCTGCACTATAGGCTCTCGGTGCACCTGCTCCTCCCCTGGTGGATCAACATATCAGAGTAGGACACAAAGCTTCATCTAGGGACCTCCCCTTCTTTTCCACTAAGTATGAGAGTTCCCAGCAAGAGAGAACAGGTGCCCTGCAACCCTAAGCTGAGAGAAGAGGATTCAAATGAGAGGAAACCAGCAAAAAAAAACCTGGTAACATGAAAAAACGAAACAGTTCAATACCCCCAAGCGATCACAATGGAGCTATAGTAAGGGACTCCAACCAAAAGGGAATTTCCAAAATGATGGAAATGGAATTCAGAATATGGATGGCAAATAAGATGAATGGAATTGAAGAGAAAGTTGAAAATTAACAAAAAGAATTCAAAAAAATATTTCAGGAAATCAATGAAAAAAATGAGAAATCAATTAGAGAAATATGGCACTATGTGAAGTGAACTAATACATGAATTATACATATCCCTGAGGGAGAAGAAGAAAGAGCAAAATACATGGAAAATCTGTTTGTAGGAATTATTGAGGAAAACTTCCCTGGTATCACCAGAGATCCTAATATCCAGATACGAGACGGTCATCAAACACTGGAAATATTCATAGCAAATAGGAAATCTCACAGTCACATAGTAATCAACCTGGCCAAATTCAATATGAAGGAGCAAATTCTACAAGCAGCAAGACAAAAGCAACAACTAATCAACAAAGGAAAACCTATCAGGATAACTACAGATTTCTCAGTGGAGATCTTACAAGGCAGAAGGAATTGGAGCCCCATCTTCAGTCTTCTTAAACAGAACCACTGCCAGCCTAAAATTTTGTACTCTGAAAAACTAAGTTTTATAATTAACAGAGAAATAAAGACTCTTCCAGCAAAGCAAACACTGAGGGAATTTGTCACAACCAGACCTGCCCTGCCGGAAATACTCAGAACTGCATTGTACGTGCATCAGCACAATAGATACCCACCAGTGTAAAATAACCCAAAAGCTAAACCTCACACCTTGTATAAAACAGTAGCACAAGAGGGAAAACAAAGCAATAAGGTACTATCCAACAGGAAAAATGGAACAGCATCCCACATAATGTAAGGCATGAAACCATAAAAATTGCAGAAAAAAATATAGGAATAACTCTTTGAGTAATCAGCTTACACAAAGAATTTAATGACTAAAACCCCAAAGGCAATTATAACAACAACAAAAATAAATAAATTGGACTTGATTAAATTAAAAAGCTTCTGCACAGCAAAGGAAATAATCAACAGAGCAAATAGACAAACTAAAGAATGGGAGAAAATATTTGCAAACTATACATCTGATAAAGGACTAATATTCAGAAGCTACAAAGAACTCAAACAAATCAGCAAGAATAAAACAAATGATCCCATTAAAAAGTGAGGAAAAGACACAAACAGAAGTTTTTTAAAAGAATATGTAGACAAATGGCAGGGTGCAGTGGCTCACGCCTGTAATCCTAGCACTCTGGAAGGCCGAGAAGGGAGGATCACTCGACTCAAGGTCAGGAGTTCAAGACCAGCCTGAGCAAGAGCGAGACCCCGTCTCTACTAAAAATAGAAATAAATTAGCTGGACGACTAAAAATATATAGAAAAAATTAGCCAGGCATGGTGGTGCATGCCTGTAGTCCTAGCTACTTGGGAGGCTGAGGCAGAAGGATTGTTTAAGTCCAGGAGTTTGAAGTTGCTGTGAACTAGGCTGTTGCCACGGCACTTTAGCCCGGGCAACAGAGTGAGACTGTCTCCAAAAAAAAGGAATATGTAGACAAATGGCCATATAAAAAAATGAAAAGCATATGAAAAAATGTTCAATGTCACTAATCATCAGGGAAATGCAAATAAAAACCACAATGAGATATCACCTGACCCCTATCAGAATGGCCATTATTAAAAAATCAAAAAGTAATACATGAAATGTCTTTTTTCCCTTTGGTAAACACCTAGTAGTGGGATGGCTGGATCAAATGGTAGGCTTACTTTTAATTCTTCAAGGTATCTCTATACTACTTTCTGTAGAGGTTGTACTAGTTTGCAGTCCCACCAACAGTGTAGAAGTGTTCCTTTCTCTCCACATCCACACCAGCATCTATTGTTTTGGGACTTTAAAAAGACACTTGCACTTGAATGTTCATAACACAATTCACAATTGCAAAGATGTGGAAAGAACCCAAGTGCCCATCAGTACATGAGTGGATTAATAAAATGTGGTATATGTATACCATGGAATACTATTCAGCCATAAAAAAAAATGATGAAATACCTATTGTATTATCCTGGATGGAGTGGAGCCCATTCTTCTAACTGAAGTATCACAAGAATGGAAAAACAAACACCACATGTACTCACCACTAAATTGGTATTAATCGACCACATATGGGAAATAACATTCACAGGGTGTCGGGTAGGTTGGAGTGGGGAGGGGGGATGGGTAAATCCACACCTAAAGCACTGTCTGGGGGATGGGCACGCTTGTCAGGTGGTGCAAAGGCAATTTGTGTAACCAAAGCCTTTGTACTCCCATAATACTCTGATATAAAAAATAAAAATAAGTTAAAAAAAAAAACTCTCAATACTCAATTTAAAAAAAAACTAATGGGCAAAAGATTTCAAAAGACACTTCCTCAAAAAAGACATACTGATGACAAACATGAAAGACAGTCATCACCATTAGTCATTAAGGAAATGCAAATTAAAACTATAATCAGATACCACTACCCACCTACTGTAATGTTTGCGATTAAGACTGACCATACCAAGTGTTGGCAAGGCTGTGGAACAACTAGAACTCTCGTACACTCCTGGTGGGAATGTACAATGGTACCAATTCTTTGGAAAACAGTTTAACTGTTGCTTAAAAAAAATTAAGCATTCACCTACTACATGACTCAGTCATTCCACTACTAGGGATTTGCCCAGTAGGAATGAAAACGTGTCCATACGAAGACTTACACAAATGTTCAAAGAAGCTTTATTTATAGTAGCCAAAATGTGGAAACAACCCAAATGTTCATCAATAGGTGAATGGACAGTGTTATAGTCATACAATGAAATACTACTCAGGAGTAAGAAGGAATAAACAATTGATACAATAACCCAGATGAATCTCAAAATAATTGTGCTGAGTGAAAAAAGAGATTAAATACTGTATGATTCTACTTATGTAAAATTCTAGAAAACATGCAAATTAATCTATAGTGATAAAAAACAGATGAGGGGTTGTCTAGGAACACAAGGCAGGGTGAGAGGGAGGACAGAAGGATTACAAAAGGCACAAAGCAACTTTTGACAGTGTCTATTATCTGAATCGTGGTTATGGTTTCATGAATGTACACATCTGTTCGAACTCATACTCTTGCACACTTTAAATATGTATAATTTATTTTATATCAATAAAGCTGTTTTAAGATGCCTTGACTCTTGAGACTCAAATGTATTTTCTCTCTTTCCCTCTCTTTTTTCTGTAGCAATTCTTTGCTAAGGCAAATGATGTCACCAACTGAACGAAGGAAGGGCAAAGAATACAAGGACATGCACAAGGGAAATCGTGAGGGGAATAAACCGTGTCTTTAGCATCCCTCAATTCTCCTTGAATGTCTCCTTGCCTAATTCTCCATGTTACTCTCCCTCCTGTCCCATTCTTGCTTCTGCTCCAGTCAAGACCCA
This sequence comes from Propithecus coquereli, assembly GCF_000956105.1. Classification (NCBI taxonomy): domain Eukaryota; kingdom Metazoa; phylum Chordata; class Mammalia; order Primates; family Indriidae; genus Propithecus; species Propithecus coquereli. The sequence continues at coordinate 5,022,260 of NW_012136858.1, read as the reverse complement.
CCGCTTGTATGCTTCCACCAACCCACCCACTCCCTTGTATTCTGGCAGACACTGAAAAGTTATATGATAAATTTAGCATGATTAAGATATTAGTGATTCAATGTGAATCACTATTCATGGCATAGGGTTTAAGAGCACAGATGCTGAGGCCAGGCTCTGTTCAAATCCCAGCTCCATCACTAACTAGCTGTGTGACCTGGGGCATGGTACTTAGCCACTCAGAGCCTCAGTGTCTTCCTCTGTAAGATAAGCATAATCTTACCTACCTCCCATGTTAGTTATGAGGATTAAATGAGTCAATATTTGTAATGTACTCACAGTATCTGGCACATGGCAAGTGCAAAATAAGTGTTTGTGAAATAAGTTAATTAAATACCACTGCCCAGGGACTATTGTATTAAAATGAAAAAGAATGTTTACATCAAGAAAATTAACTCTTAATAATCTGTCAGGGGATAAAAGCAACTTCCTGGCCCATCTCACATCTCCCTAGCTGGGTGCCCCCCATTTCTGCCTCCACATCAGCTCCCTGTGGAATGCTCAGTGCCCACATTCTGTGTCTGTGGAGGTGCTAACGTCACCCTTCTGATTTGGACCAATAGATCTCATTGTTGCCCTCAGAGCTGCCATCCTGGTGCTCTGGCCGCCGCCTGCCTCTCAGCTGAAAGCGCAGGAAGTCTGCTGCTGCACATTCGAGCAGTAATAAGCAATGCCGCGACCTCCTGGGTGAAATCTTAACTCTTTCAAGGATATGTAAACCCCAACTGAAGTGCTTATTAAACGCATCTCAGAGCTGTTAATCACAGGGGCTTTTAAAAGGCAATGGAGCTGCAGCATCAGTTGAAGAGAACCCAAACTTTCCGAGTGCTATTTATTCCTCCAGCGCCTAAGCCCTCTTGAGAAAGAAACTATATCCAGAGGATTAGAAGATTTCTTCTGAAAATCTATTAACCCAGTATTGGCAGAAGTGGAATATATACCCTCAGCTACCTTATTCTCTTGTAAAATCCTCATTAGGAAGGTTTTCAGGCTTCTGTTTCGGTGGTGTGTCATTATCCTACAGGACAGCAAACCTGGTTTATGACACAGTCAATTTCCATCTGCATCCTGGACTCCAGGACCACAGGAACCCTTTGACTCAAAATTCTTCCTACAGTTCATTACTGCGTGCCTGCTTTTGGGCAAGACTGTGTAGGGAATTCAAAAAGATTTGCAGCACAAGCCTTTCCCTTCCATAGCATAGTAACCATATTTGGAGGTAATTACCCCTCTGATAGCCCCATTTGCAAAACCCCTATTGTAGGGGAAAGGTAATGTTTATACACATGATATATTCCCAGGAGCGGCTGATTCAAGCATGGTGGACATCCAAACCAAAGCCAACCCTTCTAATGGCCAGCTGGTATCATTGACATTCTCTTCCACAAGAATTAGATTGGCAGGGCCTGTACCTACAGAAAACACATTGGCCTGGGCCACTGGCCTTTTTGGGCCACATGTAAGCAGAGAAAGAGGGTTGAGAGAGCAAGAAGGAGAGGAGATTGTAAAAGCAAATAGGAGATCATACAGCCTGTAAGAGAGGGCAGCTTCTGGGCCCAGAGGGTGCCAAAGTATAGCTCCCATGAGCTCTAGTTGTCCTCAGTGCTACATCTTGATATCACCTGATGGTTTGTGAGCTTAAGTAGGTTCATGTTCCTACTAAACAAGTTTTGGATAAAATTAGTAAGCCTTATGACTTGGTGCTTTTATACTACACTATGTCTGGTACTAAAAGAGCCATAGATTGCCATCTTCTATGTGTAGCAAGAGTCGTAACTTAGGCCTCAGCCTTGCTCAGCCTAACATTGAGGTATGTCTGGTGGGGCCAATCTACAATGTGTCTATTTGTATAAGAAGGCTCATTGCCTCCTGGTAAAGAATTCATCCTAAGGGAAGAAAGTTTGGTTGAAAATCAGTGCCCAGTAGTGAGCAGATGCTGAGCATTCCAGTACAGTCAGGCATCTGCTGCAAAGCCCTTTCTGAATCTTCTGAAGATGATATTGAAATGAAAGGCTTGTTTTCAAAAATGAAACAAAACAAGCAAACAAAAAAAAAATCCTCTCTGGTCTTTAGGTACACTATTATGTTATCCTAGTAATTGAGGGATTCCAACACTGAGGACAGAGATTCTGCCAAGCTCTTCAGCATGAAACCTGGTACAGCTTAGGAGGGTCCAGGCCTCTTAGCTTCAGCAGTTAGAGCCCTCCAGATAGACATCTGTGGCCTCAGCCTGGGGACTGGTGGCCCTGTGCACGCGTGGGCAGGCAGCCCCACCAGGGGCCACGGGGGAAACAGAAAACACAACATGGTAGCTGACAGCACTTGGTCGATAAAGGTAATGAGATATCCCCAGAAACTCTCCTCCTTCTCATTTTTTTTTTTTAAATTCAAAGCTGCATGGCCACAGAGCAAGGGTTATATGTGGGAAGCAAAATCTCTTTTTAATTGTGCTTTTATCTTTGTATTTGTTGCACTTGTGTTGTTCTTGGATTTAACGGAGAACACTACCTAAACTCCTGATTGCATTGCAAACTTTCCCACCTTCTACACCTATCATATTTTCTCTTTGAGGACTGAAGTTCCCTGATGTATTTTCTTCATATTCGAAAGATATTTATTTCCATAATGGAGAATGGCAATGAATATCTAATCAAAGCCCCCCATAAAATTGGGGTTTTGTTGGCACACTCAAAGTCTACAGCTCCTGAAAGTAGAAATGTGTCTGGCATAGGATGGCAGCATAGCAGAGAAAACTTAATTAAACTTAAATCTAAAGTAAATGATAAACTCAAGAGCATTTTCAGCACCTTACCTTAACTATCTATCTTAGTTCCAACCATGGTTCAGCAAAGCACTGAGGCCTCTGCTTTCAGCGAGCTGGGTCTTCCTTACTATGCGAAGCACATATGGGAGCCAATGCGAAATCTGAATAATGCTTTGAAGGAATGTAGTTCAGTCTGGGAAGATGAAAGTATTTCACAAACAGCATTATCTCCTTAATTCACATACATTTCCTATGCAAGCAGTAGATAGGGACTTGGTATTTATTCTGGGATTCTGACTCCATTACTGTTGAATGATTTGTATATTTATGGGAGCAGAAGGGCTGAAAAATTAACACAGTGAAAAGAGACCTGCATAGGACTGAAGTGAGCCACCACTGGGGTGGTATGGTAGCCAGGGGATGGCACTGTTTGTCTACCCCGGGGCAATGGCCCCAACGAGGGAGGGCATGGGCTCGTTCATGAAAAAGCAAATAGTCCAGCTTGACTGGAGCTATAGTGCAATGTGAGAGAATGGAAAAGGATGAGAGGACCACAGGAGAGGGAGAATAAGGGCAAGGAAGGGGAGTGGGGCCAGAATACAAAGAGCTCTGTGCACTGGTACAAGCAGAGTTTGAACTTGATTTGGTAAGCCATGAGGAATCATTGAAGGTTTTAGAATAAGGGATTGACATGGCAGAAGTAACTTAGGAAACTAACCCAGGAACAATGAATAAAAGGTTTGAAGAGGGAGAGAGACCTGGGCAAGAAAGGCCCAGTCAAGAATCAGGCTTTGATCTTGAGATCTTGGCTCCCAAAGTGCTGATGAACCAGACTCCCCCAAGCACCTCAAGAGCCACTGAAGGGCTCTGTGGCTGTTATCACGTTGATGTCTCAGGTTGAGCTGCCTCAGGTGGCTGATGCTCTCTGGTCCTCAAATCTCTAGATATTTCGCTACTCTCTGGACAGCCAATTCCATGAAGTCCTGTAGCCTAACTGACCTCCTGGCTGTGCCCCACCCTAAAATTTCTTGACATCACTTTTTCTTGTCTCCTGCTTACCAGTTAATTAAAGGAGTCAATTCCTAATATATATAATAGACACTATAACCCCAACTACAGTACTTAATTCAGCAAATATTTATGAAGCATGCCATGTGCCAGGCACTGTGCCATAGACACTAGATAAACCACAGTGAACAAGCCCCAGATGCCCTAGGCTTGCTGACCCAAGGCCTTATGAACTCAATAGAAACCACAAGACTTCAGATGAAAGCTGTTTGACATTTTTTAACAAAAAAAAAGGACTCCATTCAGCAAACCTAAACTAACTACTCTTCAAGGGCCTGCCTTTGTGTTTTCCTTTACTCTGTATTTCATGGGGCGGTGTCCTGTGCACTGCAAGACATTCACCAGCATTCTTGGTCTCTACCTGTTATGCTAGTAGCACATCCCCTGGCCCAGCTGTGACAACTAAAAGTCTCCAGACATTGCTAAATGTCTATTGGGGGCAAAACTGCCTATGGCTGAGAAGTGCCATTTTAGAGGAACCACACAACTTTATATCTACAGATACAGGCTACATGGGCTTTCAGCTATCCGGGCAAGGCAGGCAGCATGGATCTCTATGCTCCACAGAAGAGGCTACTCCTCAGACTCTGGAAAATGAAGGTCTGGGCAAGGAACAAGTTCACCAGAGGAAGGGCACCGCCTTTACTTTACCTAAACCAGGAATGGAACAACTCGGGGAAGGGCACCTCAATAAGAGAGTAGGCAGGGGTCTTCTTCCCTTTCCTCCTGGCTTGACTGCAACACCCAGAGCTGCAATTGCTCTGTCACTCTCTGTGATTGGAGGCAGTCTTCATTGGGAAGGAGACCCTGACTTCCATCATCCACCCATGAAGCCTGAGAGGTGTGAAGGAAGAGGGTGTCAGCCTCAGGGAGCTCTTTCCACACTGGGGAATTTTTTTCACTCCCAGGAACACCAAGGGTTTCCAGCCACTTGGCTCCAAGGCAGAGCTGAAGCAGTAGCAATGAGGGGAGAGTATTCACAAAAATAACTGCAACTCACATCTGCATCTCAGGTGTGCATGTGGAATTTAAAAGAGAAGAAATATTAATGATGCTTTGGTTTCTTAAAGCTTCATAAAGGTAGCGTGCTCCATGATTTGTCTTTTCCTTTACAGAATGGAAAAATTCAGTTGTCAGTGCTCCTGAAATGAGTGTAATTCAGGAGAACCAATTTAAACTGATTAAACTCACCAGAGAGAGATGAATGAGCCAGGTCAACATATTTATTTGCATTCATATAAAGCGAGGAATGTGCCTCCCAGGGTCTGGAATATTTGTATCTGCTCTCTGGGCTACTTCTTTCTTTATATCAAACTTCCTGAGGTTCTTTATATACACAAATTCTTTTAACAAATTTTTAATGAGTACTTTCTATGTGCCAGGTTCTGTGCTAGCAAACAAGATAGGGATGATTTCTGTTCTCTTGGAAGTTTCAATCTAGTTAAATTAATAATTATGAGCTTCCTTGCCTGGCTAGTAAGTCAGAGGAAAGCATATGACATGGTTTTAAGGAATGTATTCAGGTTAGAGAAAATGTGATAAACTGGGTGGATGCGATGGCTCATGCCTGTAATCCTAGCACTCTAGGGGGCCGAGGTGGGAGGATCGCTTGAGTTTAGAAGTTCGAGACCAGCCTGAACAAGAGTGAGACCCTGCTCTACTAAAAATGGAAAAATTATCTGGCCATCACTGCTCATGCCTGTAGTCCCAGCTACTTGGGAGGCTAAGGCAGGAGGATTGGTTGAGCGCAGGAGTTTGAGGTTGCTATGAGCTACGACGATACCACTGCACTCTACCTGGGGCAACAGAGTGAGACTCTATCTCAAAGAAAAAAAAGAAAATCTGATAAGCGACTTTAAAATCACAACAAAAGAGAGACCTGGTATCTCTCTTTGAGCAGTGATGGCTAAGCTTTAATAAATTCCAGCTTCAACACTTACATGCTTATGAATAAAGGCAAATTATCATTCCGCCGTGAGTAGCAGCTCCTTCATTTGTAAAATGAGCTATAAACATCTTTTTCCATTCTACGTAGCACAGGTTGTTGCAAGGAAAACACACGTGAACGTCTTTAGTACTAATGAAGGGGCTGGTGGTCGTGGTGGTGGTGGTCAGAGTCACTGCTTGTGTTCTGGTTTCATTCCATTCTATAAATGGTTTTTAGGTATCTGCTGTGTCTGGCCCTAGCTTAAGAGAAGAAAATAAGGCTAGTGCAAATATTGCAGGTCAGCACAAATTTTTGCAAGTTTGCTGGTGTTCAAAGGTAGGAACAATTTATCATAGAACTCTAAAGGATCATTGATCCAAGAGGGATCTTTAGAGAGCCTTGATGTTCCAGGTACGATGCATCTATTTATAGAAATAAAAATGGAAAATCTGGCAGTCATTTCCATGAATCCAATAACAAGCATTCGTCCTGCTGCTTGGGTCCTGTAGATTAGTTGGTTATAGTTGATAAATTGCTAAGGACGTGCAAAGTTCTGTAACATTATTCAGTAGCCCTTCACTAAGAATAAGGGGTGGAAAGAGGAGGGGGAAGCCTAGCAGATTGCTCATCCACTAAAAGAGTAGAGAAAAATTTTAAAACAAACAAAAATAAAACCCTTTCTCCTCTCAAATGCTATTTCCAAATCATTTCAAAGGGCTATTATTAAACTTCAGAGAGTTTGAAATATTATCTGATATTAAATTTCAGAGATCCATTAAGTGCCATTTTGCTGCAGTGAAAGGCAAGGACTAATTCAAGAAGGAAAAAAACATCTTGGAAGAGAAATTGTTTTTAAAGGTCAGTTTTTCTTAAGAAACAGCTAAAAACCCCTCCATAGGAAGCAGTGGCTGGGCTTTCAGCAAGTTCACTTTCTTCTCCCGAATATTCAGAGCCAGGGGAGACATCCTCACATTTTGCAGGACATGGTTAAATCATGGTGATTTGAAGAAGTGTCACACTGTTCTTTCTCTTAAACTACCAACTCCCTCCAGCTTCGGTTCTAAATATCATGCTCTCATTGTAGCTTGACAACAAACTCCTGTCAAATAGGTCACTGGGAAAGGGATGACATGGGACATAAAGAGGGACCAGAGATTACTTGTCCTTCTAGATTACTGCAGTGGTTCCCAAGTGGGGACAATTTTACTCCCCAGGGGACATTTTGTAATGTCTGGAATCATTTTTGATTGTCACAACTCGGAGTGCATCTACTACTGGCATCTAGCCAGTAGCGGCCAGGGATGCTACTAAACACCTTAAAATGCCAAAGGCAACCCCCTATAACCAAGAATTATCCAGCCCAAAATATACAGTGCCAAGACTAAGAAACCCTGCTGTACCGTGATTCATTTCATTTTTCCCCTCCAAGCTCTGGTCTCTTGATAATGAACTCACATGGTGGTGGTTGCATGTTCTGTTGAACACAAGCTAGCCACATCGAACCCTTTCCATTAATGGACAAGTCTAATTAACTTGCCTTTCCGCCCCCCTCCCATTCATTTTTTATTCATCTTGGGTGGAAGCACAAGTAACAGCATATGGATGTCTTACAGCCACCAGCTCACATAAAGGAGGATAAGAATGTTGCTGTAGTCACGCTGTCTGGGCTGCAGTCCAATCAAATTGCAGTATTTTGCATGGCATTCTCACTGCCTAGCTTTGCCAAGCATCGTGGAGTTGAAAAACAACTCCCAGCAGAATTTGCTCAAATATATCTCATCGTGTGAAAGGAATCACAGAGAACTGATGATGTAATAGTGACTGCCTATTAGTAAAGAGAATAAGGATGCCCACCAAAGAATTAAGCCTAAGAGCAGGCAATGCAGAAGAAATGATGAGAGAATTGATGGGATAAATGAAGACATCAAGTCTGTGGCATGTGGACAGGGAGCAGCGGCAGCATCTGGAGCATTTACAATGCTATTCCAGAATGGTTCAGCTTTGCTCTCATAAAATTTGAGTCCCTATATCACACTCTTCCGTTTGATAAGCTTTGTTTTCATATATCTACGTGCCACCATCAAGCAACAGAGTTTCAGCCAGAACAAAGGCTGCTACCTTCCTTCAGTTAACTGAGCAGGTTTTATTTCTCTGCCCTGTGTAGTCAAATAAGTGCTTTCATCACAGACCGTGCTTGTTAACGAGAAAAGGGACCTACACCAATGCGTAATAGAGCCTCTGCTGTTTGATTCAGTGTTTTTTAGGCACAGATATTTTTTAACAGCTTTACCTCCAAGAAGGACTGTGTAGAGGCAATTTCCAAGGATATACATCTCTCCTCTTCAGCACATTTTTGCTGCATGGTTTGTTTCCATCCAATCCCTTGTTGATATTTTCAAGGAGGGGAGAGGGGCAAGGAGGGAAGAGAGCTGAGCTGCTTCATCTCAGGGTTTATTCACAGCTGAGTAGGTTACTGAGCTTTCAGAACCAGACCCCAGCTCAGGACCGAGCATTTGGAGATTGGCCTACATTGTTCTGACATCTTCCCTGTGCCAACCCTCCTCACAGCCAAATCATCATCATGAAAACACCTAGTATTCATGGAGTGACTTAGAGTCGAACAAACACATTCCCGTAATGCTTCTCTCTAAAACTCTTTGGGAAAGCAGGTATCATTCTCACTGCTGGTGGGAAGCCTATGGGTGGAGTTCACCTCCACCCATTACCCCTACTGAGTTTGCTCCATGTTGACATTATCGGGCTTTCTCATACAGGTGGAGCATCATTATTTTCTTCAACGCTGTCTCTTTTCTCACCCTGGAATTCCAGCATTCTCCTGTGGTAACTGTATTCCAAATATGGCATGCTTAGAAGCTCCAGGGTATATGAGGAGAATTGAAGAAAAAACTTTTTCTGCAAAACTTGACTTGGAAGACCTGGAATTTAAACTCACCTCCCGGATATCTCTTCGTTTGCCTGTTAAACATTGCTTCAGTTTTACCCTCTCACCTTGGTCTGATGACAGCGCCTCTGGCAATGTCTTGACTGGCCTTCTCCGCGCTGGCGTGAGGTCAGTGTTGGTGACATGCAGAGCTCTCTGCTTATCTGTGACTTGCACTGAGGCATTCACATAGTTTAGTCCTTTTTTCCCCAATATCATATCTTCAACTCAACTGCAGTATGATAAATACCCAGAGTAAACATTTTTAGTCACCCCAGAGACTCACCTCCTTCCTTTTGTCCTCATTAATCACCAGGTATCAATCCACTACTTGCATTTATAATAAAGCAGGTTTCAAGACACTTTGAGAACTTGAGAGAGAGATCGAGAGAGAGAAAGAAACTCAGTCCACATCCTAAAGGACAATAATTTAATAAAAAAATATTGAATAAAGAGAAACGTTGAAGTAGCCACTGAATGTGTCTGTACCGCAAGCCCTGGGTTGGGCATTTGATGTGTCTGGGCTTGTTGTCCTTATTTTAGAAAGAGGTCGATAGACTTGCCCAAGGTCACCCAGCCACAAATGGCCTGGTCAGGACCGAGACCAGGTGTGTCTGTTTCTAACCCTTCAGGCTGCTTCTTAAAATTAGTACACTCCAGAGGGGAATCAAACCCCCAAATCCCAGGAAAATGAGGCATAACAGCACCATTGATCCCTAGGTTAAGTTCTTACACACACACACACACACACACACACACACACACACACACACACACCCCTCAACAGGGTGGCTGTCCACTCCTACCTCTGGATTGATCTGACGCATGTTACCTGTCTCTGAAGACAAGAAATCTCAACCCCCTGTGTCATGCCAAAGGATAACATGTCAATTCTGGGTTACCTAAGGGGCAAGTAATGAACTCCCTTGCCTAGAGAGGAAAGCAGAGATCTGAAAGTTAAGAGATGTCCCAGTTTTGCCCTAACTAGATCCCAGCAAGTCACCTAATCTTTGTGATCTTTGTTTCATAATTGGCCAAATTGAAATAAACTCAATAAACAGTTGTTTAGCATCTACTCTGTGCCAGGCACTGCTCTAGGTGCTGGGGACAGAGCAGTGAACTAGACAAACAAAGCCCCTTCTCTCATGGCCCTTGCATTCCATAGAGGAATAGAAGCAATGAACAAATAAATAAACACAATGATTCTAGAAAAGGATAAGGCCTTCAAAGACAATAAGCAAGCTAAGGTAACAGAGAAGCATGTGTTGGGATGGGGCAGGGTGAGGGTAGTGTTTCTTTAGAGTGGCCAGAAGAGGTGTCTTTGAGTAGGAGTCATTTCAGTTGAGAGCTATATGGTGAGGAGAGAGTCATTGCAAGACCCAAGGGAAGAGGATTCCATGGAGGGAATGGCCAATGCAAAAACCCTGGTGTGGGAACCAGAGTGATGTGTTCAAGAAACAGAAAGAAGGCCAGTGTGGATAGAAACTAGAAAGCAGAGTGGGCAAAGTGAAGTGTGGTGTAAGATGTCAAGGGGTCTTGTGGGCCGCTATTGGGAAGAATACTTGCCCTCCTGGCCTGACAGCATCGTTGCAAGGCTCAGATTTGATATGGTTTTGGCTGGGAAGGCCCTGAAAGCAGTCACAGGCTAAACAAACATAGTGTGGTGCAGTCCTAGGTCCTCTAAGTGCGTTATTAATGTATGTACCCTGTTTTTGCCAGATTGTTTACCGGTGTGTTTCTGTGCAATCCTTAGCCCTGGCATTGCTTTGAGGAATGGGATTGTCCAATCTGGATGAAGCCAGGGATATTTGGCCCCTCCTTTTCCTTCTAATACTGTTTTCTGAATACAGAGAGCAGAGCAGAAACTGTGGACTCAGGGACGGGATCCTCATTCCCTAAATCCATTGCAAGCAAGTAGCAGGTCAAAAGCTGCACTACTTCGTTTAGTTGAGAAGCAAACACATACACCTATTTCATCATATTTATGGCTTTTTTTACGAGATTATTTGGATAAATACAAACCTTTTGCGAGGAGATAACTTCTCCATATCCTCTGTCTTCTAATGAAGTTAAAATACATGTGCAGACAAGAAAATAGGCAGGTTGCCCTCTGTACCCAGGAAGGAACACAAAACAGAACTCAGGCTGCTGGGAAAGGCATCAGAGCTCTGGGAACAGGGAGATTCATTAAAAATGTAAAATAAATGCAATGATTGCATGTGGTTGTCTTTGGGGGCATTTTGCTTTGGACCTTGTATGTGTTAGAAAACAGTACTGCAAATGCCATAATTATTTTAAGACATAAAATTATTTAAATTGGCTAATGAATGCAGACCCTGACACCAGTCTGCATAAATCTGGATTTATTAATGTGTTCTTACAGAGGGGGGTGGGGTTTGGAAGCAGCTTTATTCATTAGCAGCATTATCTGTACTTTCTTCTCCTCCTTGGCCTGTTCAAAGACAGAATGTCCTAAACTGCATGATCATCTGGAGGCAACACATACGCCTTCACATACATTAGTTCCATTAATTATTACAATTGATATATATACTCCTATGATCTATATTTTTCCTACAAGAAAGCTAAATTCAGAGAGGTTAAGTGTCTTGCCTAAAATCACACAGCCAGAAATGGCATACTCACTTGAACCCAGGTTTTCTGTTACCAAATCCTTCCTCCACTATTTTATGGCAATGGAGGTTAGCAGACTGAACTTGAGTGATGGGTCATCTTAGAAGGGAGACAATGTTTTTTCAGTTGGGTATCCATCAGTTTCCAGGAATAAAAGGGAATCTGTGTGTAAGAGGAGCTCTGTACATAAAAGCCTTTGCTTATTCATCAATGTGTCAGGTTGTTTTTTGCCAAGGATGCTCTTTCTTTCCTCCCCCTTCCCTCTCTAGCCAACTGAGCTCACCATGGTTTTCACGCTGACATCCGGCCATCGTCTCCTTCCAAGGGCAGCAGGTCTTGCGGAGGTAATGGAATGCTGAGCAGCTGTCCTCACTCAAATCCTTTCAGTTTGCAGCTTCCAGAGTGCTGGGCTGTCTCTGCCACATCTTTGTTTTCTTTCTGGGAATCTTCATATTATTGCTGTTCCTGTTTTCTAGCAGAGGGTGGAGATTACATCTATATGAGACAATGCCAAAAAACATACTTTTCCCCATTTCATGATCATTAACCTTATCAACTGACATTTATTAAATACCTGCTGAAGCATGATATCAAACAGACTTTGGTTCCTGTTCTATCCCAGGGATTGTGGCGCTGACATTGACCTGGATTCAAAGACTGTAAAGACTGTAAACCAAGCAGAAGTCGAGGTGATATGCATTCTTGGGACTAGCATGAGGTTACAGCCCCAACTTCTGAGCACAAGATGACCTCAGACAAGAACTTGGCAGCCAACTCTGGTGTGGCCAGCTCTGATCCCAGCAAAATTCCAGAAGACTTGATCCTCTTTGTCATTTGGGATCAGTTTGGGGAAGGCTAGATTAATCTCACTGGTTTTTACAGAGAGTAGGGACTGGAGAAGATCAGGAAACTAAGGGATGCCCCGTTTCATACTGGAGGGGGCATCGCAGCTCCTCTATCCCAGTGAGCAGAGATCTCTAGAAATCTTCCACTTTCTCCCTGCTTTCTCAGGGACCCACATACAAATCTGTCATTCCTAGTTGTTTCTCTAGCACGACCTCATTCAGGAGGGAAGATTTGATATTCACCATCTCCCTGGCAGACTTGGGTGAGATGTCAGGCAGGACTAAGGGGTGGGAAAGAGAACCAGATTTCCATGGAAAGAATGAGCCTCCCTCATCCAAGCAACCTGCACAGGGAGATGACTGACCTTTGCATAATACTCATTCATAGGATTGCAGGTGCTGGATTCTTAATAGTTTCATCTCTCCCTCTTCATTTGAAAATTATTCAGCTTTCTGTTTCAGCTGGGATTTTTAACTTCCAAGTTATATCTCTTCTTCTCTCTAATACAACTGGAAACAACTGAATTTAGTTGGAGAATATGATCACAAATCTTGTAAATTTAAGGAGGACCAAAGGTATCATTGCCCATGTTTCCAAATAGGGAAGGCAACTGATTTTATTTTGTTTTTGTTTTTTGTTTTTATGTCAGCATATTATGGGGGTACAAATGTTTAGGTTACATATATTGCCTTTGTTCCCCAACCAAGCTCCAAGCATGTCCATCCCCTAGATGGTGCGCACCACACCCATTAGTTGTGAATATACCCATCCCCTCCTCCCCGCTCCCACCTGCCCGACTCCCGATGAATGTTACTACTATACGTGCGCTTAAGTGTTGATCAGTTAATACCAATTTGATGGTGAGTACATGTGGTACTTGTTTTTCCATTCTTGGAAAGCACCTGATTTTAAAGGGCAAACCTAGATAGTTCAGTTCAATAAATACATAATAAGTCTATATTATGTTCTGAGCAACAAACATCTATTTTATTCTTAGTGTACTCTGAGCACTGTGCTGGTCCAATAAAGATGAGTAATTTAAGTCCCTTGAGGAAGTCACACTCTAGTGGGAGGTTATACTTTCTATACAGCAGAGTCAATTATATAATTAATGAAGCAGGACACCGGGAAGGAGGAACACTAAACCCAGCCTTTGGGTCTGGGGAGGCTTCCTGGAGCTCAGCTGGGTCCTGTAAGATGAGTAGGAGAAAACCAGTAAAGCAGGACGAAAAGCTGATTGTAGCCACAGGGAATAGCTTGAGCAAAAGCAAGACATGGGAGACAAGATGGTGTGTGAGCAGGTAATACACAAAGCTGAGTGCCACCAAAGCATAATGTACAGGACAGGGGATGGAAGGCCTTGTAAACAATGCTAAATAGCTTGTATTTTATTCTATAGGCAATAGTGAGCCACTGTAGGATTTTTGTAAGAGAGTAGAGTAGTCAGATTTGCATGTGAGACGGAGTAGGGGGGATGGATTTAAGAGGGACAGAACTGAAGACAAGTTGGTGTAGAGTGCCTCTTAGTGAAGGTACAATTAGAATCATATGTGGAATGTTTCAGATATTTTAACTCACCCTAGAGTTTTTAAAACATGTGTTTCTCTAGCATGACCTCATTCAGGAGGGAAGATTTGATATTCACCATCTCCCTGGCAGACTTGGGTGAGGTGTCAGGCAGGACTAAAGGGTGGGAAAGAGAACCAGATTTTTGACACACTAATGAACACAGTAAGGACCTGGACCAGGACCATGAGAATGGGAAAGAGATAGAGTCAGAACTGAGAACATTTAGGAAGCACAGTCAGCAGAACCTATGTATTTATTCATTCATTTGATGAGTATTAGGCCAAGCACTGTGCTGGGTGCAGAAACTCAACCTAGTCCCTGCCACTAAAGATTGCACAGTCTGGTGCAGCACTTCTCCAACACAACATTAATCTTTTTAGCAACAGGAAAAATAAGGAAAGAAAATATTCTTGAGGCACTGTGGCCTTGCACCAGCCTTAACATGGATTTGCAGCTTGAGTAGTAAAGAAAATCTCAAAGGATTTGGTTGAGGAACCAGACAGAACACAAGTAAATCCTCCTTGGAGAGACACCTTTTATCCCAGGCCTCGAAGAACCTCCACAGATAGTTTTTCAAGAACAATGAGCTGTACACGGTTTAAAAAAAAAATGTAAAAATAAATATAAAGAAAATAAGCATACAAAACACAGACTGCAGAAACAGACTAATAAAGACTACAGATATTAGACGTATCAGAATTTTTGTATATTTGGTTTCTTATAACTATGGAATTTATGTTTAAATACATTTTGTTTAGAAAGGTTGAAAATATAATCAGGGACAAGAAATTGTAAAAGGTGACCTGCCAGATTTATAAGCATCCATTTGAAATAAAAAATGCAATAAGAAAAATGAAAAATTCAGTTGATAATTTTAATAGCAGAATAAAGACAGATGAAGAGAGAATTTGTGAACTGGAAGATAAGAAATTATCTCCAAGAAAGCAGCAAACTTTTTCTATAAAGGGTTAGACAGTAAATATTTTAGATTCGTAAGCTATATGGTCTGTGTTGCAACTACTCAATTCTGTCACTAGAGTGTAAATGTAGCCACCAACTATACATAAACAAAGTGGCATGGCTGTGTTCCAATAGAACTCTATTTACAAAAGCAGGCAGTGGGACAGATTTGTCCCAAAGACAGTAGTTGGCATACCTCTGGTCCAAAATGAAGCACAGAAATGAGAAATATATGCAAAATAAGATATTAAGAAATAAGATATTAAGAAACAAGGAAGATAGTAGGCAAAAGTGGGGAGATAATGGAGGAGATGCAATACTTGAAGACACGACTGAAAATTTCCCAGAATTGATGAGAGATATTGATTTGCTGATTAACAAAGCCCAATAAGTCCCATGTAGAAAAACTAAAAAGAAACTCACACCTAGATACCCATCATGCACTAACAGCCAGCAGTGAAAAGAAAAAAAATCCAAAATGCAAGCAACAAAAGAATGACACATAAGCATTGCACAAATTCTAGGGGCTCCCAGTTACATAGACTACGGTGCAAATGTGGCCCCCTGGAGTTGTGTGAGGTGAAAGTCCTGGTTAAGCTAATAGCTGATTTCTCAATAACAAAGAAGGATGCCAGAAAGTAGCAGGATAATAAAAACCTATTTGGAGGTATGAGAACAACAGGGAGAGTTGCTATATGGGTAACAGGGGGCAGACCCAGGATTTGGTGGGCCATGAGGCTTGTATAGTTTGGGAGACCTTTTTATGAAAAAGAATACAAAAACACAAGAGAAAATTAAGTACAAGGCCTTGGAGGGGACCTGTTCAAATGACAGGCCTTAAAATTTGAGCTTTATTAACTTCACGGTAAATCTTCCTCTGAAGGTCCAATGTCTTCCTCCCCTCCTGCCCCCAGAGCCAGTCTTCTCCAATACAGGCAGCAGAGTGCCATGCTCATCCTGGGAATGGTGCCTCTGTCATCCCACCCTTGTTCAGAGATCTTCTGAGCCAGCCCAGAGAGAACCTTAATCCTGGGTATCCATCACATCCCAGGGGGCTATAAGCCAGTGGGGTTCAAAAGTTCTGAAGAATGTATAAAGTGCTAGTAGACACTCACACGTAACTTTACATTCGGTTTATGCACACCTATATACCTCAATTGATTGATTCTGTGACGCTTTTCATGTGCAAAGACAATAGCTTCAGTTCTATCCCTACTTCTGCATTCTCACTGCCTTCTGCCAGCATTCACATTTGTCTCACCACCCTCATTCTAGATTATACACCACCTCCAAAACTTCTCCAAACACCTATTCGCTTAATCCCCAGCCAAAGAGTGCAGTCAGGGTGCAAAGCAATAAATCTTGACCCGTGTAACGTTCTCCCTCTGATTCAAAATATGGGACAATACCTGGGGCCTCTCCCTTGTTTCCCCATGGCCTTCAGCTCCCCAGATGCCAGCGTGACACTGGGACCTCAGGGAATATGCCTGCTTCCCAGAGAATCTACACCCGCTACTGTTGTTGCTGCTGCCTCCAAGCAAGCCACACTTGGGTATAGGCCAAAAATACAGAAGTTGGGAGCTACAAGGAGTTACAACCTTGCCCACAGGAAGGCCCTCTGCTATCTAGTTGGGAATTGCCTCATGGGTACAGCCTGGTCACTGACCATCAAACGCAGACTTGTCCTGTGCAGCCCAAAGGAGCCGCCTGGCATCTACACTTTTGTTGCACGTAGTTTCTCTCCTTCTTTTGAAAAGCTTTGGGGTCCAGGTGCCAGGTGGGGATGGCTGCTTCCCATTTTCTCCTAAGTCCATTCTCCCGACTCCAGTCCTCTCATGAGAATCCAGTGCTTCCCTTCTTCTAGAGAGAATGAGGACTTCTGCAAGATCATCTGGATATCTTAGACACTTGAAAGAAAATGCTTCCCTGATTGATTAATGCTGCACATCAGTTATATAAGATCTTTATTTCAGAACCTGCAAGCAGTTTGTATTTTCAAAAACAATCTCCTCTGACTGACTTTAGAGATCCCCTATTCTGACTGCACCCTTCCTTTCCACCCCTACCTCCAGAAACCTCCCAGTCAGAACAGGTCGCTCATCAACCCCACTGGCACTGCTCTCTCTTCTCAAGTTCCCGACTTCTTCCTAGACTTCTTGTGGTTTCCCTCCACCTCCCTCCACGTAGCCAAACTTTTCCATCCAATCCAAGACCTCTTTATTCCTCAGAGGTCCCCTGAGCACTGCAGCCCATCTTGATCTTGTTCTACTCCTGGAACATTTGAGGTCCCTATTATTGTGAAATGCATTACTTTGCAACTGTGGTTCTCAAACCTGGCTGGAGTATTTTTTAAAAACACACACGTTTGGGCCTCTACCTTGGAAGATCCTTATTCTGGAAGCTTCTGGAGCTTCCAAAGTGATTCTGATGTGCAGCCAAGGATGAGAAACACTACTTTAGAAACATGTTCTCTGGTGGTTTTATATAATGCCTTTTACATCTAAGCCTCAATTCCCAAATAGACTGTAAATTTATTGAATATAGAAGCTAGAATGGCAATTTTTCTGTACCCTCCACATCATCTTGCCTACCAGGCATATAGTAGGTGCTCAGTGACAACTTGAATGATTGATTTATTCATTTAGCATGATGCTGGATAACAAGCCCTTGGACAGGAAGGAGGGAACCTGAAATCTGTTCCTCAATCCATAACTAGCAAGCCACTATCCCCCCTGGATTTCTGCTCACTCATTTATAAAATGAGGGTGATAATTAGGTTTCCAAACTCCTGGGAGCTTAAAGGAAATAGTAGAAGCTCATGAGTTATTTTCGATATTTTAAAAAGCCATTGTCAGTTATACATTTCAAATCAATTTTCAGATTAGTGATCTATCAAAACATGCATTAATGAGTGGTGGTGGGGAGAAATAATAAAAGGCATCTTTAGTAATGAAAAGGTTTAAAGCCACTTTTAAAATGATAGGATTCCATGATTTCATTTGCTCAGTATTTATGATCCAGATCCCCTGGGAGAGGGGGTAGAACAAAGCAAGGACCTTGGAGTAAGCTAATCTGGGTTCAAACCTCAACTCCACAACATGCTAACTGTGGTACCTTGAGAAAGTTTTTAATCTTTCTAAGCCCATTCCTTTATCTGTAGAGTGGGCATATTGATATACCTATTCCCTAGAGTTGCTGCAAGGATAGATAAGCCAATACATGGAAAGCCTTTAATGCATTGCCTGGCACATAGCAAGTGCTCAATAAATGTCAGCTACGGTGACTAGGAGTGTACTTGGGATGACAGAAACACTCAGAGCTAATGCTATGGAGAGAAAGGACAAAGTCATAAGAAATGTTTCTCTTAGGAAACAGTTCATCTCCTAGGCTAGGGAAAGTTTATAACAGGCTCATGGTCGGGGAATAACTCTTCTGCTCCAGAACACATAGCCGGTATGTTCGACAGCAGACACTGTGGTGCAGCCTTCATCATGGAACATGGAACTCTGAGGGAACCACAGCTATTCCCCAAGACTGGATTTCTCCACGTCTGTGCACTTCCAGATCACCTGGAGAACTTGGTAAAGTGCTAAAGCCCAGGCTCAACTGCCAGATATTCTGACCAAGTAGCTCAGGAAAGTGCATTTCTGCATTTTTAAGTCCACAGAAACACTGCTCTAAGGAAATCATTTTTGAAGAAAAATTCTAAGCCAGATGGAAAGTGTAAGCTGACTATGACCATTACAATGCTACAATGCCTGCTGAGGCAAAACTGTTGGGGTGGAAGGCAGTGTGTGTGTGATCAGGCAGTTCAGCGGCAAGAGGAAGAGACCAGGCAGGCAGGGAGAGCCAGGGGATTGGCTGGGCTTGGATACGGCCATACAGTGAGCACAGGGGACAGGAGGACGGCTGACACATGTGGGGCTGCTTCAGAGGAAGCCAGCCCTCCAGATCCTGGATGACCAGGTAACCAGATGCTGATGCTAAAGCCTGGGGGTCCTAGACACCTGTTCAGAAGATTCGGGGAGGATAGATCAGTCATGGTGATCCCTCAGCTTTGATTTTCTTCCAGGTGGCTTGGTTTACTTCTAGACTAAAATTGTTTTTCTGTTACCATCAACCCAAGTAGAGGCACTTACTGGTTATTATCCTATGTTCAGGGTGTCGAGGGTGCTAACGATGATAATGACGGTGGTGGTGCTGGCTCAGCACCTGCTACAGTGGCATCTGGTATCTAGACCTGAAAAAGGGCAACATGACCCAGCAAGAGGAAGCTGCCATTTCCGCAAAGACACAGTTTCCCTGGCCTACTTTTTATTTTTCTCGTCTTGTCAATCTGTTGTTAGATTAAACTCTCCCCTGATGATTGAATGCCATGATCACAGGCAAGACAAACGTTTGATGATTCGGTTGATTGTGGTATGCATGACATAAACCTTATTCGCCTTTCTAAAAACTTATTTTTGCAATCATTGAGAGTCTAGGTAATATTGAGAGAGAATTCTCAGTCCAGTACTTTACCTTCCTCCTCGCCATTAGGATTGCTGTATTTCCCATATTCACTGTGACATGTACTTTTCTGAGCCATGCTTGGGAAGGAAATGTCCTATATTGAAACAGGAAGAGAGCAGTGTGACTTCTGAACCTATTCTCAGCCTCAGTCCTTATCTGAAATTGGATCCAACTGAGGAATTTTAAAGCTCAACAAAGAATATCAGGGATAAGTGTTACAAATTCTCCATCCAGAGTCCGTTTTCATTTAAGGCTGCTAAAACGAAGCTATTATTGGTTAATGTTCAGATTAGTCAGATGGACAGTGCTCTGGGTTATATAAGTGGTAACAGTAAAGTCAAGGAGGGCACTTGGTTGGAGGTCGTTCTTTTCATCCCCTTGTATCCACCCTGTCTTATGTACACGGTGCTTATTTTCATACTCTGTTGCTTGCTTATTTACACAGGAGAAAGAGTTGCTAATCTGCTGTCCAGAGCCTGACCTTCATGGGGTAAGGCCACTGCATTGAAAAATGATGGGTAGCTGCAAGCACCACATCTCAGACTTGCAGTAGTTGACTGAGGAAGGGCCAGCCTTCAAGGGCAGGCCTGGGTCTCTTTGCTTCCTGCTCTTCCAAAGTCTTTTGTGGGAATCAGGACAGTTAAGACCTTCCCTGCCAGGCAAAGCATTTTCCCTCTTCCGGGGCCTTAAGCCTAAGCCACATGCTACAATGCAATTTAACCAAAGACACTTTGTGTGGGGCGGGTGGGGTGGTAATGTTGTAAGTGGGAGATTGATCAGATATTAATAAATGGAGTTAGTATTCCCTATTTAGCTACCAGTCTTCACAGATATAATTCCTTCAGAAGAGGGGTGAGTCTTAGGATTTAGATGTCAATTTTTCTACCTTGGATTTTTAGTAGAATTCTCCCAAAGAGGTTGACTATTTACTGAAAATCATGATGTGCCCCTTAGATCCTATGCAATTATTTCCTCTGCTCTCTGAATAAAATCTACAATCTACAATATAAAAAGTCTGAGATTTTTTCTACCACTTTGGGATAGGCCTGCAGGGACAGAAGGTAAAGGTGGTCTATTTCCAATTAAGAACATCACCTGTAGCTGGAGGCATCAATGATTTGTGGAAATTTGGTTTTAGCATACGGTGAGACTATAAGAACCTAGTACATTCCAAAGACTTCATTTAGAAGTTCACCATCTTTGCCAACTTAGAAATGAGGTCTACCCCATCACTGAGCATTTGGGTCTTAGAGGTGATCTTGTCAACATCCCACCCAGCTTGGCCAGTAGGCAGATATTGAAATTGTGCTCAACACCTGCCCTTCAAACCAAGGAGATTTCACTTTCTTAATTATTTACCCCAAGAGTATCCCACAACCTTTAGAGTCAAAATGGTTCTTCCTCGTAGTATACATCCCTTGCTTTAGTTCTCTCTTTTTTTCTTAACAGTTTCTCTCCAGTCGATAGGCTTTGGTTTATTGGAGTATCAGTAATTCATTCATTCCTTTGTCTTCCTTTTCTCTAGTATACCTGATATAGATTCTGTTAATCATAATAATGTGATTATCATATGTACTATGTACATAAGAAAAACATGCACAGGGCCTTTAAAATCATTCTTGTATATCCCCTTTCCTTAAGAGACCAATCTCTAAGGAATAGAGTCCAGATAGATGGTAATCTCTGCTTTCTAAAAGGCCTTCAGCTAAAACAATCCCACCATTTTCTGGGGGTAATATGACAGAGATTAACAGCCCTCAGTCCAAAAAATCCTCTGTATTTCCTTGCTCTAGTTTAAAGCTCCTCTCCTCTTATACTCTGAAAAGGAATAACTGAGCATTGTTCTCAGGAAAAATAATCCCTCATCTATTATCTTTATTCTCTTTTTTAAGTGGCTAGATTACCCTCAGAGTATTGCTTTCTGTAACATAGAGTTGCAAAGTAAATCCAGCTAAAAGAGGAGGGTTGAATAGAATCTGTGAGCATAGTGATTATTTTAATATTAGAAATGATTCTGGTTTATTCATGGTCCATAGTCATTTTTTCCCTCATGTTCCTGGCCTAGCTTCCCCATCATCCAAACCATCATCCCAACACCTACCTACTCTGCCCAGTGTATTGGTTATCAGGCTAATTGTTGCTTTTTCTATATATTCCATCTCTCACTCTCCTACTGATTTCACCAAAGTGAGTTGCTTTGTTTTCCTGGAGAGCTGAGACTGCGTCTTATCTCCAGGTCCTTAAGCCCATGCCAGGGAAAGAGCAAGTACTCCATATATATTCACTGGCTGAAAAAAAAATGAATGAACAGTTTAATGAATCAGAAACATCTGAATACAGCATTTAGAATAGTCAAAAATTTCTTTAAAACACCACTGGATTGTGTTCAACCCAACCAGATAATTATTCTAAAAGCTACCAATGTTGAACTCTTCCCACTAGGCTCAACATTGGTAGGTTTTAGAATTATCTAAAAAAACAATTGTTGCTTGACCTACAACATATCCTTCAGCTTACAACCCTTGCATGAGGTAGGGCATTAAGAGAGAGCATTAGGAGAGGTTAAAAGGATGAATGTAACGTCCTCATCCTTTAGTGCCACCCAGGTCTTGCCCTCCTCCCTGCCTCCTTGCCTTTCAGTGACTGAGGCCCTGCAGTCCATGCAGATTTTTGTGGTCCTCATGGGCAGCATCCAGTACACCAACAATGAGGAAGTCAGCCAACTGACCTAGCACTACGTCCTCTATCCTCCTTCTCTTTGTACTGGGCCACGGTGTATGTATTCTAGTTCCCATGTGCCACCTGCTGGTATCCCTAGTCACTGCTGCAAAAGTGCCTCAAGTGCCAAGTAGTGGCTAAAGAGAGGGAAGGAGGAGGCCTTTCAGGGCATGTGCTTGAAGTGACCCAGGTGTCTGGACTGCCCTGTGAATTAGTTCATTCTTACTGCATGTCAGTAGTGGAGATTAAAGGTCTGTCTCCAGGGTCATAATCTGTGTTTAGGAGTTCTTAGTTCTTCTCAAAGCCTTCTTTAGCCAAGCAATCCCCCAAAAACAGGTTGCTTAAAAGAGAGAAAGCAAGAAAAATCTCTGTACTCATACGGTATTAATAATAAATACATGTATGGGATGAATGGGTCAGATAAAGTGAGAAAGGATTATTTGGGCATTTGGTAAACCTATGCTAATCTCTCTGGAATAAAATAAAGAGAGGAGGGAGGGAAGAAAAAAAGAAGGGAAGAGAGAAAAACATACTTTCACAAAAAATATTGCTTAATATACCAAAATTATAAAGTTCAGGATTTTTTTTAAGTTTAACTATCCATTCTGGAAATGTATATGAAATTAATAAACCATAAAAATCATTGATTATAAGCTTATTAAAAATTAGATGCAATCACCAAGATATAAGGTAGATACCTATAGAGACAGCAGTACAGTACAGACCCTGTGGCAACAACTCTTGGCTCGTAGCTATGCTCCAGTGAGCGTGTCCCCAGGTTTCCCGAGTGTGGATTGTGACCTCAGCTGGTTGGGTTTCTGTGCTCACATTCACATGAATGACTCTGTACAGAACCTTCTCATGTCTCCTTCCCTATATTCTTCAACTAGATCACTCTCAAGAACATTTCTAAATTTCCAGAGACATGTGCCTTCGCCTTCTGTTTTAAGAAGTATTTATTTCTTGCACACTGTGATATCTGCCAAATATTACTTTTATGTAAAATAATTTCCCTCCTGAATATCTTCTCATGCTCTCTCTTCCTGAGCCTCGGGCTCAAAGATTTGTACGGGGAAGCCATATCAAAGAGCGATTAAAGAGTTCTTTCCCTTTCTTCCTCAAAAGCCATAGGGGCCACTGAGGAAGCTTCTCCCCACCCTCCTCTTGCCTGAGCCCCTGCCAAATTCCACCTGCTTAAACACAGGTCTGAGCAAAGTCTAAAACTACAGGCCCTCAGGCAGAAACCTCGTAAGTACTGTACTTAAAAATCCAAACAAGAAATGAAGATTTCAAGTTTTTTCTTGGCACTATGCTTGGCCCTCTGGGTTATCCTGAGGGCAAGTCAATTTCTTCTGTATCTCTAGGTTCTCCATTTCTAAAATGGAGACACAAATATTGGAATTGGAATGTTCATGGTATTAAATAATGATGGTTAATATTTATAGAATGATGACTATGTGCTAGACACTGTGCTGAACACTAACAATGGGTTATCTCATTTAGTGCAAAAACCCTATGAGATACTATTACCCCCATGTTATGGATGACGATAAATGAACAATTGACTAAAGTACCTTGTTTATTTTTTTTTTACATCCATTCCTTCAACATAAGTAAACACCTACTATGTGCTAGTCAATAAGCTGGATGCTGGGAGCTCGGGATTAAACATTAAACACAAACATAATTCCTATTTTCAAGGTTTGCACAAGCTGTAGGGAGACCATAAAGGTAAACTAACAGGTCCAGTGAGCTTTGCAGAGGTTTGAAAAAAGTATACCTCAAATAGAGTGGGGGCTCCTGGAAGGGAGTATAAAATCTCTGTGTCAGGGAAGGTCTCAAGATGAGCAGTGTCTTAGGGGAGTCTTTAGCAGAGGGAAAAATGAACCACAGAGTCCTGGTGATCAGAGGGGCTGTCAAGAACATCTACCCCAAGTTTTCCATTTTCAGATGAGGACTCTGAGGCCCCGGGTTGGGAGAACTGATCTGCCAGAGTGCACATATCCCTATTAATGGCAGGATGGGGCCAGTTTGAGGGTCCCCACCACATGGCCTCAAACTCCCCATCCCCCAAAGCTCAGAAAGAGCAGTGAGGAAAAGGAACCCACTGGGTATATGTTTGTGAAATTGAAATGAATGATAACCAGCCCTTTATTATTTCTACATAAACTCAGATCTCAAAAGGCATTTAAATACTTAATGAAATGATTTCCTCTACCTAGTTTTTTATTCCTGCTTACTAATTGAATGCCTTTCTAATGATCAGACTTTTCTATCTTTGAGCTCACTTTTTTCTGGGGGGCAGGGGGGAGTCACCTAAGTGCCTAAGGATATTGTGTCCTCTTTGGCAAGGACAAGAAACAGGTTTGAAGACAGTCACCTGTGATCTGGTCTGGAAAGCCTACTGGTTAGGCCAAGGCAGAAGGGGACTGGTGACAACCATGCAGCCATGCATTAACTGGGGGACCAAACCCTCTTCTGGGTGCCTTATATTTGTGACTTCATCTCAGGTGGCCAATTACTAGGCAAGTTGGCTCTTGTGATTCTTCATGCGAGGCTGGGAGGTATGGAGTAACTTGCGCAAAGGACCCAGTGGTGACTGGCAGAACCAGTAGTTGGAATCAAGTCTCCTTGACCTCAGAGCCTGGGATTATTTCCTACCTGAAATGCCTCTCTATACCCAGGCCATGCAGTTTCCAACTGATTCCTCCAAAAGATGCCAGATTTATAAGCAGAGACAGACTGACTAAAACATGTTCCCACTACAGGAAAAATAACTTCAAGTGCATGTGTTAATGACAGTCACCTCTGTATCTGAGGATGACATAATAGCCACAATGGATAATATTTACCAGGTACCTACTGTGTTCAAGGCGCTGAGCTGACAACTCTATATACAAAATCTCATTTAAACATCTTATTATCCCCATTTTATACAAGTTTAAGTAACTTGCCCAAAGTCACAGGCAGAACCATGACTGGAACACAAATCATTCAACTCCAGAATCCATGTTTAATGACTATAATTCTAACCACTGTTCGTCACCACCCCTTTATGAAGAAAAAAAATCAGTAGGCCCTGTTATGTGAAAAACGCCACCCTGAGACAGCCAATCTCAGTGCTTGTGGATTTTTCTAATTCCAACTTCCAGTTCCTGTTTCCACCTGCATGTGTGGGAATAGCCTGGCGTGCAGGTATTAATAAAACAAGTCTCCCATGCCCTAAGCAATCTTGAGGGCTGTGATGAACTCTAGAAAAATGAGGGTAGGTTGAGCATTTGAATTCGAACGTATGAAATTGGTTGGGTTTATAATCAGATGAGAGAAAGCCTGGGCTTCAGGAAGGCCCACTTTTCCCCACAGACCCTCCCCTGACCATGCAGCATCATCCGCTCTTAATGGAAAGGGTACACATGCTGAAGTTCAAGCCCTGGCTCCACTGCTGGCCAGCTGAGTGACCCGGGCCAGGTAACTTCACTTTCCTGAGCCTCAGTCTCCTCATGTGTAAAGCATGCACACAACAGTACCTTCCAGAGGCCTGGGAGGATGGATGGAGATCTTCCATGTGACGTGCTTGGCACTGTACCTGGCACTTCATAAAGGATCAAATGCATGTTCATTAAAAAATCAAAATGAGAGCATGATTTCAGGGCCGTCGGGGATTCCCTAATCACCACACAAGTGTCTCCCCCAGTGTGGCCTCCAGATCCCACGCTGGCGCTGCATCCCTGTGTCTCTGCCAGGGCGGGCAGCTTTTCCCAGCCACCTTAGGAGAGAACATTCGGGGTCAGGAATATAAACCGCAGAAGCCAGTGAGAGCTGACTTTCTCCAGCACTGGCTTTGCCAGGCCCCCGCTCCTCCGGAACTCTAGCTTGTAAGTGAGAAAACTCATTTCTTACCCCTCAGTCAGGTGGTCTGTAGGGGGAGGGAGAGGTCAGAAGCGGAAAAGGGAAAAGGTGATAGCTGTGGTCTCAGGGTTGACAGCTTCAGATCCCGCAGGAATTCAACTGCCTTCAGATTTATGGGCCCATAACAGCGGAAAACTGCCTCCTGGCTGAGCCCAGCGCTGCCTCGGGGCCCAGGGGGCTCCTGGCTGATGGTGTTTGTGAAACTCTTTATCTCTCTAATGCCATGTTCCCTAAATCTGTGGTATTAAAATGATGAGAAAGGGCGGAGGAAGGTGATTCATGCCCTGGTTACGCTGACAATGAAATTCATTGAAATCAAATTTCTCCTAAGCACACTAACAACATCCTGGCTGGTGCCTGCCTCGGCTGTAGTCTGGGTTTGTTTGGTTTCTACAACAATTTTTCTTTTTAATGTCATTATTTTTATTATTTCGCCTAATGTTTTTATAATGTGCTTACTGCAGAGGTTGTTCTGAGCCCACCAGCTCTCTGGGGATGGGGAAGGGCCACGCTTGGTAACCCCAAAAGCTGTTGTTTTGCACATCCTTCCAACCACCCAAGGAAGCAGTCTTCCCCCTTCTCCTTCCCTAGCCCTGTCCTACAAGAAACCACTCCCTCACCATAAGATCACTAACTTGTTCAACCCCACACTGAGCAAAACTCCAATATTAAGTAATGAACCCAATCAACCTCCCCTTCTCCCATCCACCTTCCGTTCTCCCAGTTAAATGTCACCGGTTGCTTCAATCGTTCTTTCTGCATCATGGATTCTTGCTTCATCTTCCACCATCCTGCCCTGGAAAAATCATGCCCTCCCCTGTTTGCCAATATCACTCTTAAATGTAAATGGATATGGGATTAATAAATGATAGCACATCCATATTATGGGATATCAAGCATTTTAAAAATACTTTAGATCTATATATATTAACCTGGAGAGGCAATAACATGTCCTTAAGTGAAGAAAGAAAGTTGGAGAGTAATGGGTTTTGCAGGATCCACTTTATGAAAAACAAAGAAGTTCCAACAGAAATCATATATGCTTGTATATTTGTTTTGATACGTTTGTATCAGCGTGACTAACAGCATGGAAGGGTGCACGTCAAGCTGTTAACATGGGCTACTTACTTCGGGAGATGTTGGGGGGAAGAATATTGGTTTTTCAAATATAACTATAATGTTTCATTAGCTGCGGTTAATAGTTGTTTCTCTGGTAATTTTTGAAAAGGAAATTGATAAGAAAATTTTCAATCAATAAATTCATCAATTGATATGTTTTTAAATATGTTCTTATTTTTATCTTAGATGTGACAGACACTCAGAGTCCTTTTTGGTTAACTCATGCTGGGGCTGTCATCCACTAAAAGCCCTTAGTTGTTAGAACTCCTACAAAGATAGGTCTCTTCTTCCTCTCCTGCATACTTTTGAAGCAGATTTTTATTTATCCCAAGTACAGGGCCTTAAATTTCTTATTAAATTTTTTCTGCTGGTTTTGGTTTTTTATTGTACTTGTCAAGATCTTTTTAAAATCTGCTCTCGTTGTCTAGCCTATTAGCCATCCTGCCCAGCTTTGTGCCAGCTGCAAATTTGATCAGCAGGTCTTTGATGTCTTGATCCAAGTCCCTGATAAAAATGTTCAGAAGGACAGAGCCAAGGACACAGTCTTATACTTGCCCATTTTAGACAAATAAATACAAAGATTTTTTGTCTTTCAATGTGTTCCTTTCACTGTGTGCAAGGGTCCTAATAAACGGAGGTTTGTACTGCACAAATCAATAAGCATCACCATTATCTGACTTAGTGATAATAGCAATAAACACTAATCACAATCCAACTTGAGCTGATCTAGAAGCACCGCAGCATTAGTCAGAATGATGGAACATATGGCTCTGTCCACATCTGCTCTGAGGCATCCAGATGGAAGTAGGAGGTGGGCTGGGGGTGGGAGTGAGCAGACAGCGGGGGTAGGGGTGAGGGAAGAGGGAGCAGGCAGGTGAAAGCAGCCAGGGGAGGGGCTCAGGGACTAGGCTCCCAAATCAATCTCCACAATTGTGTGGTTAATGTGCAAACAGCGCACAACAGCTGCTGGTGGCTCCCATCCGTGACAGTACAACTGTATGACAAATAGTTCCCGTCACACTTAGAGAGCTGTGTCTTCTGCTTTTGGGTTAATGGACCTTTGATTCGCCTGCTCAAATCACTTCTTCACAAGCCTTACAAGTCTTTGTCACAAATGTCTGGTAAGGCTGTTCTCTGCGAGGCTGTCTCCTCCATGCTATCATGGAGCATGTGGCCTGTGCTGCCCTGGCCCTCCCCTAACTGTCTTCCACAGCCCCCCAGAAGCCACACTCCTGACCTGTATATATCCCTATATAAAAGAACAAACACTCAACTCACTAATAAAAGATGCGAATGTAAGCACCGTCCTTGCTGAGGGTTTGTGGTACAGCTGGAAGCAACACTTAACCCTCTCTATGCCTCAGTTTCACCAACTGAAAAAGGAATATCATGACTATAGCATTTTTGTAAGACTAAATGAGATAGCACGCAGCAAAGAGGTACATGCTAACTAAAGATTAGCTGAATCTGAGTTCATACCTGCAGAAGACACAGGCATGACTTGCTCAAAACTTCTGGCTTTGACTATTTGTAAACATGGGTGGTGTTAGCAAGCAGGTTTTGCAATCCTTAGTGTTTTGCCATTACTTTTCTTGGCCTCCTGAGAATATGTCGAGGACCTTTTACAGGATTCTCACATTTGCATGATTCCTTCATTCACTCAACATTTGCTGTCAAGTCTGTGCCAACCCTGGGCTGAGCATACAAAGATGGCTGAGGCAAGATCCTGGCACTCAAGTAGCTCACAGTCTGGTGCCCACTACCCACAGTAACAAACACCCCCACACCCAGTATACACGTACACACACACACCCAGCAGGAACACCAGCAGCAGCAAAATTTCACATACCAGACCCTTACTATATGCAATGTACTCTATTTTTTGTTCTATTTCATTTTTTAAATTGACTTCACCACCTACTCATGTGAAAGGAACACATTGAAAGAAAAGCAAAAAATATTTATATTTAAACCCATGGTTTAAAAGCTCCACTCCAACCAGGCACAATGGCTCACACCTGTAACTCCAGCACTTTGAGAAGCTCAGGTGGGAGGATCGCTTGAGGCCAGGAGTACCAA
The DNA here is from genome assembly GCF_000956105.1 of Propithecus coquereli. Taxonomy (NCBI): domain Eukaryota; kingdom Metazoa; phylum Chordata; class Mammalia; order Primates; family Indriidae; genus Propithecus; species Propithecus coquereli. Next base: position 4,993,175 of record NW_012136858.1, on the reverse strand, counting down.
GACCAGTCTGAGCAACATAGTGAGACGCCATCTCTGCAAGTTTTTTTTAAAAAATTAGCTGGCATGGTGGTGCACACCTGTAATCTTAGCTACTTGAGAGGCTGAGGCAGCAGTTTCACTTGATCTTGAGTGAGCTATGATTATGCTGCCACTGCCCTCCAGCCTGAGCAACAGAGCAAGAGCCTGTCTCCTCTAAAAAAATAAAATAAAATAAAATAAAATAAAAAATAAACAAAATCTCAGTTGGATAGATAGGTATGCTACATTCTATTATCAACATTTACTAGACTGCTATGGGAAAGCCAAATAAAAAGCTCCCAGGCCTGTCTGAGGGAGTCAGAAGACCTAACACTGCAGCTGGAAGAACCGGAATAGTCAGGTGTGCACAGGGCGTTTGGTGTTCCTAGAAGAGCAAACAGCATGGGCAAATGCATGGAGGAATGAAAGTATGGTTGTTCAGAGAATTCTAAGAAGTTTCGAATGGTTAGAACCATTCTGGGAACTACAGAACCAAAATGGGAACTATACAAGGTTTTAGAGATAAATAGGGATTTTTTTTAAAAAAGTAAAGATTAAGGAACCAATGATTGAGCCCTCAGGGGGAAAGATTTTTATTGCCAAGTAGGAAACTCAATCCAGCACAGAGTATAGGCTCTGGAAGATGAGGTTTCAAGGGAAGAAGAAACTGTCTAAGTTTTTTAAAGCCAACAGACCACAAAGGATCCATGCCCTATATTTAAAAAGTAAGCCCTCTTGAGTGTTGCTGATTGGTTGGCAGCATTTGGGTGTGTGGGTTTGGTAAGCACTGGGCTAGGTTTGGGGGGGGGTCTTCTGCTTTGTACTGAAGCACCTACCTCAGGATTGTGGTGTCCAAGGGTCCTTTCAGCAGAATTCCTGTCCGTGCCACTGACAATAGGTTCAGCAGCCCAGTCGAGTCTGTCAGGGATCTAATCATTAAGAACTTTGTGTCCTGCTAAAGAGTTTGGGCCAAGGAGCCCAGTGGAAAATTTAAAGCAACAGAATACCCAAAAGTTGGTAGAAGCATCAATATCACAGTAGAGTAGCAGATGGCCTGGAAGGAAGGATTAACTGGAAGAATGCAGACTGGCTAAGTTAGCTAAGGTTAATAGTTCATGAGACAGTGATGGTAGCCGGAATGAGAACAGGGCTGAGGAGGATAAATAGGAATATGAAAAGGACGGATTAGGAAATATAAAATTGGGGAATCAACGTGACCCAGGGACTGATTAGGCGTAAGGGGTGAGAGAGAGAGAAAATCCCAAGGTGATGCTTCAGGTTACTAATGTGGGGAGCTAGGAGGATTGAGAAAACTCCCAAAGAGAGGATTTGGGGTGTTTTGTGAGAGAACAGGAGGATAAAGTCAACACAAAGACACTCCCAGGGTGCCCATATTGGTCTCCCATGTATTAACACAACCAGAGAATTATCCCACCCACAAGACCCACACACCCAGGAATTATAGAGCTCCCTCTCTCTCCTGGACACCTAAGGAAGCATGGTGAAGGTCAGGGCTGGGGAAGGGCAAGCATCTGCCTGCTGGTGTGCATGGCATGAAGGCTGTCTCTGTCGTCAGAGAGCAGCCCCCTCTCCTGTGGACCCCAGCTGCAGTGGGGACTCTTGGGGCTGCCAAGCAATTCCTCCCTCTAGTTGGACATAGAGCTGGACAGATAGGACAATAGCAGAGGGAAGCAGAAGGAAGCATTTGTCAGCTCTGCCTCCAGAAACACTCATTGTCAATCTCCAGCGTCACAGGAGAAACACAGGTGTGCAATGTCTAGAGACTGTTTCAGCTTCTCTCCAGATCCCAGGTTTGAGGGATGACATCTGCAATAGGTCAAATCATGTCTCCAAATAGATACAACCAAGTCCCAATCTCGGTACCTGTAAATAAGACATTATTTGGAAATAGAATCTTTACAAGATATAATTAAAGTTAAGAGAAATGAGATCATCATGGATTTAGGGGGAGCCCTAAACTCAATGAATGGCATCCTTGTAGGAGAAAGAAGAGGGAAATTTGAGACACAAAGATCCAGAAAGAAGGTGGTTATGAGAAGATAGAGGCAGAGATTAGAGTTATGCAGGTGCCAGCCGAAAAACCCCAGTGGTGACAGGCAGCCCTCAGATGCTTGGAGAAAGTCATGGACCAGATTCTTCCTCTGAGCCTCCAGAGAGAACTGGCCCTGCCAATCCCTTAATTTTGAACTTCTTGTCTCCACAACTGCGAAAGAATAAATTTCTATTGTTTGAAGTTCCAAATTTGTGGTAATTTGTTATAGCAGCCCTAGGAAACTGAAGCAATATCCCATTTAGCTGCTTTCAGGGCACTTGGGTAAAAGGAAACCTAGTGACCATCACAGAAGTGATTATTCCTCTCTGGTGGCCTCTTCTCTCCAACCTGTTTCCCCTGGATAGACACCTACTCAACCAGCTCTCTGTTTTCTACCTTTTCTTTGCTCTTTTTCCATAGCAGCAGCTTTTCTTCTCAGCTTAGACACTATTCTGAGCTCAGGGTAACAGCCAATTAAACAGGTCTTTATTAAAGTCCTGCAGTATACTGGATGCTAACGGTACTCTGCAGATCCCAAATATGACAAGGAGCAGAAAAAGCACAATTTTCCTAGGCATGTGGTAGGAAAACCCTTTCCTATCCTATGTCTTTGATTTGCACTATCCAGGGCAATGTTATATTCTGGGGCAATAATTCTTAGATTTCAGAAAACATCAAAAAGTAGCTTCTTAAGAGAAGGTTGGAGACCTCACCCCTATTCTAAGAATAAGATCATGGGGGGTACCATGATCTTAAGAAGTCACAGCATTCTCATTTCCATCCGAAAATCTGACACTACACAAAGAGCAAGTATTTCCCCAGATTGCCCAAATTCATGAACTGACCCTGTAATGTGATACCGAAGTTGCAAATATTTGTGAGCCCTCAAATTAAAACGCATCTTCCTTCCTGGAAATTCAAAAAATGAATGAAAGGACTTAGCCAAGCCCCCATATGGCCTTAGCCTAGTCATTTGACCTCTGTTTGGCACAGTTTGCTTATTAACGCATTAAACGTGGATTATGAAAGGACATCTTATGAATTAATTAATTAACAATTGAAAGGGCCTTTAAAAGTGCTATGCAAATGATAATCATTATTGTAAGGCCTGTGGGAATCTGAAACAAAGCAGGGAGCCAAACTCCAAATTGAGGATTATAACCAAGAAGCAAATGTAAGCACTTTGGAATGTGAAAGAACTATTAATATTGGTTACTATGATATATTCGTTTTCTTCTAATCCGGATAGAGAAGTGAGAAACTGTTAAAATGTGGATTCAGTTTTAAAACCCATGTGAGCCCAGATGCTCTCTAAGTGGTTACACTTCAGCAAACGCCTGCACATTAAAACAAAATCAAAAGATCGAAGCAAACTGGAACTGGAGAAGAAGCAGGTGCATAAAACAAATGCTGTCAGCATATGTGTGAGCACAAACAATTCATTGTGCCCACATAAGTCATATGATTGGCATTTGCAGATGTCTATATATATATAGTTCAAATATTGCAAAAATAAAGCCTCTTGAACCCACCTAATTTTAATATTATACTCATTAGAGAGATAAAACTCTCCAAACCACTAGCCTGTGGAAGTTCTCTAGGCAAAGTAGCTTATTTTTCTGTTTTCTATTCCTCAAAGAATAGATCCCTGGCTTTACAGGGGCCTGGGGCAGCCATTGATCCTTATAATTATAAACAAAATGTGCTAATTCATCTCTCAGAAATAATTCATTCAATTAAGCTATTGAGATGTGGCTGTAATGTCTTCTAAAAGAATCAAAAGCTATCTTCATATCACAACAAAAATGAAGAAACAGGTTTTTTTCCAATTTAAACAACTTCTGGCTTCAGCAATTATAGAAGAATGGTTTTGCAGATTGGAAAAGCAGCTGCTAGTGTCCAGGCCTGACTTAACTTCTATCTCCCTGCCTGAATGGCACTTTAAAGCCTCTTCCATTGGCATCATGTGGTCTTTGGCTTACCAAGCAAGAGCAGAGTCTTCTAGACTGGCAGCTTCTCCTTTCCAAATTGTCATGATCTATGGGTAAGTAACAGCAATCGTGGAGTTCAGGGCTATAGGATGAATTTGGAGAACAGAAAAGAAAGACACATCATAAAATCTGTCTTCCAAAATATTTCCTTCTTAAAGGAGAACAAATGTTTGATCTTTATATTCCTGTGCTTTTGTTCCTGATAATTCTCATCTGGTTGAACAACCAATTATGGCCAAAGAGGTACCTATTCAGGGTTTTCTGGGCAAATAATGACCTATAGTAATACAAACTACTTGAGCTAACATGGTTTTTGAAGAAGCCAACCTGTTTTCTCCACGTCTGTACTATTAATTACATGATAAAAATGTTAACTGCTCAAAAATTTGATGAGTCCCATTTATAAGCATTCATTTTGTAAAAGTATTATTATCATAATGATAGCCAACTGAGGTGGTCTTTGGGCACAGTGACATAGGTGTGTATATTTGGCCTCCCTAGGACTTTGTTGGGTACCCAATGTTAGTCTATAGGATTCTGCTTCCTTGATCAAAAAAAAAAGTAAATATGGCAGGTCTTTCTAATAAAAATGCCCTTTTATATTCTTTCTTAATCCTTTTAAGCTCCTGAAATGGCAGGAGAAGTGGGAATATCAGAATTATTCTAATAATTAAGGGAAATTTCAACAGGAAAAAAGAGAAAGTTTTTAAACCTTGTACTAAATATGAACTTTTTTATATTCCAAAAGAAGACTACCCTAGAAGTTAAACTCTTCATGAAGGCCATCTCAGAAAATCCCAGATCCTAACTTTGCTCCCATGTCCTCATGTCTTCAAGAGCAACTTCCTTCTAAACTGTACTCCTCTCGGACTACCTTTTGAGAAACCCCATTCTCTACTTACAGGATCTACCTTCTCTGCAACAGTACAATTTCCAAGTCTGAGATCATCCATCTGGAAAAAGAACCAGGGGCCTGTAGGATAATAGATTGGAGTCACCTTTGGCAGTGCATGTCCCAAGGTGTGCGTTGGGGCTTTGACACTGTTATGTCCTGCAGTACAACACAGCATGTGTATAAGCTTCCTGATTTAGTCCCCTTCAAGAGGTGAGCTGAAGACACACTATCCCTGTTGTCCAACATTCTCAGAAATTCTAACACTTAACCTTGAAGAAGAAAAATATTTTCCTAACTCGGTCTTAACTCACAAGGAAGGCAGAGCCATAGTATTCAGCGTAGTGTTAATTTCTTTCCTTTATCCTTCCTTCCCTAGCTCTCACCCCCACTTACAAATTATGTCCCATTGAGATTTCCTGGGATCAAAAACTGCCCCATTAGAAAGCCAGGTATCTCTTAAAAATCCTTAGTCACGCAAAGACCTTGCTGAATGGTTCATTGATTTACTCATTTGTTCAACAGATATTTATTCACTTCCCATAGGCCCCTTGCTAGGCATTCAGAATACAATGGTGAACAAAACTCCACATAGTCCCTTGCTTTTATATAGAGTACAACTTATAGGGGCATAATCTAGTTTTGTGGTAAGGGGCCTCCTCTTCCCCATCCTCTGGGCAGAAAAGGGTGGAGATCTTTCTTCCAGGTGCATTTGTTAAAAGCCCTATAGAAAGCACTCCCTAAATGAGTTATCGTTTTATCACTGACTCAGACCAGGTTGCCTTTTATCCTGAATGCCTTTGGTAAAGAATTACTATAACCCAAGGCATTGAAATGGCAGATCCTGGGGAAGCCATTCAAATTGTTCTGTGTGTGAAAGTTCAGAACTTTGAGATTATCCAGCCTCCCTCCAACTCGACAAACACACACACGCACCCATTTCACAGATGAAGAGACTGAGGGACAAAGATGTGCCACCATGTCTTGCCTAAAATAAAACAAATTGTTAGCAAAAGAGGCAGAGTGAGCTGTGTCTGCTGCCTGCTGGTTCTAGGCTTTCCAGCGCATCCTGCCAATTATAAAGAAAATCTGGCTTCTGGAATCTGATTCCTGGCTGTTCTGCTACAGCTGCCAGTCACCATCAGCAAATGCAAGGGTAATTCAATATCTTTTACGCTGGCCTCTTTCCAACTCCACTCACATTCAGAAACAGAATCTAATAAATATGGCACCAACAGTCTCACAGCGCATTCCTTTTCCGGAGGAAAATACGAAAATGTATAAAAGAGAAAGCTGAATGATAGGAAGCAAGAAACAGTCGCTTATATGACAAAACTGGGGAACATCTACATGTTTGGATCATTAAAGTGGAAATAAGATCCCTTTTGAGGCTACCTAAGAAAAAACTACAGAGAAATAGCAAGAAGACAATGTCAGGAAGTTTTCGGAAAATGTATTTTTTATATTTTCCTTTATTAGCAGGTGAGGGTAGTGACAGATAAATTGTGTCCTGCCATTGGTTATATGTCATCCAAGGTTATAGAAGCTGACACTCTGATTCTTCTACATGTAACTCTGAATTTATTAATTAAAATTAGAAAATATGGTTTTGTCATTAAATGTCCAAATATTTACCTTTTTTATGGATTTATACAACTAATGCCCAGGCCTTGAAATAGAGAAAGTATAAATTAGGTATAAGCAATACATTTGGCATTACTGTTCCATCACTTAGGAAATAATTTTGAAGAAAAAAAAAAAGCCTAGGGTTTCAAGGTATCCTCTAATTCCAATTTTGTAGTTTTAGTTTGATTTCTTTACCCCTGGGTTTCAAATCCTAGTCTTAAGGGGTTAGTGGAGGTTAAAGATCGCTCTGCCTACCAGTCCTGGAATGTGTGTGCACACATTTTAAAGTTTTTATTAGGTGTTCTTTTATTACCTTTACGCTCGAATCCCTGGTGGCCACACTCCGTTTTTAATAAGGTGGAAATCCTGTGAAGTGATTGTTCAGTGGTTGCATTTAACTAGCAGGCCAGTTGCTGAGCCAAAAGGTCGGCTGCTGAGCTCACTGAGGAAGCTGGAGAGAAAGCAAGCTGGCTCGGCCTCCCCATTTTAAATGAAGGCCCCTTCATTCTGCTGCTCATTCAGAATCAAAGGGATTTCAAAGCTCACTCACCGCCATGGGAGAAGAGGGCAAAGGAGAAAGGTGCATTTTGCTACTCGGTATCAAGGAAACAGAAGACTTTACTGAGTGTCCTTAAGACAACACACAGTCTTACAGTATATTATTCTTATTGCTGCTGTTGCTATACTTTTGCTATGAATATAGAGTTTTATTCATAAAAACAAACAGATCTCTTAGCCAGGAGGCCAAAAAACCCGGTAATATGTTTCCTGTTTTAAAGGCACACTGGGGTCCCCTCTCTGTCCCACACTCTCTATCTCTTAGAACCATCTAGGCTGGGAAGCTGGCACCGAGTTCAGGAGGGCCTCACAGGAATCCCAGTCATTAGTGTGCCTGACACTAGAAAGGGAGAATGTTGGAAATTTTCCAATATAGAAAATAATTAGCAGGAGACAAACTCACTAAGCCCTATTCTGAACGATTAGGTATGGGAATGGGGGTGATTCGGGGGTGTGACCTTCAGACGATGGCAATTTAGAGATACATCTATGTGCCTGTAGGTATGTGCTTAAAATGCATCCTTCGCCTCTGAGATGGTAACTAACTTTGGGTCTACTTTGTTCCAGCATTATGCCGCTAACATGTCATTATCAGCTGTTTCTGGGGAAAACCAGGATATGGAAGATGTTACAAATGCAGGTTTTGCCACAGGATAGGTGGGAGTTCAATAATGTCTGAGATTAGCCAAGAGGATTTGGAGGGAGCCAAATAATGATAGATGACTACAAACTCTGAAACAGCATGTCATGCACAAATTGACAGGATCCCCCCAAAGTCAATTTAGGCTTTAGGGTCTGGCAGTTTTGATAGCCTAACTTGAGAATCACACCCTACTGCTGCTCTGTGTAGCCATGGGGCAGTGAGCCCTCTACCCCACACACACATATATACACGCAATGATGTCCCCGACCATTCCTACTTAAGATCATAGGACATTCTTAACTAAAATTACACAACCATCTGGTTGACCCAGTTTTGGACTTATCTCATGTTAGGGGTTTAAGGCAAACTAACACTAACTTATCTTCCTCTTTATTGCCATGGCCAATAGAGTAGACATGCCAAAATAGACATCCCAGCATGAATCCAAGAATTGGCTTTATTAATAGACCAAGCAACCACCTGAAACCCACCTGCCCAAAGCTTAGGCTTCCTGGGAATAGCTAGATTGGAGAATGTGGTTTGGCTTCATATCTCCTACTCCAAATTGAGGACAGATGTACTGATGGGAAAGGGGAGACCTGACTAGCCCCTAGTTGTAAGCAGAAAAGCTAGAACGGAAGGTGAAAATGCCTTTCTCCCCTCATCACTATCATCAATATAGGAAGACCTTGCTTTGGGTATAGAAAGCAATGGAGAGGTGACCCCTCCACTGATCAATGGGGCAGGGAATGAAAGGAGAAAGGATGGAGCTCTTTTCTTTTTCTTTCTTTTCTTTCTTCTTGCTTTCTTTTTTTTTTAAGAGACATTTCCATTCTCTGTGGAGAAATATAAGCCCATCCTTTTATAATTTTCCAAAAGGAATATCAAGCTTTGACATTTGCATTAGACATTCATTCACCCAAGGGGAGGAGCTGGTGGGAGGGTAGAGAAAGTGTCAGGAAAGGTTGACTCCAGTGCACATCTATTTGGGAAAAGAGCTGAAGTTCCATCGTCCATTAAAATATGGGGTCAATAAATATTCTCCTCCCACAAATCACAGCTCTGTGAAATTCAGGGAAGCCAGAAGAGAATAACAGGGTGTCTTTAAAATTCCAACACAACTGTAGAAGCTGTAAGAGATGCCAAAGAAACAGAAAGAATTGCTTTGTAGATCAGGACACCAAACTTCCATAAGATTTAACAAGAAAAAAATAAAAGAAAAATACAGAATGATAGACTAATCAAGTTCAAATTGTGTGATACAGATTGTAGTCATTGTTAGGTTCAGAGAAATGGAAGGATGTTGTGGAACAGAAATAGTCAAGGGAAGCTCTTTAGAGGAAATGGCACTTAAGCCAGCACAAATAGGAAGAAAAGGACATCATTACAAACCAGGAACAGTATGACATGGAAGGTAGTGCATGGGCGAAAAAGGGAAGAAGGAAAGCCCAGTAGCAGTGGAGAAGCCAATGTTAAGAGTACTGATAGAGAACATATAGTTAAGATGGAAACAGTTGTTGGGGACCCCAAAAGCCAGGAGGAATCATTAGACTGGATGTGATAAGCATTGAAAATTGTGGTAGACTTTCTAGCATGAGGATATCTGCCAAAACATAATCTTGCCAATAGAATGATCTTGGGCCATGGAACAACATTTGAAGAAGAGGATTCTAAGTTACAGTGGAAAGATCTCTGGGAGTTACAATAACTGGAGTAAACCTTCTAATTCTCAAGGCATTTTATCAATCCTTCTTTTACAATATAATTCAGGGGCTGGAAACTTTGGGGGCAGGGATAGGAAGCATGCTACATCTCCATTTATCCAGTTCTATCAACTGAACTTCCAGGGATGAAGGATGGTAGGAAAGAAAGAGAACAAAACAGCAACCCTCCCTCACAGGAAATAGCCTGTACTCTTGCTCTCCACCTCTCCTCAGGGAACCCCTATAGTGTGAGGTCCCCAGTCTCAGCTCATGGACTAGCATTTAGGTACCCCTTGGGAATCCCCAAGTTTTCCAAAGCAGACTGATGACAGATGATCAAGCAGTCACAGGTTGGGCTGCTCCCTAACCATGTGTGAGCTTTGGTTTTCTGCAACCCCAGCACCACCGGTGCCCTAGGCTGGCTTGTCAAACACTCCCTCTGACATTCACCATCTCATTTACTCCTTCCCCTCTGAAAGGCTTTTCCAACCAAATGAGTACCATTTCTAGCCTTAAGTATCACCTAACATCTTTTTCTTTTAGCAGTTTAGTTGAGGTATATGTTCCATGCCATAAAATTCACCTGTTTTAAATGTAAAATGTACTGATTTTTAGTAAATTTACTGAGTCGTGCAACCAGCACCATGATCCAGATTTTAAACATTTCCAGCACCCCATTAAGAGCCCTCATGCCTGTTTGCACCTAACATCTTAATGGTATCGTTTGACAGGTAGCTAAGAGCAAGGCTGAGACAGAAGAGCAAAGCAGGGGGAGCACTGAGCCTTAGAGGGTGAAAGAACACCAGAGAGGGTTGCAGACAGGAGTGCAGGCGAGATCAAAGACTTCACGTGGTTCGCTGCTCTACCGAAGGCTTCAGATCATCTCAGGAGGCAATGCTGGAGCGCGTGCCAGAGGTGGCGATCCTTCATCTCCGCTCCTCAATGAAAAGCCATGAGAGTACACAGTCCCACTAATACAACGTGACTAGCAGCAAAGTGTGGCAGACTCCTTTTCCCAGCACGCCCAATACCTAACCCTGTGCTTGGTACAGAGTTGATACTTAATAAATGTTTGTTGGATAGAATTGAAATGAACTGAAGAGATGAGGAGTTGGAGGAGGGAAAATGCCTTGTCATGGATATTTGTCACCCAGCATCCTTTCTCACGTCCTAATTGCCCTCTGGTTTCCTTTCTGGTAATTACCTCTTCCCTTCATGTGTGTTCTCAGACGGATGGTAATTCCAGGGGTCCAGGAAGCCATGGGATCAAATTTTCCTTCTTCCAGGGACAAAAAGTGTCATTTGGACACTCCTTAAACCAATGACACAAGGTCAGAAGGAATGATTAGACATGACCCACAGCCACAGTTGTCCTGACCCCAGCCAGACTCCACTGCTGTGAGGCAGGTCCTGTGCTTCCTGCTTCCTGGCCTTCCAGAGATGCCCTGTTCCAACCTATTTGCAAGCCCAGTAGTCCATAATCCTGCTGGTTCCAATAATTCATTCTATTACCTAGAGTTGGTTTCTGTTGCTTCCAAGTGAGGAACCCTAACCCCCTTCATACCCTTTAAAGGCCATGGCAACAACATAGACAAGAGGCTACAAGGGTTATGGGGTGGGCTTCACAAGAGGCATTGGAGGGGCAAAAACTGTGTGACTAAAGAGATTATTTCCAGGCAGGAAAGGAAGAGTAGTCAAAGTTGACCCTAAAGTTTTATACTTCATTTGCATTCCTACTACATAGTGTTTTTGGTCATTTAAACTTTCACGCAGGTGAGCTAAGAAAACTGGTTGCACGTTTCTTATAAATGGATCAACAGCACAGACTATTTTAAGACCTGACATATGAGGATGAATAATTTTCACATGCTTTTCACTTCACTGAGAGAACAACCAACACGGCTGGTTCGTGGAGCAGTTGGTCTCACTGCTCAACCTCAAGCACGTGCCGCCTGGGCCGGTGAGTCAGCTTCCCCTCCCCCCAGGCACTGCTTCCTTCTGAATTGGAGAGCCAAGGTTATGAGTCAGCCCTGCTCAGAGCCAAGACACTTTGATTCAATGTTATTTTCTGCCTTACCACACAAGGTTCAAAATGTCCAATCTCTCTTCTTTACTGCCAATGTCCAAATAGTTAGAAGTCACAGTCCAGAGCTGCTTTATTAAAAACGTTCATTTTCAGAAATCATTGATCCTGAAATCATTGCACTTCTCCAAAATAAAAAATAAATAAAGTAAAAGAAAGAAAAAAAATCAATCAAGGGGATAGCAACGTGGTAAGTGGTACAATATAACATGCTAATGCTAAATGCCAACTTCGTGGTTCAGTGCCCAACTTATTATGGTGAAAGCGTTATGCGGAAGACAGGCATCAGACGAAATGAGGACTGAATAAATGTGCTACTGCATGAAAACTATTCATGAGTTTCCATGCTGTTTGTCATTGAATAAAAGCTATAATCATTTGATAGATACACATTTTGTCAGTGCTACTTCAAACTGATAATTTATCAAATTGTTACAACCCTTTCAGGTGTGAGATCCACAGAGTTTCTTTGAAGGAAATCATGACTTAATATATGCGAGCAGAAAGAACGGCAAAAATTACAGAGCAACAGCCCATTGCTAAAGGGCCTTGGTATGAGAGTCGTGTGATACATTTCACTTGGACAGGATCTCTGAGTTCACCCCCAAGTCCAATTCCGCCACCCAGAGCTGAAGCCTGCCAGTTATAACATACTCATCAGATAGTATGCAGTGGTGTCGTATCACATACTAATGCTATGGTAATTCTCCTAGTATTTCAAAGGCTGGGAATCTGAGCCAAGAACAGGAATAGATTAGTAGAGTTTATTCAGCTTATGCCTGAATCCTCTCATTGCCCCCTTTAGAATGGAAATATGTCATCATAGCTCAGTTTCCTGAGGTTGCAAAGATAAGACAATATCTACTTTGATTTCAAACAGAATCATTTATAGATAAAAGAAGCCTCCTCTCTCAAATAAAACAGCTTTTCAAATAGCCTCTCACCATAGTTAGTAATAATTTATGCTTAGTGAACAGGAAAATGTGCTGAATTTATTCATTTTACTGTGCGCCGCCTGTCAAAAGGGCAAGCTGATAAAGAAAAAAGTAGGGGTGGGTAATTTATTGGTATTTGCAAATCTGATACAAAAGGTTTTTGTAATTCCTCCTGATTTCAAGAGAAGGAGAAAATTAACTTTGAAAGTGGCAGAACAGAAAATTCCTATTATTGTCAAATCCATGGTATCTGGCATTTTACCACATAGATAATTCTAGAGGCTATTTTTTCTCTTGTCTTCCAAAATAAATTTTTGCTCCCTTTTTGAGCCCTAATCAAAAAATTATGTCACAGCAGACAATCTCTGGTTATGAACCTAGAGTCTGGCCGAGTTTCACTGGCATAATCCTACCCTGTCACATTTTCATAACCACCTCTAATAGCTGGACAGCAGTTTCCTCCGCCAATCCGTCCATTTGCTTTAACCAGGACATGTTTATATTCAATCCTAATTATTTCTGAATTGAGACTTTATTTTCTTGCATGGTTGCAGGATATGCTTTAGAGTGTTCCAGGTTTTCAAAATCTGCTTTGCAATGGGATATGGTTTTTATATGTTCTTCTCATGCTCTCTCTCCTAAGGAATTGTTGAAACTCCTTACATCTAAATAATCGTTCAGAGGACATCTGTAGTTTTCTGCTTCATGTGGCAGACAGAGGATTAGGTACAGCTTGAAGTCTGGCAAATTAACTTGAATTAAAGCTCAGACAACCAGAAGTCTTAACTCATCTGACACTTTCTCAGCTTTCCGACATATCAGATAATAAAGCCTTTAACATAAATTAAAAGCACACTGTGAAGTTTGGTGTGTTGTGAAGGGGAAAAAAATTGTTTGGACCTCAGAATTTAGCAAGATCATTTTATAGACCTGATTTAAAACAAAACAAAAAAAAGCACATCACAAAATTCTAACTGAAAACCAGTAGATAATATAGCATAATGATATTGTCTGTGGTTTGTTTATAAAAGTTATAACTTAATGATAAAAATACTGCAGTTTAGACAAAAAAGCTTCTTTGTGAGCCTACTTCTCCCATTTAAGTCTGAAAGAGCACAGGCAATGCCACCCACTGAGAAGTCTTGGTGGTAGTTGGGTCAAACCTCAGATTTCACAATAATCACACTTGGGCATGCCACAACCACAACCACATCCTGGAACATCAGAAGCCAGAAAACCAGTGATGAAAGTTTTTCTTAATCCCTCAGGCATCTAGGCTGGGGGAGGAGGACTGTGTTGCTATAGCTACTGATCCCCTGGCTTTTGGCTTCTTTGACCCTTTCTCCCATCAGGTCATATCTGCAGATACTGCTACAGTGGCCTGTGGAGGCTGTGTGGTGAGCCAGCCCACCTGAGAGCTCAACAGAAAGACATTCTCCAGGAAGACCTCCCCTCCGAAGGCCCAGTCCTCTCCTCACATTTGGAGAACAGTTATGAAGCAGAATTAGACTCATCATGATTCGGTGGTTGGAAAGCCCAGAGGCAGCGTAGGATGCTTAATGAAATAATAGTTTCCATGGTACCATCCAATCAAGGCTTCCTATGCTCTCCTTTCATCACTACGGCTCAGAGAGTTAAAGGTTTGGAGTCTTTTGTAGTCATGTGTTTGGTTATTTCTCATTAGATGGTAACTTAGGTAGGGGTACTGGGCAAATATTTCCATTTCTTGGCCTTGCTGCTCCAAAAATCATGGAAACCCTCACTCTAAGAACTTCCTTTGACTCTTACCTTGACTTCATTGTGAGGGATTTAGGAAAAAACCCGGCCTATCCAAACAAATGGCAGGTACTCAGCATACCCACCAGATACAAGGTGTCACAAATTGACTTACACCTGGCTCTCCATCCCTCTCCCATTAGTTTTACACTCACTGAGGAAGCATCATCAATATTAGAAAGTCTGGGCTTTGGATCAAATATATTTGGATTTAAATTCCAAATCCTGGATCCAAACATATTTGGATTTAAATTCCTTGAGTAAATTACTCCCAGCTTCTGGTCTGTTTCCTCAATTACAAAGGGCTGTGAGGAGGAGGCAATACAAAATGAGCACTTAGCACTGTGCCAGGCACATACTGAGCATGCGAAGACGTTAGCTATTATCAGTGTAATTTCGTTCACAGGGACGCTGTGCAGAATTAAATGAGAACATCCGTGAATACCTGGCCCAGTAGGAAGAACTCAACAAACACTAGTTTCTTGCCTCTTGAGAAGAATTAAGTCCTTTTCAAATCTGCTTGGGGGGCCAGGCATGGTGGCTCACGCCTGTAATCCTAGCTCTCTGGGAGGCCGAGGTGGGCGGATTGTTTGAGCTCAGGAGTTCGAAACCAGCCTGAGCAAGAGTGAGACCTCCGTCTCTACTAAAAATAGAAAGAAATTAATTGGACAACTAAAGATATATAGAAAAAATTAGCCGGGCATGGTGGCACATGCCTGTAGTCTCAGCTACTCGGGAGGCTGAGGCAGGAGGATCGCCTGAGCCCAGGAGTTTGAGCTTGCTGTGAGCGAGGATGACGCCACGGCACTCTAGCCTGGCCAACACAGTGAGACTCTGTCTCAGAAAAAAAAAAAAAAAAAAATATGCTTGGGTTTCAGGTGAAGATTTTGGATCTGAATCCAAGGTGCTTTCCCGAGGCCACCTAATAATACATGCCCACCCCTCCCTCTTCCCGCAGCCCCATGGAGAAAGCATCTCGCACACCTTTATGCCATCTTCTCCCTCCCCACCCTTAAGTTCAGTTCTGTCAAGTCCTTTGTCCCTCACCCTCTGGCCTTCTTTTTTTCTCCTAATGCTGAGATGTTGTTCCAATTTCTTCTTACCGTGCGGTTTCTGGGTGGCATCACAAACCCTGCCCTTAGCCCACCTACTCTTTCCTCCTCCGTGGCTCTGTGCCCTCCCATCCATCCCTGAGGTGCTCAAGCACCATTTATAGTGACAGAGCAAAGGCATTTGCATTGAGATCAATTTGTCTTATTCAAACAGGGATACATTTACAATATAGAAACGGGGTGGGGGGGATTGGTGTGTTTTATCACAAGGAATTAAAGGTATTATCCCATAAATCTGATCAATGTGAGCAGCCAAAACAAACATATTGAGTAATTTCTTCCTTCGACAACTAGTTCTTTTGCCTGAATTTTCCAGATAACAGTTTCACATGGCAAATTCTGAAACGATGTATTATATTCACCCCAGCACTTGCATTCTGTTTTGGATAGGATTCTGAAAGAAGACATCTCAGAAAGTAAATTCTTGGAGAAAGGACACAAATAGATAAATACCAGATAAATATAAATAGATAAATAGGAATAAATAAAAATCCAGGTTTCAGAAACATTGTAAAAATAATAATATCAATAATAATAATAATATAAATGACTGCAATTTTTCAAGCATCTTCAGACCACAAAGGTAATACAGAGGGAAAATAGATGTATTTGTTTTCCTCTTGCCTTATGGCTGAAAGAACAAACCATGCATGATTTTTATGACCTGGCTAGTGATGTGTCCCTTTGGGGAGCTATTAACTCTATCCTTGTAGATGCTGCCTGATCCCTGTCAAAATTAGGAATTGCTTAAAACCAGAAAAAAGCATTTCATTCCTAAATAGGCCATTAGTGATATTGGATAGTTTGTTATGCTGTAATGTAATACTGAAATTCCTAGAGGCAAATGATTTTCAGTAGTGAATTAAAAAGACCAAAACTAAACTGAGTATTTAAGGAATGAGTGAAAAGAATCTTGGGTAGCTAACTATTTTATAGGCTGTGTGTCAGCAAGTGGCCTTTTGAAAATAAAATCATTAACTCTCCCAAGAGAACTAAATGAAAATGAGCTCAGCCTAATTATGTGGTAGGTATGAAAACATATGGATGGAAAACTAACATCTATTTTGATGGGGCTAGAGGTATATACGAAACAAAATGTGAGAATAATGACCATCATCCTCAGAAGAATAAGTAGACTAAATATAGCCATGCAGAGTTCTGGTCCTTAAAAATTATAAGCAGTGATGCATAGGGTAATGAGAATAGACGTGTAGGGTAGGGTTTTTTTCTTGAGTATGAGCCTGGATATGCTGTCACTGCCTCACTGCACAGCTAATGCAACCTTTGACAACCTTTTCCCAGGAATGCATAAACAAAATAGCATCCTTGCATATCCTACAGTTAGAGGGAAGCTGATTTACTGGCTACATGTTATAACAGACAAAAGGAATTCCATTGTCTTCATGCCAGTACCTATCATCAGGCCTAATGTAAATACCTGTTTGAAAGACTGTAGCTAAATCAGTTGTGATATTAGAATAATTAGAATATTCCCCAATAGCTCTAATTATATAAATACAAAACTATATGTACTTAAAGGCTTCCAAATACTAACTTATTTCTTATCATTTGGATTCAAAAACCCCAGTAAATTTCCTTTTTCTGATAGCATCTGGATTTTAAAAATGTAGGAAAAGTCACTCTTAAATGTATCTTTCAATAGACACTTAATTTCCTTTCTGAATTACTGTAATTATTTCAGGAACTGAGCCTTTTTTCCTGGAAGCTTTGTTCTCATCAGGACAGACAAGTTCTCCAAGGACATTGTGATATTTTTCCTGGCTAAACTCTGGGGACATTATCAATGCATGGTACAATAAGTTAGTATTTTACCAAAGGTTAAAATAAATAGAAGAATACAAGTTGGAGGGAAGGGGTTGTTAAGAATCACATTCAGGTTAAAATATTAAATTCATAGGAACTGCAAAAATTTTAAATCAATATAAATGATTTCAACATAGTATATAAATCAAACCCTTTGCTATTCCCTGGCCTGATTGATAGGGTTTTTCCATTAAATCGCCCATTCCATCCCAAATATGGATAATATATAATTTAAAGTTGAAATCAGGTCCCTTGAGTTTCTTGAGATTGGATAAACGTCTCAAAACATCAGCAAATCGGTCTTAACATGAAGCAGTGATCTATAAACCAACTTGATGACTTGTCAATAGGAGGAGGGAGACAGGACAAGACTGTAAACCCAGCAACCTCTTCATGACCTCAACCCTCCCCCAACTGCTGAAAAGTAATAAGGACTGTTCCTTGGGCCTTTGTTTGAGGAAGCTGAGAATGAAAATTTTGAGCTCCTATGTTCCCACAGAAACTTAAAGTAACCACAACCCCTTCGGTTCAAAATTGCTGTATATTTGGTGACCTGAGGTTCAAGTAGACAAGATTTTGCCATGTTCAGGAATTCAGAAATAATTCACACTATCACTACACTGAGCAAGACAACCAGCCAGGCCTTGTGTGGCCCATGGGAGGTGGGGGAAGACAGAGCACAGGAGGACATATTTTAAGGTGGTAGGTGGGCTGGGGAACAGGAACTGTTTGAATAATTTTCAGAGACCCTGAGATTTTAGCTGCTACCAAAATGAGAAAAAAGCACCAAATGTAGAATTAGTAAACCAGGTTTCTAGTCAGCTCTGATTTATTATCTAGTCCACTAATTTATTTTGTGACCTTGAGCAAGTTGCTTAATTTCTCTGGGCCTCAGTTTACCCATCTATGGATTGGCTAAAACAATGCCTAAATTACTGTCATCTCTCCAAAGTCTACAGTTTTGCAACTGTTACTTATTCCTCAGAGATATAGGAAAACTGTTACTAACTGCGATTATACAAGTAGAAGGAGAAAGAAAAATTGAGTTCTCTCAGCCTAACTAATAACACTGCAGCTCAGGAGTGGGGCAGGCAGTGAGAGGCAATGGAACAAATCAAGATCCTTAGACTAATTGCCTGTGGAAGACCTCTGTGCATCACCATGGAGACCAAAGGGAAGGTGTCCCCAGTAAAGGTCAAAGACTGGAAAAGTAGACACGGCATTATGATAGATTCCTATACCTCAACCAGATTAGTCCCTGATACAGTGCAACCCTAATTATTTTCTATTTTCTAAAACAATATCTCAAGGTAGGGACCATGCACCAGCTGCTTCCGAATTACCTGGTTACTAATACAGACTCCTTGAACTCACCTAAGCCCACTGAATCAGAATCTCTGGGAAAAGGACTAGGGAATTTGCATTTCTAATAAGTTCCCCCGGTGTTTTTTTCCCACAATAAAACTTAAGAACTTGGTGGAGGGAAGTGGCTCACACCTGTAATCCTAGCACTCTGGGAGGCCAGGAGTTTGAGACTAGTCTGAGCAAGAACAAGACCCTGTTGCCACACACACACACACACACACACACACAGACACACACACACACGCACATCACAGGAAGAAAGAAAAATACTTAGCTGGGTGTGGTGGTGCACACACATAGTCCTAGCTCCTTGGGTAGCTGAGACAGGAAGATCACTTGAGCCCAGGAGTTTGAGGTTGCATTGAGCTATGACAATGTCACTGCACTCTCGCCAGGGAGACAGAGTAAGACCTTGCCTCAAAAAAAAGGAAAAAAGAACTACTGCTCTAACAAATGGAAAGGAAGAAGTTGGGAGAAAAATGAAGAATGAAATGTCCACCATGTATACTCACAGAATACCACAGAATACTCACAAAAGAGCTGGTAACAGTGGTTGTCTCCAAGGAGGTCTGAGGTAGAGGGTGGAAGAGAAACTTACTTTTCACTATAAACTCCTCAGTGCTGTTTGCATTTTTACCATGAGCAAGAGTTACATAAATAAATATTTCTAATCCTAAGAATTTAAAAAGTGCAAATTAAATTTTAGTACAATTTCTCAGAGTTGGAAAAATTGAACAGTCATTTTAAAGTTGAAGGATAAAATAACAATGGTCGTTTAAAGTTTTCTTCCACCCTAACTCATGTATTTGGCTAGGCCAAAGGTAAATGCTGTAGTTCCTGGAGCTCTGGAATTGTGTCTAGATAAGGCTTGAATAAGGCTTAGTCCAAGGTATAATTGACAGGAGCCTGGAGCCACCCTACTCTGACTAGGTGTTTGCAAGGGATGGAAGACTCTTGTATAAATATTACTTGGCTTGAATGGCAAGTATTCCTTCCTGGATTTTCTTCTGTCTAGGACACATTGGAGGATAATGCTCAGAGAAGATACTCGTTATAATTTCCCTCCATTTCTTTCCCCATCATATGCCTCTTAGACAGGGGCCTGCTTCCACAGCCTGGAACACTATCTGGCTGCAAATCGTTTAAGACTTGCTGAGTTTCCATTTGCAAAAAGCATCCCCACAAAAGAGTAAAGCCAGGAATCCAGCCACAGCCCAGAGCAGAGCCTATAAACTCCCCTGAGAATGTTGACTGACTTGTGTTTTCAGGCAATAAAAAAGACCCTTGAGAATTGTAATAGGGGCTCATAATTTATTGAAACACACACACACACAGACACCCCTGAAGATATTTTTCCTTTGACTTCCAGACTCAGGTTATATCTAGAAGAGACAAAGTCCTATATTTGGGTCCTTCTGGTGGTTCAAAAGTAAATAAGACACGGTCCCTGACCTCCAGGAACTGATTGAATATAACTCTACCCTGAGTGTTACAAAAGAGAGGATGCAGAATGTGCTGCAGGAGCAAAAGAGAGGGAAGGATTAATTCCATATGGGGCACCTAGGAAGTTTTCTTGGGAGAAACAGAATGAATGCCCTATGTGTAGAAGGACCACCCAGAGGGGCAGGCAGAGGGAACAGCTCCAGCACAGGCCCTGACACAGGAGAGGATAGGAAGTTTACTTACACTGCAACCACTTGCTTGTGAAAGCATATAGTGCCATAATCTCAAGGCAAGGGAGTAGTACACTCTTAGTAACTGAGCCTCTTACATTTTTTCCTTTCCAAAAAGATAAAAATGCAATTTTTAAGCAAGAAGCCTGCCACTAAGCATTGTCTGGAATAATGGGTAGATGAAGGGATGAGTATATTCTGAAGAAGCAAAGAACCAGGATACAGGGGGCACAATCTACAATTTGCCAAGATTATATAATGCCCAGGTTTTCAATGAAAGAAAGCTAAAACATTGAACAAGGAGATAAAAATGAAGGCTGGAAAATTCAAATAGCTGTTAGGTAACTGAACTATGAAACAGGGTGGGTCCATACTCAGAGGTGCTAGACACCCAGTAGGCGTTCTGCTTGTTGAATGAATGGTTCCTACATCACACATACACTTTGCCTTGATAACCGGTGCCAGGAATATTATTAAAAATTCATTGGTTCCATTGCCCTAATTTAGTGATTCATTCTCTGTCCTTCCCACCCACATGCAATCAGAGCCCAGAAACTTTCCAGGGCTAAGCTAGAAAATATGTATATTTTTTCAATTTTTTTTAATATTTAAAGGACTTTCCAAGCTGGGAGTCCCATGCATACCAAGCAATGCTTTCTATTCAAGCTCCAGCTCTGTCTTGTTTTCTCAACCACAGAAAGAAGTGGGAAGGAATATCAATCTAGATAGCTATAGACCGTTTCATGGAGGACCATTTTAAAGTGCCTAACGTGTTAAGAACTATAAAATCATTCTCCACATGTACATCTTTAAAGGTCTATATGCATAAATTAGTTTCCCATAGTGCTGCAGAGCTCTAATTATTTTTTAATTTATACAAATACATGCAATTGAAGTGCAATTACAATGCAATTAAAATGCCAGTATAATTAAAATGCAGAAAGAAGAAAATTTATAAATCTGTTCATAAATCCCCTTGATTTCTTTTTGGGTCCAGTTAATGCTACTTATGATTTAGAGATTGTGAAAAACCTTATTTCAGTTAGTAGGGCCATCCCATCAATCCACGTACCTTAGAAAGTGAAGTCTCATCTAGACACACAGGGTGTATCTTTGTGATGAATGTTGGACCAGAACTGACCAAAACAGAGTTCCTTGACAAAGACATAGGCAAAAGAAAGCGGGAAAAATTAAGGGTACTTGCCTTACAGAGGAGTAAAGAATGCATGTAAAATCCAGGTCTTTGAGTATTTCTTAAATGTTGGCAGGATACATTTACATATGTTCCTAAGAGCTATGACCCTCTTTACCCTAATTTCTCTGCAGATGAAGACATTCAGTTAATAGAGACTGATCTGAGGCATTAGCAGTACACAATAGACTTTTTAGAAAACTGAAGATTGACTTCTGCTAAAGGGCTCTTGTTTTTTTGTAGCCTTTTATAGATAAAAGCTTTCACTGGGAAGGCGGGTGGCAGGGGTTAGGCAAGCAACGAGTAGTCCAGGAACATGCTAGAAACTCAAAACTAAAAGGCTGGGCTTGATTAAATTATGATTTTCATACCACAATCATTTATGTGCACTTCTAGGCTCTGGGTATATAAAATAACATGTGATCCTAGTCCTCTGGGAAGATGTGGTTTGGAGGAGAGAATGGATATGTAAAAAGCTCATTGCTATTCAATGGGATAAATGCTACAGTGGTCACGTGCATTTCAGGGGTGAAGAGAAATGATTAATAATAAAGAGCTCTTCAGGAAGGAGAAAATGTTCAAACTGGTCTAGATTGAACAATGGTTTTCATCCCTTAGGGGGCTTTGATTGTTTTCTCAGTAACTGGGGCAAAACTGGCATTTAGTGGGGAGACCCAGGGTCAGTTCCCCCACACAAAGAATTGCCCTGCTTTCCACATGACTTTCAAATGCCAAATGTGCAAGGCATTTAGGAGGTGAAAAACTTGTTTATAATTATTTGAGCCTAGAGGCTAATTCAGTTTTACATATAAACCACATAAACATAAACTTAAAAGAATATGTTCTATTTTCTTTTGTTTTGGACACAATTCTAATATCCAGGAATATTTTTGAATTTTGTAGGAACGCAACTACCTTGTAAAACAAGGGAAAATTGCATTTTGTTTTGTTCAGAACTTTACATTCTTTCATGAACATAGCAATGTATATTTATTCCTCAATCTTTTGATATCAGGTAAAAAATCCTTTTTTTTTTCCTTCAGTATGTGTCTTCTGATAGGAGTCATATATTGTCATTGTATTGCTTGCATAAATATCAAAATATATCTATGATGTCTAGTTTCAACTTCTTGAAACTGGTGTGGGACTAGAAAGACAATTTCTGATCAATTTGAGCCACAAATCCCAAGTTTTTCCTCCACTTTTTTTAGAATGGTCTCTTTGTGCACATTTGTGACAGTTTCTCTAGTAAATACCCAGAAGTGGAATTGCTGGGTCATAGGGTTTGCACACCTCCAAGTTTACTTGATATTACCAAACAGTTCTTCAAAGTAGCCATCCTACTTATGATCTCACCACCAACGTTCCCACAAGCTCACTAACACTTGGAATTATTAGACTTTTCAATTTTGCTAATTTTTCTAGTAACATAATCATATATCATTGTTGTTTTAATTTAAATTTCTCAGATAATTAAAGCAATTGAGCATTTCTTATATGTCTATTGGCCAGTCAGGTTTCACTCTCTGTGAAATACATATTTATATTAATATCTTTTCTCC
>NW_012136858.1:4969074-4969769 GCF_000956105.1 Propithecus coquereli | reverse complement strand
AAAAAAAAAAAAAAAGAAACTCTTTCTTACACAAAAGTTATAAACCTCTTCTTCTACATGTTTTTCTTAAAGTGTTTAATATTTTCTATTCTCATTTTGGTCTTTAATCCATGTGTGTATGTGTGTGTGTGGCAGGGGGGTGCAGTGTGAAGTAAGTATGAAAATTTTTTCATGTAGATATCATGTCCTAGCACCATTATTTAAAGAATGAACATTTTCACACTTATTTGTAATGTTGCTAATGTCAACAAACCCCCATATATTCTCCATTATGCTTCTAGATCTAATGATCTAATAATTTGTCTATCAGTCCATTGATACCACTCTTCCCATTCCTAGAACTTTATAATCAATCTTGATAACAGGTATGATTACTCCCCCTCCCTACTCTTCATCTTCAAAATTATCTTGACCATCCTTGTCCATTTAATCTTCTACGTGAGTTTCTGAATCAAATTGTCAAGTTCCTGGAAAAATCTTGCTAATATTTTGACTCTAATCATGTTGAATATAAATATTAATTGGAGGAGACTTTATGATACCAAATCAATTCATCCAAAAACATGATATGGTTCTCCATTCATTTAGATCACATTTTTGTCTTTTTTTTTTTTTGAGACAGAGTCTCACTGTGTTGCCCCGGCTAGAGTGCCGTGGCGTCAGCCTAGCTCACAGCAACCTCAAACTCCTGGGCT
>NW_012136858.1:4916068-4968869 GCF_000956105.1 Propithecus coquereli | reverse complement strand
TTTACCTTTTATTATTTTAATGCTTTTTAAAATATCACAACTTTGGTTGGATTTATCCTTAGGTACCTTAGAATTTTTTCTTGCTATTACAAATAATATATTTTTAAAATTATATCTCCTAATCATTCCTTGCTGGGGTAAAGGAACCACATTTGATATTTTGATAATTGATAAATCAAGCAATATTGCTTGCCTTACTGATAAATTCTAATAGTTTGCCAAGTCTTGTATTTTCTATATAGACACTCATAGTTTACAATTATACATACCAATCAATCTTTTTCTCTCTGCTTGTGCTGACTAGGACTTCTAATACAATGCTGAATATAAGCAAGAATAGAAAATATCTTTGTCTTGTTCTTACCCAGAATGTTTCTCTTATAGATATGATATTCACTATGTATTTTTGTTAGATATTTTTATCAGATTAAAGCAGCTTTGTTCTACTCTAGTTTGCTAAGAGATTTTACCATGAATGGGTGTTGACACTTTTCAAGAAATTTTTGCAAATATCAAAGTACTAAATGGTTCTTCTCCCTTAATATTGTGGTAATTTTTATATATTAAATATTCCTATATTCATGAGATAACCATATTTGATCTTTATTTGTTATATATACTTTATACTCATTTCTGTTCAAAAGTGAGAGTAACCTACATTTTTGTATTTACATACTTTCCTTTTCCAATTTTGCTATCAAAACTATATTAATTTCAAAAAATAGTTGGAGAGCTTTCTCCCACTTTTTATGATGTTGGGTACATACAAGTCTTGAATTGATCTATTTTCCCAGTGAAATGTTCTTTCTTATAGTGTAATAATGTTCTTAACTCTTAACAACTAAAGAATAATGCTCTTAATTATTAAAGGGTACTTTTATTTTGTATGGTCTAGAATACATTTCCATCCTTAATTTTAACCCCTCTGTATCAAGTATTAGGTGAGTCTCTTAAGCATTACAGAGCTGGATTTTTAAAAATCTAATCCTAGATTCTCTGCTTTAGCTACCAAATTAGTCCATCTACATTTGTTGTAATATTAAAATATTTTCATATATTTCTACCCTGTAATTTTGAAATTTTTATTAAACCAGCTTTTGATGTACTTCCTTGTTGCTCCTTTCCTAACTTCTATCAAATTTTTTTTGTTTTATTCTTTCTGTTGATTTGAAAGCTAAACTGTCTGTTGCTATTTTTAATGATTATACTTAAATTTTTTAATATATGTTGGACTTAAAAATTGTAAAATTAATCAATATTTCTTCACTTCTCCCAAACATAGCAAGCAATCTGAATATTTTAACTCTGATATATCCTTCAATCTCACATGTTATTTTTGCCTAGCATTTAAATTCCACCTTGCTTTTAAACTCCCCCTATAATTTATCTTCAACATCATTATTATTGTTTTATACAGTCAATGTTTGTGTATATTTATTCATATTTTACTAATTTCTTGGGTCACCATTGCTTTTTGTTTTTCTGTTCTTCCTTTAGGTTTAATTTCCTTTTTGCTAACATATACTCATTATAAGTTTTTGTAAAGAGGCTCTATGAATGCTAGATTCACTCCGTCTTCTTTTTCTGAAAATGTCTGTGTCCTCACTTTTGAATGATAGTTTAGCCTGGTAATTCTAGATGACAAATGTTTTCTTTCAGCATTTTGTGTAACATTCCATTGGCTTTAGGCTTCAGTTGTTGAAATTGAAAAGTCTGCTGTTTAATGGTCTATTTCTTTTGTAAGCTGACTTTTCTCTTTGGTTGATTATAAAATCTCCTTGTTTTCTTTGTTGTCATTTAGTTTCATTATAATGTGACTACTTGTGGATTTATTTGTATTTTATTTATTCTGTCCTGTATTCATTGTGCTTCCAACTCATGTTCTTACATCAATTTTGGAAAATTATCAGCCATTGTATCTTCTAAGTATTGCCTCTTCATTATTTTCCCTCTTTTGTTTTTCTGAAACTCTTATTAGACTAACATTAGACTTTATCATTTCATCCTCAATAGTCTAAATTTATTTTATATTTTCCATTTGTAATTTCTTGCCTTTACACAACAACTAACTCTGTTATTTACATTTAACTTTTTAGCCAATGTTCTTTAAGAATGGTAAATAAATATCTGATGCTGCATTTAGTGCTATAAATTTATGGTAAACTTTTTGAAAAGAACTCTGCGTATACTTTAAGAAAAAGCCAGTTGCCAGAACATGGCATTGCACCAGAATCCCTGAAGTACGCATGTGAAACAGCTGGGGTCCTTTTTCAAAAACTTTTCCAAACAACAAAACTCCAGTGGGATGAGATGTAGCACCTGAAACTTCAATCTCTTCTCCAAATTGCAGAACTAGGTTGGACACAGCCCAGGTCAAACTCTTTGCTATTATCATCTCATTGTAAGCACACCAATAGTCTTGAATTTCCACCATATTTTTATCAATTAAAGTCTTAGCATCATAGTACAACCTATGTGAGCATGAATTTCTACAGTGTTTTCAATGTTACTAGACTCTATAAGTGGGAAGGTAGTTCTTCCACAGCTAGCATATACCCTGTGATGTTGGCTCCTAAGGATTATGAAACCAAGCTTTTAAAACCTCAATAACATATTTTATTTGGAAAAATCTTCATGCCCCTTTTGTACTCATATCATATGTAGAACATAAAAAAAGTAAAAGAAAACAGAAATTGCCACTTAGAGGTTTCCTAGCCAAACAGCTGTATTGGGACACTCACACATACTAAACTGCATTAAGCATTCCCCTCACAACTCATCCATTGGGGTTTGTGTTTTTTCCTCAATGACTATCGTAGCCATTTCTGGTCATGTATAAACATGTCTGATCTTTTCATGGTATCTTACTTTTTTTACCTTTTATTATTTTAATGCTTTTTAAAATATTTGTTATTATTTTAAATGTACATACTTATTTTATCAATTCCATTGCAGCTTTCTATTATCTGAAAGTTTTGGAATTAAATCTTTAATTTATTGTGCCAGGTGGCTCTCATTCATGGTATGTTGTTCCCTAATTTGTTTTCTAATCTTGGATTGTGAGCTCATCTTCAGCGAGTTTTGTTCTGTTGAAATCTCCTGCCTAAGGGGTGAAGATACATTCCTCCAGAGTGGTTTTACTTTTGCTTTTGTACAGTACCCCAAGGACATCAACAGCTCACAGCACTTTTCATTGATTTTTTTTGGCTTGAGGGTGCCCAAACCACGTGGATATTATAATTACAAACCTTGGGTTTCAAGTTCTCAGAGATTTTCCTTTTCTTTTTCTTCACCCACAGACAGATAAGTTTTCTCATCTCTCTATGTGGGTGTATGAATTGTTTTTTAGTCCACTTTTACACAGACAGTACGGTCTTTCAAAATTCAGGCTTTATACAGGGGTTTTATTTCAAATTCACTGCCTGTACAGGACGAGCCCTCATTTCCTCTCCCTTGTAGGTATTAAAGCCCTCCTGCCCCAACCTCTAGGGAAGGCTTAGCATTAGCTCAGATTCATACTTCTTTGACTTATAGTTACCTCTTTATCCCTGGAACCTGGAGGTTTCCATTTTCTCATAAACAGAGTTATACATTTCTAAGAATTTTTTATTGTATTTTATCAAGCATGTATAAAAGCTGTTAGAAGAATTTTCAGATTGTTTTATTTGTCAGTTTGCTGGAACCAGAAATTCTCAATTTTATTTCTCATACACAATTCTCCTTCTGCACTAATAGTTCAATGTTTTACATTTCCTTTAATTAAATTATGGAACTATAAGTTTAACTGAAATAAACAGATTTGTAAAAACACATGCGTGCACACACACACACACACACACACACACACACCCGATTCTTTATAAGCATACAACTCAATGGCTGAAAGCAGAAGTTTAGGGCATACTAGTGAGGGCCCTGCTAGCCAAGTATGCTTTGTAGGCTGTAGATGTCAGTTAGTGTGTTTTACAGAAAGAATGGGAACATTGTAAATCTGATTAGGGAGTTAAATGGAGATTGATGAAAAGAGTGCTGTTCTTGCTTTTAGAAACTGGAGCATTAAGAACTGGTGAGAAATGAGTCTACAGAATATGATGAATCCATGCTCTGAAAGCACAAAAATCATTCTGAGAAATTTGGCCTTAAACCTTAGGAAATGGTGGCAGAGAGCATATCAAAGTAACAGACCTATGAGTTTTGAATGAAAAAACATATCAAACATTGTGTGTAAAGTTTCATACAAATGTAAGACATTTTTCCTATTTTTGCAACATCTATAAAATCTCCCCCCAAAGGTAGAAGTTAGTGAAGCAGTGTAAGTGTTCTAATATTTATATGGGTGTAAGTTCTTAAGCCTCCTCAAGATCTTTGCAGATGCTCTTGCATGGAGCACTCACCCCACTCCCTCGGCTGTGCACCTCAGCAACCTTCTTCATCATCCAGTGGACCTCAGTGACACCCTCTCCAAAGAGGTCTCACTCTCAGCAGTGGTGATGATAAGGAAGGGAGAGTCTTCTTCCAGATATGTTCATTTCCTATGTTCTCTATCTCAACCCTAGCAATAGGATCCATCTATTTGCCATTTCTGTTCTCTTCATAGTTCTTTTTATCCCTTAGTAGTTATGCCCCATTAATGGCTAATAATTCTTTATATTAAACTTTTACATTCTAATTACTGTGTTGATTCTGTCTCCAACCTGGACCCTGATTGATACACACTGAAATCTGAGGACCATCAAATTACAAAATTATCCCAAAGTTTCCAGTTATTTTCACCAAGAGTAAGTGACTGACTCCAATGACTGTATGTAGCTGTTCCTAAAAGATTGAGAATCATAAGAACCAGAAACTTATAGGCTCAAATAACTATTTACTCAGAGCAATTTTGACATACAGTTGCATATTCTGTACTTTTAGGCAGTATATGTAATTTGTATTTGTGTACTGGTGTTTGTCTGATTGTGAAGCCTATAAAAGACTGATTTTATTGGAGAAAACAAAAAGCCCGGGTCACCATGATTCAAAGTAAGATTAATCATCTGTGGAACTAAGAGATAATATTCATAATTATAGTTCAAAGTTGTTTGAAGTGTGTTATAATTATTGAGTTATAGAATTCTATTTGCATCATGAACTGAATGCAAAGGTCAGGAAAAGAAAATATATTTTTAATGGGGTTTTGTAAAAGAAATATCCTTTTTTAAAAGAAACACAAGATCTCACACATAACATACTGCACCTGTATTGTAGTGAGATAAATATTGCTCACAGCAAGAAATCTGACCTTAATTTGCTTATTGAATTGAAATAAAAACACCTATTCAATTAAAGTGAGACCTATCAATGCTGTAGTTTCTACTGTTTCAGTGAATACATTTCTTATAAAAGATTAGGCTATTAAAATGGAAGATCCAGAAAAGAAACTGGTAATTTCACTTCAAAACTATAGGTCACAAAGTTCCAGAACTTCAGCTTTTATTTCCAAGCTAACTTCAATTAAATTAAGTTATTAAGTATGAAATGTCCAATTTTCTTACATACTAAGTTTGATAGTTGATATCTCTGACATTTCACTTTGACACTTCTTGTTTTATTTTTATTGTGAAGGTACATCACTGTTCTTTCAAGCATATGGTTTGGCTTGTGATTATCTCTCAATTTTTTTTTTTTAGAGCAGTTTTTGTGAAACCATGGGTAAGTCAAAAATTCATGTTATTTTCAAATATGAGTTCCGTTGTGGAACCAATACAGTGCAGACAGCTCGAAATGTTAACAAAGTGTTTGGGAAGGATGTGGCTAATGAACGCATAGTACGTGGATAGTTTGAGAAGTTCCATTCTCATGATTTTAATCTTGAAAATGAGCCACGTGGCAACCTGAAACCAAGGTGGAAAATGATGAGTTGAAAGGTGTAGTACAAGAGAATCTATCTCAACGTAAGCGTGAATTAGCAGCAAGGTTTGAAGTTACTATTCCAACAATATTGGATGATTTGAAACAAATAGGCAAGGTAAAGAAACTGGATAGATGGGTACCGCATGAATTAAATGAACATCAGAAGAGAAATCATCTGGAAGCTTGCCTTTCTTTGCTGTCACAACATAAATAAAGATGAACCATTTCTACACCATATTGTTACATGTAATGAAAAATGGATTCTTTTTGACAATCACAAGCATTTGGCACAATGGTTGGATAAAGATGAAGTGCCAAAACACAGTCCAAAATTGAATATTCATCAAAAAAAGCTAATGGTGGTGGTCCAGCACTGGTATTATCCAATATAGCTTCATGAAACCCGGTCAGTCAATTACAACGGATGTCTACTGCAACTAGTTGGATGAAATGATGAGGACGCTTGTGATTAAGCAACTGAGAGAGGTCACTAGAGACAGGCCAATTCTCTTGCAAGACAATGTTTGACCACATGTCGTGCAAACAACACTGCTTCAACTATGGAGGCTGGACTTAGAAACTCTCTGTCATCCACTGTATTCACCAGACCTTGCACCAACTGACCACCACTTCATCCAGGCTTTGGACCACTTCTTCCAAGGAAAAATATTCAATTCTCAACAAGCTATGGAAAACGCCTTTCACAATTTCATCACCACTCACTCTCCAGGCTTCTTTGCTGCTGGCATAAACAAGCTACCATTAAGATAGCAAAACTGTGTGATAGTTTAGGCGCATACTTTGATTAATTGTACTGCTTCTTGTTTGAGATATAATAAGCTACACTTCTGATTCAATATCGGACATTTTATATTTAATTGCCTAATAGCAGCTTAAATTTTCATGAGGCCTTAATTCCTGTCCCCTAAAACTGAGTCAATTGTAAAAATCATTCTTGACCTATAACCTTGAAAAATTTGATGCTCTTTAAGGCACATTCTTAACAACAGATTCATCAAAACACAAAAATCACAAAAGTATTCCCATCTTTTAAGATATTTTCTTGACAACACTGACATTTATGTGAATGTCTTTAGGCTTGACATTATTATTCTGTGTGAGAAAAATGATTTTTAAAAAGCGAGGGTTTTCTCCTGACAAAACCAGAGCACCTTACTCAGAAGGGGGTCTCTGTAATTCTCAGTGTCAAACCAAAACTCAAAATTCTCCCAGTCTTCTTTATATGTAAATCCTGATGAATGTGAAAAGCATAACTTTAAGACTCTAATTCCTGCTTCTAGTTTCTTTGGGATTTTAGTCACATTGATTCTTTGTCATCTATGCAGAAAAATCATAGCAAGATCTCAGCCTTGGCTTTTTTCTAGTGACATACACGTGGAACCCACTTTTCTTGTCAATCCAATCGATGTTTGACATTTTGCATCCAGTAGTGTTCACCCTCCTACCGTCTTGATTTTGTGTCGGTACTCAGCCCCATGCCACTTGTTTTCTTGGTAATATTTTGATTGGTTGATCTTGGCTTGCTAGCTTTGATGACCAAACACCTCAAATTCTATAAATTTATCTGTAGCCAAAAAGATCATGTTCATTGTTTTCAACCATTCCATTGATTTTAGTTGCTTAACCATAGAATATGTTCTTTTTCTTTTCATAGAGAATGTGTCCTGTGTTTTTAAGAACCACCTGGTAACCTTGGTAGAATTTTAAATGTATACATTTGAATGGGAAGCAACAAATCTGGATATCCAATTCACATCCTCAACATGCAGACCTGATTCCTAGTTATTAGCCGGCTCAGAGAGTTTTGGAAAGTTTTGATTGTGACTATCTTGTCTTGAAATGTGAGGAAGGGAGGATGTATGTTAATGTATTTCATGGATAGAAAAACCTAGTGATGAAACAAAATTTAATGAGCTGTTTTGGTCACTCCTGATTGTCAAAATGTTTTAATTTCTCATATTATTGAACTTGGCTCTTCTAAACCTGTGCTTGTCAAATGTTAATGTGCTTACTAATTCCCTGAGATTTTTTTCAAAGGCAGATTGTGATTCGGTAGGACTGAGATGAATCTCAAAATTTTGCATTTCTAACAAGCTCCTAGGTGATGGTGATGCTTCTGGCTGTGGACTTACTTTGAGTAGCTGGGCTCCTAGACTATATAAAGCAATTGAATCAAAAAGAAGATGTATGTGCACTTCTAACAAAAAAATGAACCTTGGGAGTAAATAAGTTTGTAAGAAGAATGTGCTCTTTTCTAAAAGAGTAATTTCTAGAACATATTTTTGGAAAATAAGAGTCAAGGGAAAGATCATTAAAAGGTTGAGTCTGAATCCCAAGAGGAAGTTGCTACAATGTGCATCCAAGTCTGCCTATTCAGATTAACACCTGGAGACTAACTTGCATCCTCCACTATTCCCTTGAACAAGCAGTGTGAGAAATTGCCATCATGTATATTACCAGCTATATCCCTGAGGATCAAAGATGCACAGAGAGTGCTTTTATTGCACCTTCATATCAAAAGTGGGAGATTGGAAGCACGGCAAAAATTAGAGCCACTATTTTTCACCCTTCCTTTCCCTTCCCTTCCTCCTCTTCCTCCTGCTCCTTCTCCTTCTTCTTCTACTGCATCCCTAATAAATAGGACCCTTTCAAAGGACTTGATGTTGTGTGTTTAATTCTATAGCCCAAAGAGGTGGGTTAGGGAATCCAGAAATAGATGTCAGGAAGCTCTAAAGCCTGGGCCTGATTACACACCAGAAAGAGTGATCTGGAAAATCCACTTTCAACTTTCCCATCCTCTAGAAAAGTGCTGGGTTATCAACTGTTGCTTTCCCTGGAGCAAGCAGGCTTATCCAATCTTCTGGACAGCTGGGGGTACGCAGGGTCAGGAGCAAGATGATGAGAATCACAAAGGGAGTGTTGAAGGAGTCAATGACCACAGAGATCCTCAGCCCAGTTAGGTGGAACAATCTTCAGTGGGGGCCTCTATGGGACATAACAGCCAGGGAAAAGTGTCTTTCCAGGAGGGAGAAGGCTGCTGTGTCTCCCACTCCATGTTGTAGCAGCTGACTCCATGTTCAAGTTGTATCCTTTACCCACCTGAATAAGATGTGTTATTTGTTGGTATCTTTCAATCAAATGTGCACCACTTTTTCCTAGCTAGCTAACCTAGGTGGTATCCAGCGCCTCATTCAGGTATTTAGCAGACACATTTATGGATTTCCTTCCACAAACGGGCACGGCACAGCCTCATCTAGCTGTCACCTTCACAGACATGCATGCAGTGTTGGCAGTAGAATGGAGGAGTTGAGAACACAGGCTTTGAGGTCAGGCAGACTCAACTGGAATCCCAACTCACTTACCAGCTGTGGGACTGCTTGTTTTCACATCTAGAAAATGAAAATAATAATACTTCACAGGGTTGTTGAAGGAACTAAATAAGATAATGCAAACAAGGAACTGAGCAACAGTGTCAGACATATTGTAAGAATTCAATAAATTGTTGATATTGTTATTGTCATAATTATTATCTTTATTTTTTATTTCAGGATATTATGGGGGTACAAATGTTTTTCATTACAAGAATTATTTTTGTGATGCTTGAGTCAGGGTCACAAGTGTGCCCATCACTCAGATAGTGTTCATTGTACCTGTTAGATAGGTTTTTGCCTATCCCTCCTCCCCGCTCCCCAGCACTTGATTTCCATTGAGTTTTACTTCCCTCTATGCACATGTGTGCTCATCAGTTAGTTCTGAGTTAATAGTGAATACATGTAGTGTTAGTTTTTTCATTCTTTAGATATTTCATTTAGGATAATGGTCTCCAGTTTCATCCAAATTGTTGCAAAAAGCATTAAGTCATTCTTCTTCATGGCTGCACAGTATTCCATAGTATACATATACCACATTTTGTTAATCCACTAATGAATTCATGGGCATTTGGGTTGATTCCACATCTTTGCAATTGTGAATTGTGCTGCAATAAACATTCAAGTGCAGGCGTCTTTTAATAAAATGACTTATTTTCCTTTGGGTAAATACCCAGTAGTGGAATTGTTGGATCAAATGGTAGGTCTACTTTTAGTTCTTTGATGAATCTCCATACTGTTTTCCATAGAGTTGTACTAATTTGCAGTCCCACCAACAGTGAAGAAGTGTTTCTTTCTGTCTGCATCCACACCTGCATCTATTGTTTTTGGACTTTTTAATAAAAGCCATTCTGACTGGAGTAGGGTTTTAATTTGCATTTCCTTGATTATTAGTGCATTGAGCACTTTTTCATATGTTTAATGGCCATTTGTCTATCTTCTTTTGAGAAGCTTCTGTTCATGTCTTTTGCCACTTTTTAATGGGGGTCATTTGCTTTTTTCTTGCTGATTTGCTTGAGTTCTTTGTAGATTCTGGTCATTAGTACTTTATCAGTTGTATAGCTTGAGAATATTTTCTCCCATTCTGTAGGTTGTCTATTTGCTCTGTTGATTATTTCCTTGGTTGTGCAGAAGATTTTTAATTTAAACAAGTCCCATTTATTTATTTTAGTTGTTGCCATGATTGTCACTGGGGTCTTCTTCATAAATTCTTTGCCTAGGCTGATATCTAGAAGAGTTTTTCCAACATTTTCTTCCAGAATTCTTATGGTTGCATGCCTTACATTTAAGTCCTTTATCCATCTTGAATTAATTTTTGTATGCGGTGAGAGACAGGGTTCCTGTTTCACTCTTCTGCATGTGGCTGTGCAGTTGTCACTGGGGTCTTCTTCATAAATTCTTTGCCTAGGCTGATATCTAGAAGAGTTTTTCCAACATTTTCTTCCAGAATTCTTACGGTTGCATGCCTTACATTTAAGTCCTTTAACCATCTTGAATTAATTTTTGTGAGTGGTGAGAGATATGGATCCTGTTTCATTCTTCTGCATCTGGCTATCCAATTTTCCCAGAACCATTTATTAAATAGAGCCTCTTTTCTCCAGTGTATATTATTGTCTGCTTTGTTGAAGATCAGTTGGCAGAAAGAGGATGGTTTTATATCTGGGTTCTCTGTTCTGTTCCATTGGTCTATGTCTCCATTTTTGTGCTAATACCATGCTCTCTTGATAACTACAGCCTTGTAGAATAATTTGAAATCTGGTAATGTGATGTCTCTGATCTATTCCTTTTGCTTCAGATTGCTTTGGCTATTCAGGCTCTTTTCTGGTTCCAAACAAAGCATAGAATTATTTTTTCTAGGTCTGTGAAATATGACATTAGTATTTTGATGGGGATTGCATTGAATCTGTAAATCACTTTCGGTAGTATGGACATTTTAACAATGTTGATTCTACTGATCCACGAGCATATATTTTTCGATTTATTTGTATCATTAGCGATTTCTTTCCTCAGTGTTTCCTAGTTCTCTTTGTAGAGATCTTTCACATCCTTTGTTAAGTATATTCCTAGGTATTTTACTTTCTTTGTAGCAATTGTGAATGGTATTTAGCCTTTGATTTGACTCTTAGCTTGACTGTTACTGGTGTATAGGAATGCTACTGAGTTGTGTACATTGATTTTGTAACCTGAGACCTTCCTGGATTCATTTATGAATTCCAGAAGTCTCTTGGTGGAGTCTTTGGGGTTTTCTAGATAAAAGATAATATTGTCTGCAAAAAGTGATAATTTGACCTCCTCTTTCCTGATTTGGATACCGTTAATTTCTTTCTTTTTCCTAATTGCTCTGGCTAGGACTTCCAGCACTATGTTCAATAGATGTGGTGACAGCAAGCATCCTTATCTTGTTATAATTCTTAGTGGAAATGCTTTCAACTTTTCCCCCTTCAATATGATGCTGGCTGTGGGTTTGTCATGTATAGGTTTTGTAATTTTGAGATATGTTTCTTTTATGACTAGCTTGTTGAGGGTTTTTAACATGAAAGGGTGTTGAAATTTGTCAAATGCTTTTTCTGAATTTATTGACATGAGCATATGGTCTTTGTTTTTGCTTCTGTTTATGTGGTCAATTACATTTATTGATTTAAATATATCAAATCGTGCTTGCATCCCTAGGATGAAGCCCACTTGGTCATGGTGGATTATTTTTTTGATGTGCTTTTGAATTCGGTTTGCTAGTATTTTATTCAGAATTTTGGCAACTATATTCATAAGGCATACTGGTCTGTAGTATCCTTTTTTTCGTTGTGTCCTTTCATGGCTTTGGTATCAAGACAACACTGGCTTCATAGAATGAATTGGGGAGAATTCCCTCCTTCCCGATGTTGTGAAATAATTTCTGCAGAATGGGTACCAACTCTTCTTTGTAAGTCTGATAAAATTCAGCTGTGAATCCATCTGTTCTGGGGCTTCTTTGTTGGAATATTTTTTATTTCTGCTTCAATCTCGTTGCTCATTATTGGACTGTTCAGGAGTTCTTTTTCTTCCTGATTGAGTCTTGGGAGGTTGTGTGTTTGCAGAAATTTGTCCATTTCCTCTATATTTTCTAGCTTATGTGCATACAAATTTTCATATTAGTCACAGATGATATTTTGTATTTCTGTGGTATCAGTTGCAATATCTCCTTTTTCCATTCTGATTGAGATTATATTTGGGTCTTTTCCCTTCTATTCCTGGTTAATCTAGCAACAGTTCTATCAATTTTATTTATCTTTTAAAGGAACCAACTTTTGTTTTATTGATTTGTATTATTTTCTTGTTTTTTATTTCATTTAGTTCTGCTCTGACCTTATTTATTTCTTTTCTTCTGCTGGCTTTGAGTTTGGTTTGCTCTTCCTTTTCTAGTTCCTTGAGATATGTCATTAGAATGTTAATTTGTGATCTTTCTGTCTTTTTGATGTAGTCATTTAAGGCTATGAATTTTCCCTTTAGGACCGCTTTTGCTGAATCCCATAGATTTTGATTGCTTGTGTCCCCTTTGTCATTCAGTTCAAGGAATCATTTGATTTCCATCTTAATTTCATTATTGATCCAGTAACTGGTCAGGAAAAGTTTGTTTAATTTCCATGATTTTGTGTAGAAATGAGTGTTTCTCTTGGAGTTGATTTCTAATTTTATTCCACTGCCATCTAAGAAGATACATGGAATGATTTCTATTTTTTTCAATTTCTTGAGCCATGGTATGTGGCCTAATATATGATCAGTCTTGGAGAATGTTCCCTGTGCTGATGAGAAGAATGTATAATCAGTAGTTTTGGTTAAATGTTCTGTAAATGTCTGTCAGGTGCATTTGTTCTAGAGTCCCATTTAAGTCCAGTATTTCTTCATTTATTTTCTGCTTGGATGATCTGTCCAGTTCTGTCAATGGGGTGTTGAAGACCCCAGCAATTACGATGTTGCTGTTTATCGCTTTGCTTAGATCTAGTAGGATTTGCTTTATGTATCTTGGCCCTCCTGTGTTAGTTGCCTAAGGATTTAGGATTTTATGTCTTCTTGTTGACTTGCTCCCTTTACCATTATATAATGACCATCTTTGTCTTTCTTTCCTATTGTAGATTTAAAGTAAATTTTATCTGATATGTGAATGGCTACATGTGCTGTCTTTTTGTTTTCATTTGCATGGACTATTTTCTTCCATCGCTTCACCTTGAGTCTGTATGAGTCTTTGTGGGTTAGATGTGTTTCCTGGAAACAGCATACTTGGCTTGTATTTTTTTTTTATCCATTCAGCCAGCCTATATCTCTTGAGTGGGAAATTCAAACATTTGCATTGATTGAAAGAATTGATATGCAGCTTATGGTTCTGTTCATCCTGTTGAGTAGTACCTTATTGCTTTGTTTTACCTCTTGTACTATTTTTTTATATGAGGTTTAAGCTTTAGTGTTTGGGTGGTTTTACTCTGGTGGGTGACTATGGTGCTGATCCATGTAAAATGCAGTTCTGAGTATTTCCTACAGAGTGGGTCTAGTCTTGACAAATTCCATCAGTGTTTGCTTTTCTGGAAATGTCTTTATTTCTCCTTCACATATGAAACTTAGTTTGGTAGGATACAAAATTCTAGGCTGACAGTTGTTCTGTTTAAGGAGACTGAAGATAGGGCCCCAACCCTTTCTGGCTTGTAAGGTCTCAGTTGAGATGTCTGCAGTTAGCCTAATGGGTTTTCCTTTCTAAATTATTTGATGTTTTTGCCTTATGGCTCATAGGATTTCCTCCTTCATGTTGACTTTGCCTAGTCTTATCATTATGTGTCTATTTGATTGCCTCGTTGCAATGTATGTCCCAGGTGTTTGTTGAGCTTCCAGTCCCTGGATGTCTAAATCCCTAGCAAGAATCAGGGACATTTTCCTCAATTACTCCCTCAAATTGGTTTTCCAGAACTTATGCATCCCTAAGGGATGCCTATGATTCTTATATTTGACTGTTTTACACAATCCCATCTTTCTTGTAGGCTTTGGTCTTTCCTCTTAATTCTCTGTTCTTTATTTTTGGCTAACTGAATTAATTCAAAAGAGTTGTCTTCAAACTCTGAGATTCTTTCCTCTGCCTGGTCTAGTTTATTCTTAAAACTTTCCACTGTTTTGTATTTCCTTAAATGAATTTTTCATTT
The DNA here is from genome assembly GCF_000956105.1 of Propithecus coquereli. Classification (NCBI taxonomy): domain Eukaryota; kingdom Metazoa; phylum Chordata; class Mammalia; order Primates; family Indriidae; genus Propithecus; species Propithecus coquereli. Next base: position 4,954,426 of record NW_012136858.1, on the reverse strand, counting down.
CCAGAAGTTTCATTTTTTTTAATATGTCGATCTCTTTAGTGAATTTTTCATTATTTCCTCAATTGTTTTTCCAGTTTCTTTGAGTTGGTTTTCTATTTTCTCTCGGATTTCATTGAGTTTCCTTAAAATCCATATTTGGAATTCTTTATTTGTTCTTTCAATATTTTCATTTTGGTTGGTATCCATTGCTAGAGAGCTGGTGCTCTCTTTGGGGGGTGTCCTTTTGTTGATTTTTCACACTTCCAGAGTTTTTTTGCTCATTCCTTCTCACCTGGAGCAGCTGTTGCTACTTATTTTTGGATTTTCTTTTATTTAGATGGGGCTTCCCCCCACACACTTGTACAGATATATTTGTAGCATGTTGGGTAAGAACCTTTAGCTTTGCTTGTGGGTGCTTTGATAGTGATCTAGGTTCTGGATGGATGCCGTGGTTATGGATATCGTTAGTGTGGTGGTTTTCTCAGTTGCTCGCTGTTTGTGGGCTGTAGCAGTGGTGAGCTATGTGAGTGGTAGATTCCCTGTCTCTCTTTGATGAGGGAGGATGGAGATCTTTGAAATCCTTTCTCTTTCTCCAGCCTTGTGGTCTTCCTCACAATGTGAATTGTACTGGCATACCCAGTTTAATCTCTGAGACGGTAGGTGGTGATTGTAGGTAAGAATCAACCGCATCTTGTATGACTGAGTCAGTAAATGCTAAAAGGACTTTCAAATTGTCTCCCTGTCAGTAGGTGGTGTTTGCCAGAAGAAACAAGCTAAAATGTTGTTTTCAGGACCTGTTACCAGCTCCAGTCCCTCAGAAGAAGCACATGAATGCCCCACGTGGTGGGTGTGGCCTGGATCTTCCAGGTGAGTCGTTATTCTCTGCCACAGCAGAGACAGGTAGGAGAGTGAAGCTGGGCAGGAATGGGCTGGGTAAGCCTGCCACCAGCCTCCAAAAAAGCTGGCAAGGTAGTCTCAGTATACAAAATCAATGCACACAAATCAGTGGCATGTATATACACCAATAACAGTCAAGCCAAAAATCAAACCAAAGATGCAACACCTTTCACAATAGCATCAAATAAAATTAAATATTTATGAATATACTTAATGAAGGAGATGAGAGACTTATATAGGGAGAACTATGAAACACTGAGAAAAGAAGTTGCAGAAGATGTAAACAGACAGAAAACCCTACCATGCTCATGGATTAGCAAAATTAATATTGTTAAAATGTCCATACTACCTAAAGTGATCTAAAGAATTAATACAATCCCTATTAAAATGCCATCATCATTCTTTACAGATCTAGAAAAAATAATTCTACACTTCGTATGAAACCAGAGAAGACCTTGTATAGCCAAAGCAATCTTAAGCAAAAAGAACAAATTGGGAGGCATCAGTCTACCAGACTTCAAGCTTTACTACAAGGCTATAGTAGCCAAAATAGCATGGTACTGGTACAGAAATATAGACCTTTGGAACAGGACAGAGAACACAAATATAAAACTATCCTCATATTGTCATGTAATCTTTGACAAAGCAGACAAAAACATACACTGGGGAAAAGAATCTCTATTCAATAAATGGTGCTGGGAAAACTGGATAACCACATGCAGCAGATTGAAAGAGGTGTATCCCCACCTCTTACCTCTCACAAAAATCAACTCACGATGGATAACAGGCTTAAACCTAAGGCTTGAAACCTTAAGAATTCTAGAAGAAAATGTTGGGAAAACTCTTATAGACTTCTTCCTAGGCAAAGAATTTATGAATAAGAACCCCAAAGCAACCACAGAAGTAACAAAAATAAATAAATGGGACCTGATCAAATTAAAAAGCTTCTGTACAGCCAAGGACACTATTATTAGAGTCAACAGACAGCCTACAGAATGGAAAAAAATATTTGCATTCTACACATCCAACAAAGGGCTGATAACAATAATCTATATAGAACTTAAGAAAATTAACAAGAAAAAAATCAAACAACCCCATCAAAAAGTAGGCAAAGGACATGAACAGAAACTTTTCCAAAGAAGACAGAATAATGGCCAGCAAACATAAAAAAGTGCTCAACATCTCTAATCATTAGGGAAATGCAAATCAAAACCACAATGAGATATTACCTAACTCCAGTGAGAATGGCCTTTAATCAAAAAGTCCCAAAATGACAAATGCTGGTGTGAATGTGGAGAGATAGGAACACTCATACACTGCTGTTGGGACTGCAAATTAGTACAACCCCTGTGGAAAGTAATTTGGAGATATCTCAAAGAGCTAAAAATAGAAATACCATTTAATGCAGCAATCCCAATACTAGGCATCTACCCAAAGGAAAAACAGACATTCTATAATAAAGACATCTGCACTCGAATGTTTATGGCAGCACAATTCACAATTGCAAAGATGTGGAAACCACCCAAGTGCCCATCAATACATGAGTGGATTAATAAAATGTGGTATATGTATACCATGGGATACTACTCAACTATAAAAAACAATGGTGATCTAGCACCTCTTATCCTGGATAGAGCTGGAGCCCATCCTTCAAAGTGTAGTATCACAAGAATGGAAAAACCAGCACCAAATGTACTCACCATCAAATTGGTACTAACTGAGGAACACTAAGGTGCTCACATGGACGTAATATTCATCAGGTGCCAGTCAGGTGGGAGGGAGATTGGGGGTGGGTAAACTCACAACCAGTGCACTGTATGGGGGAAGGGCATGCTTGTAGCTCTGGCTTGGGTGAGGCAAAGGCATTATATGTAACCAAAATGTTTGTACCCCCATAATATTCTGAAATTAAAAAAAAATTAAAAATTTTTTGAATTAAAAGAAATTGGGAAAAAAAACAAATCTGACCTTATCAACCCAAAATATAAAGACTTTCAGTGACTTCCTATTACTTGAAGTTCCACTCAAAGTGTAAAAAATTGTCCGCTATCAATCCCCAATCTCACTTTTGAGCCCCATCTCTTTCCAAACCTATTGCATCCTATATACACTCTAGGTTTTGTTAAGGCATAAAGCCTTCCACTGTTCACCTCTACCTAGGATCCCTTCCCCATTCTGATCCTTTCTCCAATTGTCATCAATTCCTTCTCATTCTTCAAAAGTCACCTCCCTTGTGAAGACTTACAAAACTTTGCCCTCGAGAACCCTTAGCCACTTTTGGCTCTGGTCTTATATGTTAAATACTCTACCATGGGCTTGTTGTAGAACAGTTCCTTCCATATCTGTCTCTGCCACTAGATTTTGAGCTCTGCAGAAACAGTTCAACAGTTACTTTTTTATATTGACAACATGGAGTTGGTCCTTGATAAATGCCTGATAAATTAATGAATGAACAGGCATGAAGGGAGGGAGCACTGGGCTCAGTTTGGAAGGGAGACAAAGGATACTCATTGGTATTTTTCAGTAGGAAGGAAAGTAGCATCTCAATTAGTTAGAAATTTTGCAAATCTCAGTGTCCTCTCTTCTCCTGTAATGAGAAGGACACTGAGACTTCCATAATCACCATTAGAAACTCAAGTGGCCAAAGTCCTATGGAGTCAAAGAGTGTTAGAGAAAAGCCCTAGTGAACACTATGCGCAGACCCTTAGGAAAACATCTAAGTAATGGCCAATGTCCAGGTCATTTACATAAGGTTTTGGGAAACTGGTGGAACTATTTGGTCACTTGAGGAAGACTCATAGCCCCATGCAGAAAGCATGGGTGGGCATTCCTCTATTAACAGTCAGAGTTAAGGGGGATACCATCCTGAGCTGAGAGAGGTACCTTTCTCCCCAGGCCAGTTCTTGTGTAAGGGTGTGTTAATTTGCTAGTGCTGCCATAACAGTACCACAGACCAGGTGGCTTAAACAACAGAAATTTATTGTCTCACAGTTCTAGAGACTAGAATTCCAAAATCAAGATGTCAGTAGGGTTGGTTCACCCTGAGGGTATCAGGAATAATCTGTTTCATGTCTCTCTCCTAGCTTCCAGTGGTTTGCTGGCAGTCTTTGGTGTTCATTGGTTTGTGCTGCCTCACCCTGATCTCTGTCTTCATCTTCACATGACATCCTCCCTGGGTGTGTGTGTCCAATTTCCACTTTTTATAAGGACATCAGTCATATTGGATTAAAGGCCCATCTTACTCCATATGACCTCATCCTAACTTAACTAATTATATTGTAATGACTCTATTTCCAAATAAGGTCACATTCCAAGGTACTGAGGGTAGGACTTCAACACATGAAGTTTTAAGGGGACACAATTCAACTTATAACCAGGAGTTAGATGGTATCCATCCCAGAAGATGCTACTCTCCCAGCATCTCAGGACAGTTTATGGAGAGACTCACAAGGAAAAGAGCTCTGATACTGAAGGCTCAGGAAGAGAAGGTATAGGAGATCCTTAGCAAACACTATCAACTAACCACTCAATCACTGTGACCCTGGGCAAGGGCTGCTGGATAACAGACACTAGTAGGGACGAACTATAAAAGCAGGGGATGAAGCGCCTTCAGAACCAGACCTACCTCCTTGTAGCTGTTCTGGTAAGTCACAGAAGATTAACGCCCAGAAGCCCATAGGAATAAAATTGCCACCAGAATTGAGGGGCCCCAGGATAGGGAAGGCATTGTGCCAAGTGGTTTAACAAAGTCCCAAGGTGTGTGAGTGGGGTTGATGAATCATTGAAATTAAATTCCTAAATCTTTGTATCCAAACTCTAGTTAAGAGAGAGAAGAGAATTTGACAAAATATTGTAGTCTCTCTACCTTAATTTATGGAAAAGACTCAGAGAGGGTATATATGCCATGATTTACAAGAAAGAACACCAACTAGAGAAGCAGGAGAACTCTCTTAAGTCCATTTTCTGACACTAATTAAAGGACCTTAAGCAAACTATTTCATCTCTCTGAGCCACACTGTCCTTATCTTAAAATATGATAAGGGTGGCTCAGTTCATTAAAGGAGATGATGGATGTGAAACTATCACTCAACTCTAAGAAATGGTTCTATGAATTTCTATACATAATGATCAAATTCTATTCCTTTTTAAATCTACAGTATCTAGCACATAACAGATGTTCAGCAATTATTTGTTGCATGAATGAATGAATGAATGAATTCAATCTGGCCCCTAATTGTATTCAGAATATAATGTCCAGATCTCAACCCTATATACTGACTTCCTGAGGCCTTGAAAATAAGACTTCCAGAACTCCTGACATACAGTCAGGCAATTCCAGAATCACAGGGACAATAGATTTTTCTGAAGACAGCATCTCAATTATCCAAAAGAAACTCTCTTGCTATAGTTGCTGCTTGTGTTCTAAGCAGCCTATTGGAAAGACCACATTCTCTGGCAAAACTCATGAGGGTTCTCTGGACATCAGCCCCTCAGCACTTGGGGAAGTTTCCCCTGGGTATCAACTGCACACTTGGTGCACTCCTCAAGGGGTGAACAAGTGAACCCACAAAAACAAATTCATAACAGCAAGCATAAACCTCCAGCAGTTATTATTCTGGAGTCCTATGGCTATGTGGAAGACGTTTATGCACATTATTATGACTCAGTGTTATTACTATATTTTGCAAGCTCTGACCTGGGGCTTCTTTCTCCTTCTGGTAACTCACTCTTTCTCTTAGTACCAACTACATTGTTTCTTGTAAATTGATCGAAATGTTCACATAGATCTCTTACTTTAATACCTAACCAATGATGAGGAACTGGGAAAAGGAAAGGTAATTTCAAACTGGCCTTTATTGTAAGACTTACTGAAATACCTAAAAAGTATGTTGTAAAGGAACATTTTAAAAGGAAATCATCCTTGGAAGTATAGATGGTACTCACAACTCTGAATCTGTGGCTTCAGTCTTTAGAAGGATTGGACTACAATGCTTTATCCTAACAAGTGATATTTAGGAGATCATTAGATCCTGGAGGGATGTACTTTACAGTATTTAAATAAATCTAAGTTATTGGACCCTAAAGAGCATATTTGATCATCATTTTTTATTTGATCAAAATGTTTTGCAATTATTCCTGCTGGGAGGTTTATCCAATTGCATCTTGCAGTCAGTTTTAGAATTTTATCCCCTTGATCTTGCCATAATATCATGATTAATTGATTGATTCAAGGGTTCAAGAGTCAATAAACACAGTATTTGTTATTATTTATTATTTAACTGTCCCTAGTGTGCTGGCTGGCATTTAGAGCCTAAGAAAATACAGTCCAGCTCTCATAGGTTCTTAAAGAATTGATTATGCAGGGGGAAAAAAGAAGAAAAGAAAACCCCTTTTTTGTTCCATCATGAGAATAGTAATGGGGGAAAATAACAAAAAAATGCATCCTGTATTTATATTAGCCATTATTTAAACATGTTCTAAAAATCTGGATTGTTGCTCACCTTTAGGTTTGATTTTTGGTTTCTATATACTTAAATAGATCCATATTTGTATCTGTACCTATATCTAAAACTAAAATTCCCACTTTAGTTATTCCTCACATTATAAAATTGATTCTATTTGAGCACTGTTTAGGAAACACACGGGCTTGGAAAAAAAAATGAGCAACAAAATTGTCCTTGGCTCAGAAGAGTAAAAAATATGTTAAGTCCAGGGATATAGATTGTGCCCTGGTGACTTGTGTGCTTTATTTAGATCAGGACTGACGCTTCCTCCACCTGAATAAACACTCCTTCACAAGACAGATTTAGCAGTAGCAAAGAATGGGTCACTAATCCCAAGAAAATATAACCTTCTCCTGATGCCTAGATTTGCTGTCAGACCCCTGGGCAAGTAAGAATCTGACCAAACTGGCCAAATGGGAGATATTACAGTGTTCTTAAATCATGCATTTTAAAATAAATTATCATTAAAACACAAGCCCTAAAAAAAGGTGACTTGCATAAAATAATGTCATGCATGGGTAATCTAGCTTCCATCCACTAATTGACACAATTATCTGGTGGCTATTTTATAACAGATTAAATAAAGATATAGAGAGCTTAGTGAATTCTTCCCAACACTGCTAAAATAAAGTCGGTAAGATATAGAGAGCTTAACTCAGGATTTCCAGAGAAGTGTCTCTTCTGGGCCACATTTCTACCCCAAAACTGTCAAATTATACAGAATGCTGTTACACAAATATGCTACTCTCACTTGAAGCTTCAGGAGAGATGTTTGCATAATCCAAAAAAGGAATTCATCACCAAAGCCCAATAAAAACCCAAAGGTGTAAGGATGCTACTGAGCTAAGATTGATGGTATGTCCCCAAAGCACCAGCTGTGTAAAATATGAAACCATCCGCCATGCTGATGTCCCGAAGGAACCTGATGAGAGGCACATGCAATACCACATGTCCTGCATGACAGGCGAGACAACAATGGTTGACCAGATGTTCTTTTCCTTCTCATTTGCATGGTCAGGACATATGGTAACTGGGAAGAATGAAGTCATCATTTAAGCAGTGATATGAATGGCTTAAAATATAATTGTTTCAAATCATAGACCCTACACCTGTCATGGATTAATGATGTTTGAACCTCTGAAAATAAACATGTTAAGTATAACCTAACCACCTTATGTCATATGGTGTTTTTTTATGCCTAACCACACATTTACAATCCCTGAAATAAATCATAGCTCTTTGGATACTTTGAGATTGCATAGTTTTATCTTGAGAAGAGGCTTGGTTTCCTTACATATGTTAAACTTGGGAGTATTTCAACACTTGCAATAGCAATATTTAGATGTCAGTAAGATGTAGATTTCAGCACCAAAGGATGATTTGGTATATAAAACATCTGGTGTGTTTGTGAGAGAGTATCAGATTTAAATCAATGGCTTTCATAGTCTTTCTGGTTAAATAGGCCATTTGGTAGGAAGCTCAGTTTTTGGTTTATGTACCTAATGGCTAAAGTAAGACTGATATATTTTTTTAAAGGTTGCCTTAAGCAAAATAACAGCAAAGAAGAAAGTAAACTTTCTTACCATTTTGAGAAAATGAGCAGCCAGACAATCCAGCTCTAAATTCTTACAGCTGATTCTTATACTCAATGATATTGAGGACAAAATTTTGGTAACGACCAAGGAGCATAAATTTTTAAAAAGCCCTGAAATTTGGCATGTTAAGAATTTTCCAAGGAATATATAGAGTTGGGACTCTGTTTTCTTGGATTTCAAGAAGGCAGGAAAAAGCCATTCATTCTTCCCTGTTACAACATAATTGATTTCCAGAAAAGGAAATTTTGCCCTACCTATGATTTTGATGCTTCTATTTTGACAGATTTCCTAAAATTCCAGTAATGTCAACATCCCGTGTGTAGTTTGTAATAATACTACAAACAAGATACATTAAAGGAATCTATTCTGCTGTAAAACATATCGTAATTGATTTTTATGAAGCATCCCTGGTGTAAGTCATCACACAGCAGTATTTTGAAGCCAGTATATATGAGCCACATCAAAGAAGGGAAATAAGGTTTGAAGTTTTATTCTCATGTGAGATGCAGTTCCTAATGAGTAGAGCTTCTGAGTTAGAAACATATCTCTGGACTAATGAGGATGAGATTTTGGAAGGATAGACCAAGAGAGATTTTTAGGAAAAGCAAGGGAAAATATGCATCAGCATCTATAACAGAAACCATAAAGGGGAAAGGACTTAACTATACCAGACATATCATAATTAAACACCATCAGGCCAACCCCTGCTGGTATCAGTGTTACACATTGAATATGTAGTCTCCACTATTTTTAAGTTGGCACTTATGAATACTGACAACACAGGGAGAATTCTTGAGCCAAATCAACTCTGAAAAGCCAGGTTGGATAGACCTAGGAGACTGACTGACCCTTCCACTTATGAAGGCTTATTAGCATAATTTTCATGTCTGGGCACAGTTATGTCTACAGACCAGAGAGCTACCACAACCATCCTATGTCCAGGTAGCTCCAAGCAAAACGGTGAATCTGTTATGGCTTTGACATTCACCATCACCATTTCAATAGTCTTCTTTCCATCTTCTGTGTCTCCCCTCAAAACAATGTTCAGTGTCTTCTTACCCTCCACCCCACCCCACCCCACCACCACCACAATGCCAGCAAGCACTTCCCCTGGCAGGACAGCACTGCCCACATAGTCACACCGTTTCATGCTGTAGGTTTCTTGTAGATATTCTTTATTAAGTTAAGGAAATTCCCTCTGTTACTAATTTGCTGAGAGTTTTTTTCAATCGTGAATGGGTGTTGGATTTCGTTAAATATTTTTTCCATGTTAATTGATATGATCATATGATTTTTCTTCTTTAGCTTGTTGATGTGGTGGATAACTTTGATGTTCTAATGTTGAAACAACCATTATTTGCTTTTTAAAACACCAATAAGGAAACAAAAGACTATCCAATGAGTAGTAAAAGCCACCTCAACATTTTCTCACATAAGAGACAAAGATTGAAACATTTATTAATATCACTGCTGTCTTAATGTGAAGTGGAAAGGGCATAAAACCATTTGGATTTATAAAAACATACATTAATATTGCTAGACATTATTAAAAAGAGTATTTTAATTCTTACCTACAGTTTGGAAGCACCAGGATTCTTTAAATTCTCTCTTTTCATGGAGAAAACCCCTATTTCCTAGGCTAGAATATCAAGAGTATAAAAATAGTATTTTTATTTTGCAAACTCACAGAAAACAGTTTTTTATGTTCGGCAGGAAATGTCCCACTTTGAAGGAGCTCCATCACCAACTTGTTATTGAAGAATATTACTTCGAAGACTTTTACATTGTGTGGCATTCCCCAGCTAGAAGCATAAACAGGATCATATTTGGTGTTTGCTCCACAGGACAGATAAAGTGGAGCCCATATCTGGGTTGGTTCACAGGATTCAAGTTTCTTCTGCTGAGCTCATTTATAATGAAACGTTAATAGAGGAATTCGAGGATGTTAACATTTCAGTGAGTATTTGTATTTATCTCCTTCGACGTAACATTCTCACTTGAAAGTTGACCTCTGAATCAGGTTTTGAGGCACTGGACAGAATACCTGAAGATCAGGTCAGTAGAGCTGTAAAGTATTTGAGGTTCCTCCTTAAACATACTATGTGGTTGATTGCCTTGTTCAACTACATAGAAGGCTTTTCAGAGCCCTCAGGTAGCTGTTTGTTTTTTGTTTTATCCTGAGGATTTAGTTGCAATCAGTGGGAGGGATGAGCTATAGAGAGCTTATGCCCTCAAAGCAGAACTGAAATTCTCAACAACTCACTTCACAGATGAGTCGACTGAGAGCCGGAGAGACTGACAAGGATGACAGCAATTCCTCGCATTTGTAATAGACCTTTGTGGTTTACAAAGCACTTCCTCATATTATCCATTTCATCCTTACAATAATCTATTGGGATGGTATAGTCTTGTAATGCCACAGACTCCACCAAGTTGCAATTTATGTTACAAAATTATGGCTGTGCGTAACATTTCATTTTTATTTCTCTCTGCTGTTTTCCTAGATTTATACAAGTAATATAGCCCAAAAGACAATGTAGGAGGACGTGGATTTACAGTGTGAGAACATAAATTTGCAATTAAATAGAAAAATTTTACAAGAGGTCTCAAATTGAGACCAAAGAACACAGAACATGAGAGACAGTCTATACTTTCTTCAAGGTATCCAAGGGGATGAAAACAAAAATCATGCTAAGATGAGCTGTGCTGGAGTGAGAGAAAAGGCATTTGGATCAAAACAAGTAGAAGTTCATTAGCTGAAAACCCTCATGCATATGCCGCACACACCAACAGGATATCATGGAGGAGGGGCTCTTTGCCATTTGTAAAATGTTTTTCGTTCTTAGTTTTCTCATGACGCTTGCCATTTTCACCCCACTTTTGTTTCTTCCAGAGCATTCTCACATACCCACACAGCAGCACAAGATTAGCAAGATAGGCCCTTGCTTTGCTGTGTACAGCTTTTTATTGCCGCCTTTACAAGTGAGAAACCGAAGCTTAGAGAGTTTGAGTGCTTTACTCAAGGTCACACAGCTAGTTGGAAGTGAGCAGAAACTTGGACTCTTTAAGAGAACATGGGTCAGGCGAGGTCTCCAACACACAGTAGAGCAGGTTAAACATGGCAAATGGATACATACACATGACTGTAAAGGAATTTAAAAGATTGTAGCCCAGAAGAGCAAATGATCATGTGAGGAGACGTCAGCAAAGTAGAGATTTCAACAAATGTTCAAAAAATTGTAAAGGAATGGAAGTATGGTTCTGATTCAGCAAGGAGGGGGAAGGTACAGTGAGGCTGCTAAAAGCAGAGGGAATACTGGAAAGAAATGAGACCACTTGATACACAGAATCACAGTAAATCCATTACATGGAGACACGTTATCCGAAGAGGCAAGAGGGCATCTCAGAGTAGACGGCAAGGCATGGTGCCAAATCTATACACAGCCTGATGAGAATCACCCCTCATTCTTCCACCCCATGCAACCAGTCAACAATACCTGCCCTACACTACTACCAGCCTGCACTCCACACAGAGACCAGAGCATTCTTTTCTGGGGAAATTGATCCCAAGTCTCTGGGGTCACCACATTAAGTGTTGGGGAAGAGGATGGACATGAAGTAAAAATGGGGAGATTAACTAACAATCTGTATTGTGAAGGGTAGGACTCCCTGTCTCTTTTCCTAAAGCTGGTCCCCAAAAATCACCAGCCAGGTTTAAATCTCGAAGCAGGAAATGTAAGGATCCTTCTCTAGAGAAACTAAATAGCTAAAAACAAAACAAAAAGCAAAAACACAATCAAATTAAAACCAAAAAACCCTCAGATACTGGGGTTGGGGTGGGAGAAAGGGATGCTCTGCAGAAAGGCCAAGAAGAATCTGAACAGACAGGCCTTCCTGGGTTTCTCCCCTCAGTCTATTACCATTAGATCACACCCTTTTGTCCAACCACATTTCCATACAGATGTCTATTCTTCATCACACCTAAACATAAAAGCAGTTTTCTTTGGATCTTTGGGTCTTCATTTCTTTTTTTTTTCAATTTCAAAACATTAAGGGAGCACACATGTTTTTGCTACTTGGATGGCTTTTATAATGCTTTTGTCAGGGCTATTAGTGGGTATTCATTTCTGAAGGCTCTCCTGTCACATGGAACTTTGATTAAACGAATTTGTTACTCTTTTCTCTTATTAACCTGTCTTTTGTTATAGGAGTGTCAGCCGTGACCCTTATGATGGGGAGGAACAGGATCACACCTTTCTGCCCCTACAGCACATTGTTCTGAAATTTGAAAACATCAAGAATAAAGAAAAAATTTTTCTTAAGCTTCCAGAGAGGACACGCACAAAGAATTATGAATCAGAATGGCATCAGACTACTCAATAGCAATTATGTAAAGCAGTAACAAATATAGCAATAATTATGAGGAAAAATGATTTTCAAAATGAAATTTTATACCCAGAAAAATTATCAATGAAGTTTGAATGTATAATAAAGACATTTTCAGACACTCAGATTTCAGAAATTTTTCTTTCTTCATATGATTCTTAGGAAGCTGCTGGAAGGTGCGTTCTAGCAAACCAAGAAAGGAAGACACTGGAATAAAAACACACACACACACACACACACACAGGAGATCTATCCCAAAAGAGCTGCAAGTGAGGTTCAAAAATAGAGGAATGCACACAGACTAGAGTGAAAGGACAAAGAGCTCCAGAAGCAACATTTTTAAGGGGAAAAAATGAAATTGATTTGAGTGTATGGAAAATATTGATAAGTATGAGTGACAGAGACTTTGGAGACACTCTGGGACAAACGACAGCAGGTACACAGAAATGAAATAAATGAAAACAAGAAACAAGTATTAACTCCCAAAGGGTTGTACAAGACAAGAGATACAATTGTAGCATATTAGTGGACTCAGCAGTGAACAATATTTCCATAGTAATAATATCTTAAGCACTGATGATTGATTTAACCAGCATTTGTGGTATTACTATTTGGGGGGTCTGGGGACTATAAAATAGAGATGTTTATGCAAGAGTAAGCCTTCATTTACTGTGACAAGGAATTAAGAGGTAGTGTCCAAACCGACAAATCAAAACTGAATGGTATAAACATATTACTTAGAAATATGACGACAAGTGCCTGAAGAAACAGCTATATTAAGCAGTGGTTGCCTCTGGGGTTAGGATTTGGGGTTGGGTGGAATGGGGCAGGTGAACATAGTTTTTCATTTTGAGCCCGAATGCATATATTAATGTATTACTTTGATTAAAATATTAATTTTCAAATAATTTTCAAAACCAAACATAGCCCTGGTTGTCTCTGTTTCTCTCTCTCTCTCTGAAGAAAAACAAGTGAATTCCCCAAGTACATCCTTCTCAGAGAGGCTGACTAGCGGACTAGGTGCAGGAGGGTGGAGGAGCCTCCTGGGGAGGGCTCCTAACCAGGGGGGGGCCAGACACAATCAACTGGTCCCAATGGCAGAGCATTCATCCTCAGAGGGTAAGGAGAGCCCACCACTTTCACAGCACACATGCTGTCCCTTCCCCCAAACACCATGCAGGATGCCTGCCTGAGGGCTATGGAAGATGAGGTATAAGCAAAATTCACAAGAACTATTCACTAAGAACTCTATAGGGGTGCTCAGACCAGAGACAGCCCTACCCTGAAATCCCTCAAACAGAGTGTGCCTAAAAGTGGGGAAATATTTCCCTTGGGTACAGACCCCTTCCCAGCTGGGTACCTTAAGAGCTCCAGCACATTGGGTTAGTGTCCAGATGGAGACTAAAGTACTAGAGGTGGACGTACCTTCAGAGACTGTTGAGGGCAGGGCAAGTCTGAAATGGATGAGCTGAATGACTGCCGACTGAACTTGCTCATGCCCATGTGCCAGGCATCTCCTGCGGACTTCCCAATCCCTGTGGGGCATTCTGCAGCCACCCAATAACCTGCATGAGCAGATGAGGTGAGATAGGCAAGTTCAGCGTCTCTCTGTTTACGTGGCCCCCTTGCCCTCACGGCTGGTGACCTGAAGAAGCAAACCTCCCTCAGTGGGGTCCAAATGTGCCAACTCAGGCATCTGGCTCTGGCAGAGAGGCTCACCTGGCCAGCTGAGAGTTCTCTTGCCATGGGCAGCTTTCCCAGCTCCAATCAGAAAGAACAGATTGCTGAGCAACTGCCCAGACCCCTCAGAAACTCCCAGGTCACTGCTCATGAGCTGCCACCCCCACCTCACACAGCTCCACCAGGTCTGAGAAAGGGGTTGCGAGCAGAGGGCAAGGCCCAGCTGTCAGCTGCAGGAACATGGTCTGAGTTCCATAGCTTAGGTAGAACAAAGGATCCTGGTGAGATGAGTTCTGAGCTTTGGTGCCTGCTTTTCTCCATGGCCAGATTGTTCATCTTGGGCCCCTGGGTACATCCTCACCTTGAGCAGCCAAAGCCAAAGTGTGCTCTTGGTGCCTGGTACCAAGGAAGTAACTCCCATCACTTCACAGAGGCAGAGCAGCATTTCTGTGCCTCCTCCTTTTTTCTGTTACAGTGGACAAGGGGAATTTTCCCCTTAAAGGTCATATCAGTTTCTAAGACAGCAGGGAGCCTCTTAATGCCCTCATTTGTGCTGCTGCCCTGCCCTCCCCAGCCCAAACACTCTGAACCACATGTCCGACATTTAATGGCAGATCCTCTCCTACGGAAGGTCCCCTATTGTTTTCCACAGTCTGATCTTCTTCCCTTAGCCAGACATTCCAATATGGCAAGGACCAAGCCTTAAACATCTATTCTATAGTCTCCAAAGCACCAGCCCCAGCCCAGATACACAGCTAGCACTCAATAAATGTGATTTCAGTAGTTATTTCAAACCAAACAGCTAGTCTTATAAGGAAGCTGAAAATTGGCATGTTACGAGGGGGAAAAAATAAAGAAAAAATCTATAGGTCCTTCAGAGTGCTTTTGAGACCCTCCCTCCTTCCCTTTCAAGCCCTTCCCTACCCCCATGCTTACTAAAAATATGTAAGATTCTCTTAGAAGGCAAACATTTAGAATAACATATTTTCAGGAGATTTTTTTTCCAACAAAGCTTGGATGCCTGTGCAGGTTGCAAATTTACAGCTGACAATTCTCTGCCAGAAGTTCTTTGGGTGTTTACAGCTGTGAAATACAATCTTTAGGTGACTATACATTTCCTTTCACGCTTCCAGTTTGATTCCAGCAACCTGTGTTCCTGACAACATAACTCATCGCAACAGTAATGAAATAACAAGAATATTTATTTGGATTTACATACTACTTTTCACCTAAGGGTCCCCGAGCAACTTCAAACACAGCTGAAATGGTTCCAAACCATGTACCTTTCCAATTTTGATTCAGAAGCTAAAAATGGATTCAGTCTGCTGTGTGTAATTCCTTGGCAAAAATCATATACTTTTCCATAAATGGAAACAGTGAATCCTGGCTCTTCTTCAAAAACCTTCTCTCTCCTCCTTAAATCTTTCTTCTTTCTTGGGAAATAAACCACTGGCATAGTCTAGACCCCCACCCAAAATTTTATTATTTTGTGCTTTGAAGAATTTTTTCAGAGGGTAAGATATACTATAAAAATTAAGTGTCCTTCTACTTTGCAAGATTCAGCAAAACAACTTTTAATTGGGATACCTAATAAATAGGAAATTCTGAATAATCTATGGTTTTGGTTAAGTAGAAACCCTCCTTCCCTCATTCCTTTATTTCTCCAACACTTGCACTTTTACTATTCTATGAATTACAGCTATTTCTTGACTTGTGTCTAGACTGGAAGCTTTTTAAAAAAACAATACCTGTGTATTCTTACCCCTTCTCTTTGTATACCAGTTTTTCTCATAGTGTCTTGTGCAGGGTATATAGATCTGTGATGAATTGATTTATTTCTGAATTGCACCCATAAGTTAAAACCATTATGACCCCAATGTCTACATTAAGGTACAAATGAGGGAGGTGAACAAGCAAGTGTCCAAATGCTGCCTTTTACTGCCAGTGGTGCTAATCGTCTTACCACTAGAAACAAGGTTTCTAGACCTAGGTGCGCAGGTCCCAGAGCTCTTGCTTCAGTCCAACACAACAAAGGAGGGAAATTTCTCAGAGATCTTGGATAATTTTGGCCCTATTGCTGGGCAAATAAAATGCTGACCCTCCTGGAAAAACTTGGATCTTAGTCATTTATTAAATCTAAATTATGAATCCACTGAGCATCAGACATTGTGCTAGGGGCTGAAGATATGAGAATGTAAAGTACATTGCTCTGTCCCCAAGGAACTTGTAGTCAGAGTGGGAGACCATCAGAAAAAGGGATAAAAGAGATAAGAGCAAGAAAATACTTTAAGTGGCATGACATCATCACACACAGGGTGGCAGTGGCTCCATCTGAACCCCATCTGACCAGCGCTTCCTCCCAACCACAGACTGGGCCATAGGCATACTTTAAGACACTGGACTCTGAACCCACTTGCCCTCCTCTGGCATGTCCAGTTACCACCCTGTTGCATCTCACCTGAGACCATGCCTTGTGCCTTGGTATCCTCAGAATGGTGCTTTTGTTGCACCCTCTAGGAGCTTTCTGGCTCCTTCCCCAGATGTCCCCTTTCTGTTCTCTCTTGGCTCCATACTCTGTAGCCACAGGCTGGCTTGTTTTCTCTTCTTACTTTAACACTGTGGCTAGATAGTATTGTGAGATATTAGTCTTTTCTCTCCCTGTATTTATTTGCTTCCTTCCCCCAATTCAAGCTGGTGGCAGCCTTGATACTTGATGACCACAGGGAAGCATGCATCAGGGCCAAAAACAGAAATAGCCTGCAAGTCCATCTGGCTTTTTGTTCTCTCTGAAAAACAGGTTTAAGCCCTTAAGAGAACTTGACGGTTTGGGGAGAAGACGGGAGAGAGTGTGAGAAACAGCAGAGTGGGGGGTTCCTCCTTCCTTCCCTCACCACCCTTTCCAGACGAGAAGGAGATGCGCCTGGGCTCAAGGAGAGAGGGAGGGGAAGAGACGTGCCAAAGGGCCCCAGAGCAGCCATGCCCGCTTTCCAGCTGCAATGCTGATAGCAAAACCCCATGTAGAAGGGCTAAGTGGAGCCTAAGCTAGGTGGACAAGACCACAGGCAGCATCGCATGGCATAGCTGTGGCAGAGAAAGGGAAGCTGGTAGGATGACGGCAGCCTTAGCAGTAACCTGTGTGGATGGACGACCAAGGACCAGATCACCAGTCTGCACCCTGATGTCTCCACACCGCATAAAAGGAGGGTAAATGCAAATAAAAGAATTAAGTTTTCCCCCAGACTAGGAGGAGGGGTGCTCAGCATGAAACCAGGTTGCCTTATAAACCCTAAAGATGTGTGACATTTCTAACACACCTTAGTTGTGTGGATTGCTTTATCCTAGCACCACACTCCTGGATGCTCTGTCCTTGCCCAGGTCTTTATATATTGTTTGGCTCCAGATCTAAATCTCAGGTTTTATTCTCTTTCTCTGTCATTCAGACCAATATTTCAAGCTGCTTTCTAAATATCTCACTTCAAACTTAGCACATCCTAAAGTGAATTCTATCTTTTTGACTTCCCCCCACCCAACCCTTCCCCACCCACTTCTCTCCCCTCCATTCTCTTCTCTGATAACAGCATTAGAGTGCAGCTAAACTAGAAACCACACAGATGATCTTCAGGTCCTGTGTCTCTTTCCCCAACCAGACCAGTCAGTTCTACCACAGAAATCTCATTCAAATATAGCCTGTCTCTCATTGCCTCAGCTACATCCATTTTCCAGACCTCAGCATCTGTCTGCTATATTCAGGCAACAGCCTCCTGTGTTTTCAGACTCGATCCTACCCTGTCCTGGGCATCCGAGGTCCTATTAATAGATTCCTTAGGCTTCTTATTAGAAAAAAAATCCATATTCCTTGGAAGAATTCTGTCTAAATATGGCTTCTGACTACTTCACCCCCATTGACTCCTACATGCACACACACAAACACACACATGCACACACAAGCCTTACCACCCTCCCGTGATCCAAGAGGTGACCACTGCTAAGCAGTGGATTAAGAAGCTCGTGGCTAGGTTTAGAGGCAAAGTTGATCTAGCATAATAAGCACGAAGGAAATAAGAGGAAGTGGTTTCCTCCTAGAATTTTCTTATAGTGCAAAAAAAAAAAAAAAAAAATCCATGAGAGCCTGTCCCTTAGGATAATGGTCAAGGTGAATGATAAATAAGCTTCTGAACCTGTAAGGCTACTCTGGCCAGCCTTCCAAGAGTCCTTGGCTACTTTTCTCGTGATGATAATACTGCCATTCTCATGGGATTTCTGTAAATATAAAAGTGATAGTTGGAAGGGGAGGGGAAGTTTTCTTTTAAACTTCAAAGCGCTGTACAAAATGTAAGAACTCGCTATTTTTCTTCTAAAGAAATATTTATTTACTTCTATCTTTTACAATTCAAAATCCCTAGAAAAAATACAATGAGGGTCTTTCTTATGCAAAAAAGATATGCCACATACTCATGACAATCTGAATAATTTTTTTAATGAAAGACTGTTGGGAAATGGCAGGGTATCTTTTACTAAGAACATGGAAATCCATATGAATTCAGAAACATTATACTACAGTTGTTATCATCAGTCTGGTGTGTCTTGGTTGAATTTTTAATATTCTATCTGTTTAATCTTGCATGATTCTCCTTGGCGAAGTCACTCTAGGAAAAAAAAAAAAACAGACACTTAATAAACATTTTAGGCTAGGGACTAGCTGTTTATGAAACTCTCTATCCATTAAGTAATTGTAAGTTAAGCTGAATAAAATGTTTTATGGAGACTAATATATCCATAGTGAGGCCTCGTTGAATATGTTTCTATTTCTATGGCCCCTTTAGCATAGAAAACAAATAACCTGTCCTTGTCCTCCAGAGACTTCCCTGATCCCCAAATCTGCTTGCATTTGCCTTGCATGTAGACAAGATGTAGAGGGCTGGTTTTACAAAGTAAAAGAGTGGAACCTGTTCTTTGCTGCTTACCAATGCACTGATAACATGTGATGAAGAATAAAGTTTTATTTCAGTATTCTCCAAACTGTGTTCCATGGAATATTAGTTCTGTAAGATAGTAACGTATATTCTGAGAAAATAAAAACGAAGGAGGTAACTGTGACAGGTGGCTCTTCTGTGAGGAAATGGATTTGGGAAGCAATCAGTTAAACAACGGTAAGAAGGTTTCTTTCTCGTAGGATATTTAGAGCCTTTCATAGGCCAAAGTGCTTTGTGAATCTTCAAGAAGGGAATATCACATACAGAGTGCCATCACAATTATTTGAACATAGAACTTGTTTTCTGTAGAACA
This sequence comes from Propithecus coquereli, assembly GCF_000956105.1. Taxonomy (NCBI): domain Eukaryota; kingdom Metazoa; phylum Chordata; class Mammalia; order Primates; family Indriidae; genus Propithecus; species Propithecus coquereli. The sequence continues at coordinate 4,935,099 of NW_012136858.1, read as the reverse complement.
CAGTACAAAAGACATTAATGCTCCACAGAACAGTCTAGAAGAGTCTTTTTGATTTAATAAAGCCAAGTAACCAATGACAACCAGTTCAATAGTTTCCAGATCATATTTCTCATTGAAGTCCTAAACAAGGGACCATTCCCCACAAGCAATATCATTATGAGCATGGAGCAGAATCATCTGCAAATGAAGCTTTGAGTAAAACACATTAAGATTTCGCTATAGCCTAAGGATCCATAATTCAGTATTTGAAGTCATTGTTCTTCTCATTGAAAACAGGAAACAAAATTGACAAAGGAGGTTGTCATACTTTCTACACTTTGCTGCAGGATGACAATTTTTACTAAAGCACAGGAAGAAAAAAATGAAAAAACAAAAAGCCAAGTGCATTTACTGTCCAAGTTTTCCTTTGTAATTATAAAGAGCATCATAAGAGCACCAAGCATATTAAGTAAATTGCTACAGCAAGAGCAGTCAGAGTGACCAAGACCAGAAGACATACTGTGAAAAGCCTCTCGTGTGATTCCATGCTCTCACAGTGTGATGAATACCAATGGTGCCCTTCCTGGATCCCTTCCGCCTGGCTGGTGCATGCCCTGCTCCCAGCTGCCATGAATGTTGGTTGCTAGTGTCAGGAGAGTTACCTTATGCAGGAGTCACCCTATCCATGAGGTTACATCCACCCCAGCACAGCTTGTAACCAGTAACTGAGTGACATGGGATACAAAATCCGGCTTGCATTCCTCAAAGTAAGACCAACTATATGGTGCGATTCAGCCTGCAGTGTTCCCCATGGGATCTGGCTAGCACCGGCTTCCAGCTGAGACCACATCCCTGCTCACACCTTCCTTTGCCCTGGCCAACGTCCCTTACTCTCTTTCTCCTGAGACCACTTTAATAAATCACACACACCCAAATGCCTGTCTTGGGCTCTACTCCTAGGGAACCCAGCCTAGGACATATAGATTAGAATTTTAGATCTAAAGAGATAGATTTTGTCTTAATTATGATATTAATAGAGTTTACCATGGCCAGTCTTCTTACCGGCTTCAGCAACTGTCCATCATGATACGGTAAGAGGCCCTAGGTCGGTATTTCACGTGGTGTGGCTCTGTGCTGTGTACATCACAGTCACTGGCGTGCTTGCTAAAAACATGCGGATCACCAAGGCCCACCTCAGACCTACCAAATCAGAATCTATGGAGGTGGGCCCAAGAATTATATTTTATGGCCAGCTCCCCAGGCACCTCTGAGGCACACTGAAGTTTGAGAATGACTATCAAGAGGCCATGAGTTAGCCAGCCCCCTCCTCTCCCTCCCTGTGGTAACTGAGAGCTACTCTCAAGGCAAACTAATCTATCTTCTTACCTTCTGCCTACTGACAAACTCCTTTGAGAGAAAATAATGTATGAACTTCCAAGTAGAAACTTCCAATGTGGTCTACAGAGGAAAAAAATAAAAAAGAAACTCAAGCAGATTATTATCTCAGCTAATGACAAATTACTTCAAAATGTGAATTTTGTTTCATTTCTTTGAAATCAAAAAATGTGATTTGAGATGACACTCTCTAAATAAATAAGTTGGAGAAGCTATGTTTAATCATCTAAAATCAATTTTTTCCAAGTATTTAGGAGCTATGGGAAGAAAGAAAAGCTGGAAACATTTTTTCAAAGCATCATGCAGAAAAGATTTGCAGTAGTTCATAAACATCTAAATTGCCATGTTTATTCATCTCACAAAAGTTTACTGTTGTTTGAGAGTTATTCACCTAAAAAGTCTCAGATCTCTGAATACACAGTGAAAAATACTGCTAAATGATATGTTTTTCCATACCTCTAGCAAGCATGTGACAGCCCCAGCTGAACACCAAGTACCTCAACCAGCAGGATAATCAAAATTAACCACAGATACAAGTTAGGGACAGTATATCACACGGAGCTTCAATAGCAACCCTGCTGTCCACCATGGAATGATGGCTCAAGAGAATCAGAAGGTGGGTGGAGATGGGCTCTAGGGAGTGGTGTTTACTGAGCAGAAGTTGGTTCAAGCCTAGGCTGCTTGGCAGGCAAACTCCTCTCTTCATTGTTGTTGTTTGGTTGTGGGGGTTGTATTGTTTGGCTTTTTTGGTCCAAGAGAAATAAAGTGTTCTCGATTCTGTGTCAAGTAGAGCAGGTGCCCAGTTTCTTGCTGGCTGACATTTCTTAACGACCATCTCAGCAGGGATCCCAACATGAATCAGACACTCCTGAAGGGCTCACCTACCCCTAGAAGATGTTCCTAATAATTACTTGGTGCTTGGCTAATAGAGAATAACAGAACACACTTCTAATCAAAGTGAAGCACCTTTTCAAATCCCAGATGTCCAAGAAGCTACCTGGTGGGAGATGGGGTTGTTCAATGTTGTTTTCTTCTAGAAGTAAAAAACGAGGTCTATGTGATGGCAAATCTAAATACAAAACTCAAAGAGAAGTCTAAAGCTGCAAGTTATAAAAAAATATTAAGACCAATATTCTTAAGAAAAGATACACCAACTAAAAAGCATTGCAAGTAACATATTTTTAAAGGAAAGGCAACTCTACAGATAGTTTCTAAAACATGTAGTTTTCAAAGTCCACAATGGTTCCAATGTGTCATTTTAAAATTAACTCAAAGCTTCCTGGACAATGTGTTATTAAAGTGGCTCCTTTTTGAAAGACAGTTGTAATACATCATTCTCTAAGATTACCATGGAGATACCTGGTGCCACCAGGTGCCACACCTGGTACCATCAAGAGGATGCTGGTCATCTGAAAAGCTTGATGTTTTCAAACAGACATAACAAAAAGGAGAAAGGCCTATTTGAGAGGGAGGACTCTGCAAATGGCAACGCTTAAAAGCAACTAATGTTCCAGGATCCTATCAGTATACAATCCCTGACAGTTTCATGGAAAGTAGGAAAAGACATGAGACATAACAATTATAAACTTAGCCAAGCATGGTGGTATGCTTCTGTAGTCCCAGCTACTCAGGAGATTGAGGTAGGAAGATCGCTTGAGGCCGGAAGTTTGAGACCAGCCTGGGTGATATAGCAAGACCCAGTCTTTAAAAAAAAAATTATAAATAAATAAGTAAAAACAAGTACAAATTCATCTTTTGAACATTAATTCCTATGGAGATATAAGGATAAATCATCAAACTGTCTATGTGATGGGACCCAGAGAAGCACCAGGTTCAAATAACCCTGCATGGCTCCATGAAGAACCAGCCTGGAAGGTGGTAGTTCTCTACTGCAGGGTTGATCTACATATTGTGTAGATAACAACAGAATTAGAGCTAATATCCTTGAAAGATTCAATTCTGGCCTACATGATATTCATATCAATTACTTATCAAAATATGGCTTAACACCTAAGTGGTCAAAGGCATAATTATCAGTGACTCAATGTCAGTCCAAGCACCATAGGGTATCATTGAAATGAAGGCTTGGATTAAAATTACACAATTTAGTCCTTCAAATGACACAAAGTTGAAATGACTGCTTAAAAGTCATAGAATCCTAATGAAAAGCACCTTTAATTTAAAAAATATGAAAGGATGCTCAACTTTATTAGTCACCAGGGAAGCACAAATTAAAATCACACGGGATACCATCATCATCATCAGAATGGCTAAAATAAAATAGACTAACAATACAAAATGTTGGTGAAGATGTGTAGCAATAAGAACCTGCAAACTCATGGAGGTGTAAATTGTTCCAACAACTTATAAAACTCTTCGGCAGTATCTAATAAAGCTGAACATGTTGGGTTCTGAATCCAACAGAAATGGGTAGACATGTTCACCAAATTGTTTCTATTTTTAGGCTATTATTAAGAGTGCTGCTGTGAATATTCTTCAGAAAACATTCAACAGTTCAAAAACAGGCAAAATTAATCAGTGGTGTTAGAAGTCAGGACAGTGGTATCATTGGGGCCAGGATGGAGGGCTTCTGGGTGCTGATGATAATGTTTTCTTCTAGACATTGGTTACACAGGTCTGCTCACCTTGTGAAAACTTATTGAACTGTGTACTTATAATTTGTATACTTATTAATATAATAGTATTGTATTCTATATGCTATGGACTGAATTTTGTCCCACACCAAAATTTATATATTGAAGCCCTAACCCCCAGCGTAATAATATTTGAAGACAGGGCCTTTGGGAGGTAATTAGGTCTAGATGAGATCATGAGAATTGAGTCCTCGTGATAAGACTAGTGTCCTTAGAAGAGATACCTGGGAGCTTAGTCTCTCTCTTTATGCCATGTGAAGACACAGCAAGGTGACTGTCTGCAAGCCAAGAAGGGGGCCCTCATCAGGAACCAAATCAGCTAGTACTTTGATTTGGACTTTTCAGCCTCCAAAACTATGAGAAATAAATGTTAAAGCCACCCAAATTATGGTATTTTGTTATAGCAGCCCAAGCAGCCTATACTATACTAATACAGTATATATGTCAATAAAAGTTTACTTAGAACAAAACAATAACAAAATAACTATAAACCATTAGAGCAATAGCCATCAAAAACAGAGTACACTTGCAAACTGTGGTTTCACATAGTTCATGCGGTATAGTGTCTTATGATACTAGTGAGGGATGGGTATTGAGACCTTCCCAAACTCCCAAATGTGCAAATACACACTTTGGAGAAAAACAAAGCCCCACTGGGAGAGGATGCGAGGACAAGACCAGCACTTGCAATGTGACTGGCTCTGGACACCAGTTTTGCAGTCTTTGAAACTCAAATCTGTGCTTCAGTAAAATGACAAATGCCACTGTTTGAAGTCACTCTCTCTCACACACACACACACACACACACACACACACACACACACACACACACTACCATTACTACAGGGTCCACAAAGGCCTAGTCTACCTTGCAAGAACTGGAGAAACCAGAGGTAACCAAAAATAGATTGGACAGAGAGGGTCATCACAGGTCACAAACTAAATATTAACAGGACATGAAATGTCTTTCTTGAAAAGTTAAAATTAAGTATGGCATATGTTCCTGGGTAATAGAACTTGGGCTTTCATATGAGAAAAATGCAATCAGTGACACTGGGCTGTGGTAATGGGAGCTGAAGTACAAAGGCTGGGAACTAATCCTTTGGTCATCCTGGTATTTAGTTTGAGGTGAAAAACATTTTAGCAAATAGTGGAAACCAAGCAATATTACACAAACTGAAAACAGAATCCTGAACCACCCTGCCAACTGAATAGATTCCCTCTTAGCCAAGGGAACCCCAGAAAAACCTAAAAACTGAGTTCCATTCCCAGACGTGAAGGGAAGGTAGGTAGGACCTCCTCCCTTTGGGAGTTTAGACCAATTGCAGACAGAACCTAAGGCCATGCAAGACAAAGGTTGAGTCATGCCAGCAAGCCATCAACCTGCTTAACAGATCACTTTGAGTCAGTATATTGTGGCTTGCTCTACGATTAACAGATTTCCTTATCTTAAAACATTCCTTTCCACTGATTCCAAATCTCTAGCTTTATTTCTTTAACCAATTACAAATCAAAGAATCTTTAAACTCCCACCTATAACCTATAAGATGTTCCACCTTTTCAAGCCAAACCAATGTATACCTTCCATGTATTGATTTATGATTTTACCCACACTTCCTATCTCCCTAAAATGTATAAAACCAAACTATAAACTGGCCACCTCAGGCACACTCTCTCAAGAGCTCTCGAGATTGTGAAACTCCAGGCTGTAGTTATACATATTCTGCTCAGAATAAACCTCTTGAAACTATTTTACAGAGTTTGGGTTTTTCCATTAACATAGAGATGTAAACCTTTGGAAACATGGATATACATTTTTATGTATTTTAAGTGTGAAAGTGGAAAGTTACTAAGAACAACTACCCTGTTAGACAATACACATCTTAAAAATGGATTTATGGTCAGCTTCTAGAGGTGATTTAGTAACTGGCCATAATGTTGATCATAAAAGTTAGCAGAACATCTCAGAGAATTTTTTTTATTTATTAACAACAAAGGTTTATGGAGCACTTTCTCGAATGGTTGTTTGGGCCCAGAATCTAACTTCATGCCACTCTTTTGGTCTGTGCCTGCCTGAGGCAATGAGCCATCCCTAGACATCCTCAGGAGACCCCTTTCAAGGTCTGTGGTTCTGCAATAAAGAGATAACCTACAAGAAGGGAAATCAACATGCAGAGAAAACACCTCCACTGGAATGCTTGTTCTAAGTTAGAATTCTCCAAATTATCTTCTCCTGGGAATTCCAGACTATTATTCCTTCTTAATTCAGGAAAAGGAATATTCAGGTTAAATCTCCTACCCTCCCTGATCTCAGCAAGAGGGAAAAAAAAAATCAAACAATTTCTCTCAGGTATTGAGTCAAAAGTGGTTAAAGGTAGTAGATTGGCTGAAAATATTATGGCCGCACAGAGCCAAGGTAAAATAATCAGCAAGGTAAGAAAAGAGAGAGAAAGAAAAGGAACAACAGAGAGTGAATGAAAGAGATTTCAGGTAAACAATTCTAAGTTTTAGGCTCCTAGCCTGAGGTGTTTCTGTGAATTTTAGATAAAGATATTCAGCCTCTTCAGAAACCTTTAATAAAACACCCAGCACAAAAATAATGCATTTTCCTGCAGAGCAAAAGACTGCAGTTACGTCTTCCAGCAGTCATGATCTATATTTCTGTGCAAGAAAGAAGGCCAAGTAAAAAGGATTTTTCCATAAGGCAATTAAGGTATAACATGGGTTAGGAGGATAATAAAATGACTCTTTATCATCTTTTATGTAAATGTTTTTCCTAATATACCACCTGCTAGAAGCCTCTGGCAGAATATGATTGCAAGAACATAACTTCTGTGAAGCAATTTTCTGAATTCCTGAGTAATTCAGTCAAAAATGGGACAGCCCTGGAGTTATCCAAGATGTTATCTCAAACCACTATCTTGCCCTGCTTTTACAGACATGCCCCAGAAATTTCCATGTATCAATTTTCACGTTTGATGGGATAAATTCCTTTAGCTTTCTCATCGAGTCTGTAATCTAATCAGTTAACAAATAACCTTTCTACTTCCTAGTCTAAGTCCTCGGGTCACCTCACCCTCTTACCTTTATGCCAACCTGTTCCAGTGATCCTCCTGACACATATACACAAACACATGTGCATGTGCACATGCACACATGTGCATGACATACCAAAACATGCCTTTGAATAGGTTATTCTCCCCCTGGGCAGTGCCCTTTTTCCTCCTCTGCACCCACTCAAATTCCAGACCTTCAAGATTGAACTCAAACTCACCTTCCCCAGGTGCCTTTGGGACATGAAACCCACTCTACTCCCATAACATTTAAGTATTACGGTCAAATCCTATGAAAATAAATTGCAGGTCTTTGGTTGTGATGGACTTGGCTTGAAATAACATGGCTCTTTCGTGAGTATTTGGTTCTAGGTTTTCCTTGCCCCAGTCCACATTTCCACTGCTTCCTCCCCACTCTACCCCACACACACATACACACAATGGGCTGATCTAGAGCACGAATCTGATGATTCTGTACCATTTGTCCCTTGCCTTTTCCCCCATCCTTCCTAGGTGACTAAAAATACTGTATTTTTAGCACTACAGTTATTGAACAAATAAATATTTGTTTGCCATTTTTTTTGATAGCTAGAGACAAAAGGACATGGAAACTAAACTGCCCAAATAAAATACAGGATCCAATAGGCACCTAAAATGTCAACATCAATAGTTTTCTTGAGAGTGATTGTCTTTGGGGATGGGAGCTGGAGCAGGAAGGATTTTAATTAACCTACATATGGGATAACACAGCATTTTCACAAGGCTCTGCTTGATTATCCATCCCCATGTACCAAAGACCAGGGCACTGTGAAGCTCCAGCTCTCTGGCCCATCAGCCTAGTAACATATCCTTTGGTCAGCCTTCCCCTTCACCCCTACCAGAGTTTCTTCTCTGCGAACACCACAGAGATAGCTGCCGGAATGTTTTAGGGTGCCCCTATCACAGCATTTATCCCACTGTCATGGCATCACTTATTTATGTCAGTCTCTCACAATTAGAGAAGCCAGAATTAGCAAATTAAAATACAGGATACCAGTTAAATCTAAATTGCAGATAAAAAATGAATAATTTTTAGTATGTCTTGAATATTGCATGGGACATACTTATACTTTTAAAAATTACTCATTGTTTATCTGAAATCCAAATTTTATCCTGCATTTTATCAGGTGTCCTGTATTTTATCTGGCAACCCAATCCACAATAGACTGGGACATTACTTTATCCACACATCCACCTTGTGCTATGCCTGCACACAGTGGGCTCCCTGTAAATGTTTGTATCAGATGTTTGCAAATAACTTTCATTCAATGTTTAAATGGCGTCAAGTTGCACTCAAAGTTAAATGTTCACAATATAAAGTACAAGAAAAATGTTAAAGGTTCATCTTTTAGCCTGATCAGCATGGTAGATATGCCTAAAAATAAGAAAGGTGTTGTTTACAAAGAGTAAATAAGAAAATGTTTGCCCATTTTGAAAGCAGCATTCATCAAACGAATCCTTCAAACACCATTATAAGGACATGTGTAACCAATGATCCAGTTAAGAGGGCAGGCCACTGTCAGGCATGCAACTACCTACACCTGTTAGTTTTCCAAACAGGCAGGGCTTCATGGCCTCATTTCCCCCAAGGCTGCCTTATCTTCCTTTCTTCTATGCCCAGAAGGTAACCTACAAGTCATATTTCTCAAAAAAGAGATAAGAAACAGGAAAATCTACTACCATAAACTTGGAACAAGATAAGAAAAATAAGCGGTCTAGATTTTGGTGTAGCAATGGAGAAAGGAATTAAGAACCTGATATGTTTCATAGGTGGAAAGATAAATACAGAGGATAAAAAATATAGAAAACTTTCTTTAGGGCTGAAGTATGCACTAAGAAAAACACATAGAACACAGTAAAATACTCAAGGCTACAGACAAGATCAGCAAAGCACTTCTTTATTGTAACAATACATTTTTACAGAATCGCAGATCAAAGGTTCCTTCATGAGGACTTCTTTATTAATTTTTCAGAAACCTGAACCTTCTTGTTAGTATATCTGTCGAGTTAATAAGCCATCTTTTGTATTGTTACTGAGAAAAGTTAAAATTCAAATGCTATATGTAAGTTGGTTGAAAGAAATGGTCTATAGAAAACAGAGAGAATGAACCTATTTAACTCACCATTCAGAACACCATTAAAACATTGCTTACTTCCCTAAAAAAAAAAAAAAAGACAGCACATGGCTTATATACTACCCCTGCTCCCTAGTAGCTGCGAACTCTTGAACAAGTTATTTCACCTCTCTGGTCTTCTCTTTAAAATGGAGGTATGATGTCTGCTCTGTGGGGTAACATCAGTTAACATCTATAGACCACCTAGCACAGTTCCCAGGACATATCTGTTTCCTTATTCATTCACATGGAGTACCCCTCTAATCATCATCATCACTATTAATCCCAGTTACTGATTGCCTGCTATATGCAAATTGCTTTTCACAATCCATTATGAAGCATGGCAGAGCAAGCATTCTAGTCCCTATTCAGTTGATCCTGAAGGCCTTGTCCTGTTTACTATACCACGTTGCCTCTATGACTAAAAATTCCTTCACATGCATCCCTTCACTCCAGGTTTATACTGTCTCTGTATTTAGAGAACTCGAAGATTTATTGACATCTAATAGTAGGAAAGCAGAGGACTTCAGAGGTAAGAACGAACCCCAGTCTCCCATGGAAATCAGGTGGGAAATTTTTAGCCTTCTGAATTTCAGTGAATAAGGACCTCCCCAAGAACAAGGAAGAGCACTGCTCAAGTCTAGGAGCCTGCTGATAGAGACAGTTCTGGGAGTGGTGAGGACAGCTTGAGGAGGAAAGGCACCTGCTGGGGATGATTAGGGCCCAAGAGAAGAAAGCAAACACTTCCCATAGCAGCTGGAAGGCAATTATCAAAGCTAATAGTAAATGAGAATTTAAAATATTGTTTACAAAAATTAAAGAAGAAATATCTCTGGAATTCAGATCTTTTAAAATTAACATATTTTGTTCCTCATTTGAAACCAAATGTTTCAAAATCCCAAAAATGGCATCCCCAAACTTACTCCTCAGATGTGCTCACTTGGGTGCACAAAATTGGTTAGACAAGGAAATTTGTTACAGCATTTTTTCCTAAGAGCAAAAGATTAGAAAGAACCCAAATGTCCACCAATAGGACACTACTATGGTTAAATAAAGTATCGTTTGTCCACTACAACAAAATATTCTGCAACAATGAAAAAGAGTGGAGTAGATCCATATGTGTGGACATGGACAAACTCCAGAGCCTAAGATGGTACCTTTGAGCAAATTAAGAAAAGGTACCCTCTTCCAGGCAGACCCAGATTCCTGACAGAACGGTTTACTAAATTCCAACTCCCAGTCTCCCCTCAACCAAGTGCCTTGTGTGCAACTATATATGGCAACTCTGCCAAGACATATCAAGGGGAGAAAAGGGAGGTGGGTGTAATTTGATACCATGTGTGTGTTTCAAAGAGCATACACACAAATATTGAATATTCTTTTATGCATAAAATATTTCTGGAAGAACACTCAAGAAATTGGTAACAATGGCTGTCTCTGGGGAAAGGAAATGAGAGTTGTGGGTGGGAGATGACTTTTCACTATATTCCCTTTTGTACATTTTTTTAACACATGCATGGAACTTTCTCAATTGAAAAAAAGAAAACTTCTTTGCTTTTCTAATTGCATACCCAGAGACTGTTAAGGCAGAGGCCCATGGCTACTGCTGCTATGCTACCTGCCCTCCCACACCTGGAGTTCCCAGCAGCCAACGTGTGGTGTCCTGGCCCAATTCAGCCTATGTGGCTTCTGCTTATCTGTGTAAAGTACAAATTTTTTAAAGTATATTTTTGAGCTGGAACATACTTTTATATATATTTTTCAGCAATGAAAACAAATCACCAAATTATTTTCACTTGATGCTTCTCATTTTATCCCAATACCTACCCTGATCCAAATCAACCATGAACTCTTTTTGTCACTTCTGCCAACTACAGTGGGAAAATGACACACCTATAGCAGTGCATGCAATAGTTGCTGAAAATTGCTGGAAGGGTATAATAGGTTCCTAGGTAGAATTTGTAGACTGTTTCTGTCATCTCGCTTCTGTGCATGGGAAAAACTGCCCTGGAAGGTGTTACTCAATGAAAGCAACAGTCCCAAGAGCCCCAGTTAAGAATTTCACTTGGCTTAGACCCTTTAGTAGTAACATGACCCTAGGCAAGTTCCATACACACTCTCTGCCTCAGTTTTCTTATCTGAAAATTGGTAATACTGTAATAATCATACTTCCCTCAGAGGGTTGGTATTATGGCTTAATGAGAGTATATGTGTCTTACATAGTTAGCACCCAATAAATGTTTGCTATTGTGGCATTTGTCTTATGGTAAGGTAGTGTTGTCTAGTTAGAGGGATGAGACTGAAACAATTACAACCACAGGTAGCAAAAAATTTATTATCACCTAAACACCTAATCTGCACTTATCAAATGTGATCTCACATGATACTATTTTTTTCAATAAGTACAATATTTGCTATTTGAGCTTGGAAGTCAGGTAAATTTAAGTACTATACCATGTCTTTTATGCTGTTGTATGGATATAATTTTTGATTCATTATATAAGCTACCCGTATTAAAGTTTGGCAGAATAGTAAAAAAGGCATAAAAACAAAAGACCATCATTTCTTTCTTTTCTTCACATTTTTAAATTTTTTTATTCCAAAATATTAATTAAGGGGGTACAAGTGTTATTATGTGAATATCTTGTATAATGCTTAAGTCAGGACTTTTGGTGTGCCCATCACCAGAATAGTGTTCATTGTACCCAATAGGTAAGTTTTTGTCCCACGCCCACCTTCCCACTCTACCCCCTCCTTAGTTTCTTATGTCCTTTTTATCACTGGGCGCCCATGTGTACCTGTCCATTAGCTCCTACTCATTAGTGAGAACATGTGGTGCTTGGTTTTCCACTCCCGAGATACTTCACTTAGGATAATGGTCTCCAGTCTCCTCCACATTGTGCAAATAACACTATCTCATTCCCTTTTATGGCTGAGTATACTATATACCACATTTTCTTCATTCACTCCCAAATTGAAGGGTACTTAGGTTGATTCCACATCTTAGCAATTGTGAATTGTGCTTCAATAAACATTCAAGTGCAGGTGTCTTTTTGATAAAATGACTTCATTTTCTTTGGGCAGATTCCCAGCAGTGGAATTGCTGGATCAAATGGTAGGACTACATTTATTTCTTTGAGGAATTTCCATACTGTTTTCAATAAAGGTTATACTAATTTGCAGTCCCACCAACAGTGTACAAGCGTTACTTTCTCTCTGCATCCATGCCAGCATCTATTCTTTTTTGAATTTTTAATAATGGCCTTCTGATAGGGGTAAGGTGGTATCTCATTGTGGTTTTAATTTGCATTTCCTTGATTATTAGTGATATTGAGCATTTTTTCATATGTTTAATGGCCATTTATCTATTTTCTTTTGAAAAAATTTTCACTGAGGTTTCTGGCTTTTTGGTGTGTGTGTTTTTTTTTTATTTTATTTACTTTTTTTTGGGTTTCCATTCCATTTAGTTCTGCTCTGAGCTTTGTGATTTCTTCTCTTTTGCTGCCTTTGGGTTTGGTTTGTTCTTTTTCTAGGTCCTTGAGATGTGACATTAGGTCGTTAATTTATGATATTCCTGTCTTTTTGATGTAGGCATTTAAGTCTTTCTCCATAGATTTTGAAAGCTTATGTCCCCTTTGTCATTCAGTTTGAGGACTCTTTTGATTTCCATCTTAATTTCATCATTGGCCTAAGGATCATACAGCAGTAGGTTGTTTAATTTTCAGGACTTTGTGTAGAATTTAGTGTTTCTCTTGGAATTGATTTCTAGTTTTAGCCTACTGTGGTCTAAGAAGATACACGGTATGATTTTGATTTTTTTGAATTTGCTAAGACTTGTTTTGTGGCCTAAGATATCATTCTTGGAAAATGTCCCATGTGCAGATGAGAAAAATGTATATTCAACAGTTTTGTGCAGGATGTTCTGTAATATCTGTGAGGTCTATTTGTTCTAGAGTCTTGTTTAAGTCCAGTGTTTCTTTATTCATTTTCTGCTTCAAGGATCTGTCCAGTACTGTCAGTGGAGTGTTGAAGTCTCTGGCTACTAAAATGCCACTGTTTATTTCTTTGCTTAGATCTAGAAGAGCTTGCTTTATGTAACTGGGAGGTGCATATATATTTAGGATTGTTACGTCTTCTTGTTGAATTGCTCCCTTTACCATTATATAATGACCATTTTTGACTTTTTTACTGTTGTTAATTTGAAGTCTATTATATCTGATATGAGAATGGCTACACCTACTTGCTTTTGGTTTCCATCTGTGTAGAATATTTTTTTCCATCCCTGCATCTTGAGTCTGTGCAAGCCCTTGTGGGTTGGATGTGTTTCCTGGAAACAACAGATATTTGGGTTGTGTGTTTTCATCCATTCAGCCAGTCTGTGTCTTTTAAGAGGAGCATACAGACCATTCGCATTGAGTGTTAGTATTGATATTGGGATGCTGTTCTGTTCATCATGTTGTTTAATATCTTATTGTTTTGTTTTCCCTCTTGTGCTATTATTTTATAAGAGCTGTGAGCTATAACTTGGATGTTTTTACACTGGTTGATGTCTCTTGCGCTGCTGCATGTATAAGGCACTTTTGGGCATTTCCTGTAGGGCAGATCTAGTAATGACAAGTTCCATTAGTGTTTGCTTGTCTGGGAAAGACTTTATTTCTCCTTCATTTATGAACTTATTTTAGCAGGATACAAAATTCATGGCTGGCAGTTATTCTGTTTAAAGAGATTAAAGATAGGATCCCATTTCTTTCTGGCTTGTAAGCTTTCTCTTGAAAATCTGCTGTTAGTCTGATGAGTTTTCCTTTGTAAGTTACTTGATGTTTTCACCTCACAAGTCATAGGAGTTCCTCCTTCATATTGATTTTGGCCAGCCTGATGCTACAAGCCTTGGTAACTCCCTTTTTGCAATGAATTTCCCAGGCATACGTTGAGCTTCTTGTACCTGGATGTCTAGATCTCTAGCAAGACCAGGGAAATTTTCCTCAATTATTCCCTCAAACAGGTTTTCCAGCCCTTGTCCTCTTTCTTCTTCACCCTCAGGGATGCCTATGATTCTTATATTTGACCATTTTACATAATCACATATTTCTCATAGACTTTGTTATTTCCTCGTGATTCTTTGTTCTTTATTTTTGACTGACTGGGTTATTTGAAAGAGTTGTCTTCAAGCTCTGAAATTCTTTCTTCTGCTTGGTCTAGTCTATTCTTAAAACTCTTCACTATGTTTTTTATTTCCCTAAATAAATTTTTCATTTCCAGAAGTTTCATTTGTTTTTTTTTTAAATATATTAATCTCTTTAGTAAATTTTTTATTCATTTCCTGGATTGTTTTCCTGGTTTTTGTTTTGTTTTGGAGTTGGTTCTCAATTTTCTCTTGGATTTCATTGAGTTTCCTTACAGTCCATAGGTGGAATTCTTTATTTGTCATTTCAGTGTTTTCACTATGTTTGGGATCCATTGCTATAAAGCTGGTGTGCTCCTTTGAGGGTATCCTTTCACTCTGATTTTTCATACTTCTGGAGATCTTGCATTGATTTATTTTTATCTGGTGCAGCTGTCACTTCTTGTTTTGGGATTTTATTTTGCTTAGATGGGGCTTTTTCCTCCCCTCACTCTTAAGGGCGTGTCTGTAGCATGAGTTGGGTAAGGATCTTTGGCTTTGCTTACATGTTCTTTGATGGGAGTCTAGGTTCTGGATGGATACTTTGCTTATAGATATCCTTAGTGTGGTGGTTTTCTTAATTGCTAGTTATTAGTAGGTGGTGGTGTACTAGGCGTGTGGGCAGATTCCCTGTCTTTTGTTAACAAGGAAGATGGAGATCTTTGAAATCCTTTCTCTTTCCCCAGCCCTGTGGTCTTCTTAACAGTGTGAATTTTATTAGCATGCCCACTTTAATCTCTGAGACAGTAGGTGGTGCTTATGGGTAAGAGTCAGCCATGCCCCTTTCCATGGGACTCCAGGTATCTTGGGGGTTGATCCCTGTCAATTTCTTGCTCCTTGTTGTTCTGCTCTGTAACTTCTTTCCATGGAATCTCCAGTAGGTTCTGGCACTTTTCACTTGGAATTATACCTGAGCTATGTTTTTTTCCATCCAAAACTTTTCCTTCTTTCTGAGATGATCTGACAATCGACGTCTCTAGTCAGCCATCTTGTCCTGTGGTTTCTCCAAAAGAGCATCATTCCTAATCCCACTCCAGAAAACCACTTTTAACATTTCAGCATATTTCCTTCCAGTCTTTTTCCACACATTTTTATAGTTGAGACCATATAAAATATACAATTTTCTATATTTTTCCTTGTTTAGCATTTTCCTAGGCATTTTCCCATATTATTAAAAGCTTCATAAATATCATTTTAATGGGTGGTTAGCATTCTATTGCATTTATTCGTTTCTTTAACAAATACTTATTGAGAATCTCTTACGTGTTAAAACACCGTCTTTCATGCTAAAGTTACTCTAGTGAATGAAATACACAAGGTCTCTGTTCCCACCAAGTTTCTGTGCAGTGCGAAGGGTTATGGTGGAAATTATAGTGCATTGTGGAGAAAATAGTAAGTAGAAAAGGGGAGTCAGTACCTATAGACAACTCTTTTAACAAGATTAGCTGTAAAATGGCAGTAGCTGGAGAAACAGGAAGAGTCAATGCTATACCTCATTTTATTCAATTATTGCACTAATGTGGAAATACAAATCTGTATTATAAATGAACTCTTGAACACTTGGTAATATTTAAAAGCAATTTTTTAGTAAAAGTTGCTAATATAGTTTCTAAACTTCCAAACTGTTTTTGATGAGTCTATTTGATTTTCATGTAGTAGCTGTAGTAATCTCATGATCTTTAAAAGGGCATATCAGAGAATTGAGTTTAAGGGCCAGGGCCACTGATACTAAGTTCTAATGCAGAATTCTTCTTTGGATATCATATGATAACCCCACAATGACCATCCATCATACTTTAAGGGAAGAATTTGATAGAAACCATCTCTGCCTTGGATCTCATTCAACTATTTTTTTTTTATTTTTTAGTTTTTCAGAAAGACAGGGTCTTGCTGTTACCCAAGCTGGAGCACAGTAGCATAATCATATCTTACTGCAGCCTCAAACTCCTGGGCTCAAGCAATCCTCCTGCCTCAGCCTCCTAAGTAGCTGGGACTAGAGGCATATGCCACCAAGCTCAGCTAATTTTTTAAATTTTTTTTAGAACCAAGGTCTCACAATATTGCCCAGACTGGTCTTGAACTCCTGGCTTCAAAGAATCCCCAGATTACAGGCATGAGCCACCACACTTGGCCCAAAATTTTCGAAGTTTTATTTGTTTATTTGTTTGTTTTTAAGGCAGGGTAGAGAAACTATTATTCTTAGAGACTGTTGTACTAAAAATGTTTTTACAGTTTCTTCCCAAACCTCTTCTGCCTACAGCCCTGATGAGGAATGGTGGCCATGTTTTTAGCACATGGTCCTACCACTCCCCTTCCCAACACACATACCCACTGACCACACCTGACTGAACCCAGAGGAGACACTGACGAAAAAGCAGTGACCAAGGACCTATGACCCTGAATGGCTTGATTCAAAAATTAGATAGCTCTCTTAATAACTTTCATTTGGGAATTGGAGTGATGAGGCAAATAGCAGTGAAGGTAAAAACCAAGGTAGAATCAGATTCAAAGAGACCTTAGTTGTGGAAAGCCACAGTAAGCTGGAATTCTGGAAAGCTAAAAACTCTGCCTAAACAGGATAGGCTGACCTAGTAGAGAAAGGAGCACAGAGAGATGTTCACATAGAAACAGAGACACTGGGGCCGGGCGCGGTGGCTCACGCCTGTAACCCTAGCTCTCTGGGAGAACGAGGCGGGCGGATTGTTTGAGCTCAGGAGTTCGAAACCAGCCTGAGCAAGAGCAAGACCCCGTCTCTACTAAAAATTAGAAAGAAATTAATTGGACAACTAAAAATATACAGAAAAAATTAGCCGGGCATGGTGGCGCATGCCTGTAGTCCCAGCTACTTGGGAGGCTGAGGCAGGAGGATCACTTGAGCCCAGGAGTTTGAGGTTGCTGTGAGCTAGGCTGATGCCACGGCACTCTAGCCCGGGCAACACAGTGAGACTCTGTCTCAAAAAAAAAAGAAAAGAAAAGAAATAGAGACACTGGGAGATTAATTCTTGATCTTCCAAATCCCTCAATTGAGACAACTAAAACGTCAACTAAAAAGTTTTAGAAATTCTTTAAATGCATCAATGAGCTGGCATAAAATAAAGGATTCTGTGGATGCCAAAAATATGATCAGATCAGGGGCCCTGATTGGTAAGTAAAAACCAAAGTTGGCTTTCATTCTGAAAGTTTCTGTCAAACTCTAGAGGATTTGAGCTTCTGCTTTGAGGGCTGCATGGAACTATAGGGACTTATCCAAAATGGGTACTCTAAATGAACACCCCCACGCACATAATATTGGAATCCACATGTCTACACCTCCAGTGTACTAGTGATTGAGAAATAGATCCTGTTCTACAGAAGGTGGCAGCAAGGAATCATATCTCCCTCTCTTTTTTTTATTTGTGCAAGTTTATGGGGTACACGAGAAATTTTGTTGTATGTATACTATATAATGCATGGTGATTAAGTCAGGGTATTCAGGGTGTCCATCGCCCAAGTACAATATAGTTTTGTTAAGTATAGTCACCCTACTCTGCTATCAAACATTGAACTTACTCCTTTATCTTACTATGCGGTTGTATTCTTTAACCCACTTCTCTTCATTCTCTCCCCTCTCCCCCGCTCAACCTTCCCAGGCTCTGTTATCTCTTTTTCCACTCTCTACCTTCATGTATTCAAATATTTTAGCTCACACATATAAGTGAGAACATACACTATTTGTCTTTTGTTCCTAGCTTATTTTACTTAAGATGATGACCTCCCAATTCTATCCATGTTGCTGCAAATTACATTATTTCATTCTTTTTATGGTTGAATAGTATTCTATTGTATATATATACATCACATTTTCTTTATTCATCCATCTGTTGATGGACACTTAGATTGATCCCATAGCTATGCTATTGTAAAATAGTGCTGCAATAAATATGCAAGTGTAGTTATTCCTTTGAGATACTGATTTCTTTTCCTTTGGGTAGATAACCAGTAGTGGGATTGCTGGATCTAATGGTAATTCTATTTTTAGTTTTTTGAGAAATCTCATACTGTTTTCCATTGTAGCTATACTAGTTTACATTCCCACCAACAGTGTATAAGAGTTCCCTTTTCTCCTCATCCACACAAATTTCGTCTTTGTAATGATAGCCATTTTGATTGGGGTAAGATGATATCTCATCATGGTTTTGATTTGCATTTCTCTGATGATTAGTGATGTTGAGCATTTTTTTCATATATCTGTTGGTCATTTGTATGTCTTCTTTTGAGAAATGTCTATTCATGATCCTTTGCCCACTTTTTAATGGGATTATTTGGTTTTTTCCTATTATTTGAGTTCCTTGTGTATTCTGGATATTAGTCCTCATGTCTCGCTTGATCTTGGAGCTGAGTGGAGGTTTAAACAAGCTCCCACCAGTGTTCATAACCACAAGCCAGTCCTCACATGGCTTGCAGTCCAAATGCTATCTGTGTAGTCTGAAAAACTTTAAGCACAGAAAGGTACTTCCTAGAGTGCCTGGGTTGGTAGTCTTAACTTCAGCCTAGGTCTCAAAGGATTCCCACAGATAAAGTCGAAGAAAGAAAAAGGAAAGAAGAAAAGAAAGAAAGAAAGAAAAGAAAGAAAGAAAGAAAGAAAGAAAGAAAGAAA
>NW_012136858.1:4909602-4916018 GCF_000956105.1 Propithecus coquereli | reverse complement strand
AAAGAAAGAAAGAAAGAAAGAAAGAAAGAAAGAAAGAAAGAAAGAAAGAAAGAAAGAAAGAAAGAAAGAAAGAAAGAAAATAATAAGCAGCTCTCAGGCAAAAATCACAAAATTCACCAAGGGACACCATGAAAAAAAAGCCATGTAACTCTTGAAAGAGAATCTTCTTCACCCTGCAGTTCCTGTCCTTGGATAGCCATGAGATTCATTTTAATAAAGTCTTTCTTTATTTGATAAATTTTACAGAAATTTTGTCTTTTAAAAAAAATCATAATTCCCTTGTCACCAATTTTTGTCCCTTAACAGTGGCCGAAAGCACGCATCTTAAGTACAGCAGTATCAGAGCTCTGTTGCCTCTACTTGACTTTATCTTTCCTATTACTGCATTGGTCTCTGAATCTCATGCTGCAACCTCACTCCTTTGTCATCACCAAGTGCCAATGATCTTATGCATCTCTCTTTGGTATCTATTTGAATGACATACCAGATGAATAAAGGGCTTGCTGTGTCCAATTGGGACTTGATTGTAGAACAAATGTATTAGGAGACTCTTGTGGGAAGTCTAGATTATGCTAATCAAACCCAATGTGGATGATTATAAATGCCTGGGAATTAAGGAGAGTGAAACCAAAGAGGCAAAGGAATGGCCACCTAATTCCCCACACGGATTGAACACAAGAAATAACTAGTCTTATCATTTTAGACACAATGGGAAATAATCCACAGCCTGAAGTCTGGCCTATGCAGATAAATCTTTCACATAAAGGTGAATAAAGCAACTGTTAGCCAGCTTTAAAATACATTATATGGCACTATTACAAAAGATGGCATTTTGTAAACCTGTGCTCCTCTTCAGGGAATGATCGCACTGTTTCAAATCCCCAGGCCTATAGATGTGGATAAAAATGTCTTTGATTCTCCAGAGAACTCTATGTTGGCTGGCTGCCAGCTGCTGCTAAGACTGCTTTTTCTTGGAAGTTTCACCAGCCCTTCTGTTTGTTGTCCTGCAAAACAAGGAAACCACTTGGTTGTTGATGACACTCTGATGGTTAGATTTTCAGGTGAGTGATAGGAAGCTAGAGGGGAACGGAACTGACCTTCCTCTCAGGTTGTATTCACATTGGTTAATACGACTTATCACAGTGAAAGAAGATGCACTCAGGAGCTAAAGTTTATGCTTTCTTAGCTTCTTCTGTTTACTCTGTAAAGAACTATTTTGAGATTAATTGGACTTTTATCTGGAATGCCCAGTTGTGTGACCCTTCCCTTGCTCTGCAATGAGCAAACCACAGCACAATTATTTCCTGCTGAAGGTCAGGTGCGCAGTGGTATTTGAAAACAATTCATCATCAGCCGTTAAGGAAATGAGAAGAGCATTTTGCTTCCTCCTTTCCTTGTTTAAAAAACCACTTTCAATTTCAGATCAAGTGAAAATTTAAAGTCTAGTAGTGGTGATTCTACTGCCAAAACAGTAATTCAGGTATATATTCATTGTAGATGAGCTTGGTCAAAATCGATCTGATTTGTACTATACAGAATCATTTTGGATACTGGGACACTGAGGTTACAAAGGAGTTATTTAATATCTCAATTGATATTTCAGCAAAAGACATTTCCTTCTGCCTTCTCAACTTGCTTCTTTGAAAAAGTATATTTTTAAAAGAATGCTAGTTGGAGTTTTGCCTTAGTAACTTCTACTTCAACTAGTTATAGTAGTTCACTAATTTAAATCACCAAGTATTATTAAACATTACAACACGTTCAAGGCATTATGCTGTGCCAATTAAGTCAAATGCAAGCAAAGGGAGGGATCCCAAACCAGCTGAATTTCACAAACTTCATTACTGACGGTCTCAAATAAAACATGGTAATTTTTCAATTTTTGTGAATCTGACTTAGTTTAATGGAAGGCTTCCTATCTAATCTTTGTCAGAGAATATACTTAATATCTTTGTTCATTACTAGAAATCCATTCTTAGTGTAAAATAAAATGTCATCTTTCTCATTGTCATTAATAACAAACTCTTATCAGGTGCCCACTGCCCATCAAGCATTGTGCTAGAGAAATACAGTATGACAAAGCTGTTGCTTTTAAGGTGTTACAATCTAACGGAGAAGTCAATATACACAAGAAGGTGTGGGAGAGTCTGGATACAAAGTGGCAACATAAGAAATTCTTTGCTGTGTTGAACTTGTTCTGTACCCTGTCTGTCATAGTGATTACAAAAATCTAGGTAGGCATGTGTAAAAGCTCATAGGACTATAATCAACAGAAGTACACTTTACTGAATATAAAAAAAAAAGAAATTAATTTTAAGTGCATAAAAGGAATGCAGAAGCAGATTTACCATAAAGCTAACAAAGTGAAAGCTTCAGGGCCCCTCATGAGCACAGTCCCTTTCAAGATCTTGTACCTATTTTATATACTTTTTCACAAAGAGGATCTTTATGAAAATTTGGGATGTGTATGCCACACTCCAAACTGTATACACTTCAAGACCTATAAAACTTGGATTCACCCCTTGGAGGTATGACTCTAAAGTAATTGAATTTATTTCCATAAATCAATTATAGGAAAAGTTAAGTAACAGTATGAGGCAGTATATATGGAATGCCGGGAGTTCAGAAAAGAGAATGATGCCTGAGGGAGCTCAGCAGGATTTGGATTGGGGCTTTATAATAAGCAGTCTGACTTCATCTTTCATGTTTGACTGCTGGTAGCTTTCAGCCCCATCGTGCCTGTATCCCTTCTCCCCATATCTGGGCAAGCCAATAGGAAACTTGGGTGCCCCTCCTTGGGTGCTGGCAGTAAATTCAAACCATACAAGCCCTTACCCACGTGGGAACCCTAACCACAACCCGACTCCTTAATCACAATAAAAGCCGAGCCAGTTTACTTTCCCTGCTTTCTCAAGACATTTTTGGACCAATGTGGGAGACTTGCTGGCTCTCCACACAAAATCTCATTATGTGAGTAATAAAGCTTTTCTTATCCTCTTGGGAAGTAAGTGGCATCATCAGCCTTGGGTAGGAACCAAATATGGAGTGATGGGTCCATCCAGTTCTGCTTTTGCAACAGTCTTAAAAATTTATATAATTTAGATGCAGAAAGAAGAAAAGAAGGACATTTCAGGGAGTGTAATTCCTTATGCAAAGACATGAAGGTGGAAATATGAAAATTGTGTTTACAGGATAGTGTAATTGAAACTACATGCTTGTATAGATGAGTTAGAAGGGTGGTGATGAGACTAAAGTGGCAGGTAGGGGTCACTGAACAACATAAGAAACATGGATTTTATCTTTTATACATGAAGAATACAAAAGTTTTTTTACGAATGAGGAAATAACAGAGTCAAATAGGTATTTTAAGATTGTCCATCTAGTTGTGAAATGTAGAATGGGTTGTGTCAGGAAAGAAAAGAGAGAACAAAACCCATTAGAAAACTACCTTGTTATTCAAGCATAGGATGGCAAGGGCCTGGATTGTTGCGGTATCAATTGGGATGGAAAGAAAGGGAGGTGTTGCTGTAAAAATATAATGAAAGATATTTCACTATAGATGTACATATACACAGTATTGATGTCAGTTCAGATATCTTAAGTATAAGCCCTATTTTCCTAATTTTGAAAGGTGCACATCATGATAAGCTACAAAATATTAGAAACAATCGATCTCATGGAGACAGAGTAGAATGATGGTTACCAGAGGCTGGGAAGTACAGTGGGGAGGGGGAGATAATGTGGGGATGGTTAATGAGTGCAAAAATATAGTCAGATGAGACAGAATGAACAATATTTGATAGCACAACAAAGTGACTATAAACAACAATAAGTTAGGGTATACTTTAAAATAACTAAGACAGTGGAATTGGGATGTTCTTAACACAAAGAAATGTTAAATGTCTGAGGTGATAGATACCCCAATTACTCTGATTTGATGAATTCATATTGTATGCCTGTATCAAAACATCACATGTACCCTATAAAGATATACAACTATTATGTACCCATAATAATTAAAAATAAAAACATATATTTTAAAAACCAGATAGCAAGAATGTTATCAGAGACTACTAGAGTGTTCAAAGAACTCAGGAATACACCTGAAGGGGCTCCTGCTGGCCAAAGATGGGAACATTTGAGCATCAATGAAAATAATAACTAAAATGTATTGAAACACATTAAAAAATTTAAATTGATGAGTTTATAAACACATTATGGAACAAAAGAAAAGAAAAAAAATTGCCACTGTTGGACGATGCTAAGGAACCAAGTCTTATTGAGAAAACTGGTCAATAAGGAAAAAACATCAAGCATTTATCCCCTTTCCTATATGAACTGTACTCTTAGATAACCAAAAGTGATGAGGATAAATTTCTGTTTACGGAACGATTCTAGCTAAGAAATAAGATAGAAATAATAGAATTAAAATATCAACATTCTGCAACCCCTAACAAATTAATGGATCAAGACATTTGATACCAACTAATATAATAATGTCATAAGAGACACAGCAGACATTATATGCCTCCTAACACAATGCCGCCAACAAACGTGCCTTGCCAAAATAGCTGAAGATTAATTGGGTCAAACCTCTTGATTTAACTATTAATTAGTAGGATATGCAGGGGACAGAGGAACATATTAAATGACATGCTTAGGATGCAAGCAGCAAAACCCAGACTATGGAAAACTGTACAGGACAAACAATCTGGTTTCTTCAACAAATAAACTGAAAGAAAAAAAAGGAAAGCTGGAAGGGAGGCCTATAAATTAAAAAAAAAAAAAACCCCTTAAGAGACATTTCAGCCAATAACAATATATGGACTTATGTGGCTTCTAATCCAAAAATATTATAAGGCAATTGGAAGTATGAACCTTGATGGCTGTTGATGGTGTAAAGCCTCCAGTGACCCACAAGTGCATTTCCAGCCAGTGATTCCAAATTGTAATTATTTTCTTTTCTTTTCTCTTTTCTTTTCTTTCTTTCTTTTTCTTTCTTTCTTTCTTTTCTTTCTTTCTTTTTTTGAGAAAGGGTCTCATTGTGTTGCCAGAGTTAGAGTGCAGTGGCATCATGATAACTCACAGCAACCTCAAACTCCCAGGCTCAAGCAATCCTCCTGCCTCAGCCTCCTGACTAGCTGAGACTACAGGCACATGCCACTATGACTGGCTAATTATTCTATTTTTTATAGAGATGGGCTCTCACTGTGTTGCTCAGGCTGGTCTTGAACTCCTGGTCTCAAGCAATCCTCCTACCTTGGCCTCCCAAAGTACTGAGATTACAGGCATGAGACACCAAACTCAGCCCCAAATTGTAATTAATTTTATAAGTACTCAGTAAGTTCAATAAGATAAGAATTCAAAATAACATTCTCTGTTTACTGTTATCGCTAGTATCCATAGTATTTCCATAAAAGCTTTTTTCTGTTTTTAGTTTAGATTTGTTTTTAGTCAATAAATTTTATTTTTATTTATCAACAAAATTGCAATGGTATAATGTTAGTAAGTTTCATTTCATAATATAAGTAACTTAAAATTAAGAAGGGATTGAAAAATAAAATAATACCTAAAAATCAAATGTATAAAAAACCCTAAATAAATGGTTAGACGTATCACGGAAAGGGTCAGTATTGAAAAGATCTTAATTCTTCCCCAAATTAATCTATAAATATAATCCAAGTCCAATCAAAATCCCAGTAAGATTTTTTTATGTAACAAATTAAACCTAAAATTCATATAGAAAATTAGAAGTCCAAGAAAAGCCAAGATAAGTCTGAGGAAAGAGCTATTGCCAGCTAGGTAACAAGATTTATTACAAAGCTATAGTAATTAAGACAGTGATATATTGACACAAAGATGTATAAAAGAGTTAAGGAAACTGAATAGAAAGTAGAGAAACAGATCTATGTATATACAGGAAATTGGTATAAATGGTATCAAAGTTAATGGGGAAAAGATTAAATAGTCAATAGTTGTGTTATAATACTAAAATTATACTAACAGTAATGTAAATTATTTTGAAAAATACAATTCTTTACAAATATACCTATTTGTAACAAGCAAAATGTGAAATGTAGATTAGATACCCATAAAATACACATAACTCATGACTTTCATGGACAGAGGGGATTATATATCTTTAACCTCATTAGTAATTTTAAAAATATCTTTAAACACAAATTTTATAAGATGTCACAGCTTATAGTATTGGATAGTATGTAAAAGTACATTTGCTGCATTACCTTTTGTTCCTTTTTTTGTTCTACAGATAGACATCAATGTAAGCTATAATTCAATAGATAATAACAACACAAATCAGTGGGGGAAAGACCTACTCCAAAAATGGTTTAGGACAACTGGTTATTCTAATGGGACAAGAATTAGATTTCCATGTTGTATCATATACCAAAATA
>NW_012136858.1:4904609-4909499 GCF_000956105.1 Propithecus coquereli | reverse complement strand
ACAAAAAATTTCAAAGGCAAATAATAAACTATGAAAAGTCTTGAGACTAATATGACAAAAAAGATGATGTCCTTGATTTTATATCAAGAAAGATATTAAAATCTTGATCAAATAATCGGCAAAGGACATGAACAAGCTATACATAAAGTAATACAAATAATAATAATATGAACAAATGTTCAACATAACTATTAAAATGAAAATTAAAATAAGATGCTCTTCTTATGTATTAGATTAGCAATTGTTTTAATAATATCATTGGTGAGGCTGGGTTGAAACTGGCATTCTCATATACCTCTAGTAGGTATATAAATAGGATTTTTAAATAGATTTTTAAAAAACTTTGAGGCAAGAATTTTATCAATAGACATAAACAACCAAGATTAGGACCCTTTTATTTGCAAATTTATAGTTTATCCTCTAGGAATCATTTTAACGAAATAATCAGAAACTTAAACAAAGAATATAAACAGGAGACCTATTGAGTAACAAATACAAATAACCAGCAAATATTTTTTCCAAATATTTTTTAAGTTCTCTATCACTGGGATGTTCTCTGTGACACATCACAGTAAAGACCAGAAGCAACCAAAATGTTCAAAACCTGGAGAAAATTTAAGTTATGACATATTACTTCTAATTTCAAGATGAATAGTAAGTGCTCCCTTTCTATAACAACCAAGAAAACACAAAACTGAAACCTAAATCCCACTTTTGATAAAACTAGGAGATAATTTGTATTCATTTCTTAGGGCTCTGTTACAAATTTCTACAAACTAGGTGACTTAAAACAACAGAAATGGCCAGCCGTGGCTCACACCTGTAATCCCAGAGCTTTGGGAGGCTGAGGTGGGAAGATTGTTTGAGGCCAGGAGTTCTAGATCAGTCTGGGCAACATAGTGAGACCCCATCTCTCAAAAAAAAAAAAAAAAAACCCAGAAATGTATTCTCTCACAACTCTGGAGGCCAGAAGTCCAAAATCAAGGTGTTGCACAGGCTGCACTCCATCTGAAAACTCTAGGGGAGAACACATTCTTTGCCTTTCCCAGCTTCTGATGGCTTTAGCCATCCCTTGGCTTGTGGTTGCATCACTCCTTTCTCTGCCTGTGTGAGCATATTGCCTCCTTCTCTTGTCTCTCTTCTACTTTGTATGTCTCTTGTATATGAATACTTATGGTGGCATTTAGGGCCCACCCAGATAATCCACAGTAATCTCCTAATCTCAAAATCCTTAATTTAATCACATCTCCAATACCCTCTTTTCCAAATAAGATAACGTTCGCAGATTCCAGGGTTTTGACATGGATATCTTTTGATGGGCCATTTTTCTGCCTATCACAACTATATCTCAGTACCTTATTTATGAAGACTGAAAACAGATAGGAACATGGTAAATTACCTAGCAGAGAGAAAAGAAGTTCAAACCAAAATACTTGTGTAGTGTACAGCAATGAATAAAACATTAATAATAACATTAACTGACATTAATTAAATGCTGATTTGGTCCGCAGTGCTTCCACAACGGAGAGGCACGAGGCACCTTTGAGGACAAGTATGCGTCAGGGAGCTGAAGATGAGGATCCACTGATAAATATGTATAAAGAGCAATTAAACCACTCCTAAATCACATTCTCATTCCTACTGCCTATGGCCAGGTAACTACCCACTTTGCCCTTTATCTGTAGAAACTGAACCAGAAAGTCTTCAGACATAGGAAACTAGGTAGAGATGCAGTACTACGCTGAGAAAAGAGGGACCAAGTGAAAATCTGCCTGCTGTATGCTGAAATGCCAGCCTTTTTCACTGTCAACTCTCGAGCACAAGCAGCCAGTCTTAGATCCCAGGCAGGAGACGGCAGTAACCTTCTCTGGAAGCAATGAACCTCAAGACAACAGTATATACCAACATATAAGAAGTTCAATTAGAAAGTTCTATGCTTATTAACTGTTCCGCATCAACCAGCCTCACATATGCACTAAAAGCTTCCAATCAGCTTTTTAGTGCTCTATTCTTAACTATAAATTGGCAGACCTTTTTGTACTAGAAATTTGAGGAAAGCCTCCAACATGAGAGAAAAAAATAAATAGTGGGGCTTGAGGGAAACATGAGTACATAGGAAACTGAAACAATGCAATGAGAAGAAGAAAATTTTAAAGATTCTACAATTAATAGCTTCAGAGAAGAAAAGATGATAGCAAAAATGACAAACCTAATAGGAGAATTGGAAAATAAGGTCTAGGAAAGAACAGGGAATTCAACAAAAATAAAAACAGCAACAAAAAAAAACCCTCAAAAAACAAAAAGCCAAGCAAAACAAACAAAGATATTGGCATTTTAAAAAAAGATAATCAGAGAATCAATCCAAAGATCTACATTAACAGGAGAGAAGACAGAAGACAACAGAAGGACATTATCAAAGGAATAATATACATTCCTAGGACTACCGGGCATAAATCTCCAAATTAAAAAGCCAATGAAATTGATGAAAGAAAGATCTGCATCATTTCAAATTTTAAAAGCACTAAAAATAGAGAATATTTTAAAAAGGTCTAGGGGATAGATGAGAGAGAACAGATTATACCATGGATCATCCACAAAGTGACAAGACATTTCTATTAGCAATGCTGAAATTCAGAAGGAATGGAGCAATGTTTCAAAAACTCTGAGTGAAAATTATTTTTAGCCTAAAATTCTCTACCCAAATTATTTACCCAATGTGAGGATAAAATAAAGATTATTTAGAGAAGTATTAGATTTACAGAAAAACTGAACAGAAATTAGAGAGCACCCATACATCCCTATCCTCACCCTTTACCACCATCCCCCACTACACAGTCTCTTCTATTACCAACATTTGACATTAATGTGATACATTTGTTACAACTGATGAATGAATATTGATACTTATTATTAACTGAAGTCCGTAGTTTACATTAGGGTTCATTCTTTGTGTTGTACACTGCTACAGGTTTTGACAAATGGATAATCAAACGTATCCACCATCACGGAATCATGCAGAATTGTTTCACCACCTAAATATCCCCTTTGCTCCACCTCTTACCCCTGAACCCGTGACAACCACTAATCGTTTCATTGTCTATAGTTTTGCCTTTTTCAGACTGTCATATAGATGAAATCATACATTCAGATTAGCTATTTTTTCTATTTTTTTTTTTTTTTTGGTAGAGTTCAGACTAGCTTTTTTCACTTAGCACTATGCATTTAAGTTTCCTCCATGTCTTCTCATGGTTTGATAGCTCATTTCTTTTATTGCTAAATAATCCTCCATTGTATGGATGGATGTTCCACAGTATGTTTATCCATTCACCTATTCAAGGATATCTTGGTTGCTTCCAAATTTTGGCAATTATGAACAAAGCTGCTATAAATATTCATAACAGGTTTTTGTGTGAACATAAATCTTCAACTCATTTGGGCAAATACCAGTGAATGTGATTGCTGGATTGCATGGCAAGACTATATTTAGTTTAATAAGAAATTGTCAAACTGTCTTCCAAAGAGGCTGTACCGTTTTGCATTTCCACCAGCAATAAATGAAAGTTCCTGTTGCTTCACTTCCTTCACCGCATTTGGTGTTGTCAATGTTTTGGATTTTAGAGGTTCTAATAAGCGTATGGCAGTTTCTCATTATCATTTTAATTGTAATTCCCTAAGGACATACAATGTTAAGCTTCATATGCTTATTTGCCATCTGTATACAGGATCGTATTTGGTGAGTTGAGATATTTTGCCCATTTTTAAATCAAGTTGTTTGATTTTTTTATTCTTGAGTTTTAAGAGTTCTTTGCAAAAATTTTGATACAAGTCCTTTATCAAATATCAGACATGAGTTTTAAAGATATTTTCTCCCAGTCTGTGACTTTTATTTCCATTCTCTTAAAAATGAAGACATTTTAGACAGGAATATCTTAGGAATTCACCTCCCTGATACCTTTTCTTAGGAAGCTACTAGAGGATGTGCTCCACCCAAATAAGGGAGAGAATTAAGGAGGAAACATAAAATTTAAGAAACAAGGTCCAGTACAAGAAATAGACTAAAGGAATTCCTGGACTGATGGCAAAGAAAAGTCCCAGGTCAACCATTGTGAACAGGCCTAGAGCCGTGGCCTCACACCCCAGTGAGTGAGAGACAATCACCAGGGGCACAAGAAAGAAATAATACCTTCTTTTTATTTTTTTTTTTTATGTCAGCATTTTAAAATTTCTATTTTTATGTTTCATAATGTACATTCTACTTTATTACAGAAAATGTATATTTTATAAACAAATAAATAATGCAAATTTTGGAAGTATCTGCTTTTTTAAAAGATTGATAACAGCACATCACATAAAAAATTAAATGCAACTGGCCCAGGAAGAGTAAGTCTAGAATGGAGTAGGAGGTCAGAGGGCTTTAGAAGTAACTTCACAGAATAAAATAGAATTGATAAAGTATATGACAGATTTGACCATGTGGGAAAGGAAAATTGAATAGAGAGCCATTTTGCAGAGCTATTAGAAGGTAGGGAAGTTTATCACATGTCAAAGAAATCTAAGCAAATGAAAATGAAAACTATTAACTCTAAGGAAAGACAAAAAAATACAGAATAAAGAAAATATAATCATAATATATTACTACACTTGATCTTAGCCAAAATAGCTGAGAAACAATCGTACTATATTACTTAGATCGATAATGAACAACATTTGCATAGTAATAATCATGAAATTACTGAATATGTATTTAGCTAAAAATTAAGATAAAATTACATCAGGAAGACTCAAGAAAGAAAAAAGGGGATAAAAGTAAGCAAAAATCTACATTATATTTACTAAGCTTGGTAAGTGAACAAATAATAGGATATTAATATTATTTTTAGATATGGAGGT
>NW_012136858.1:4868610-4904404 GCF_000956105.1 Propithecus coquereli | reverse complement strand
AAATTTACCAAATTTAGAAAATTCAAATTATGCATATCTTTTGTTAGTATAAAATCTGGATGGAAATACATCAAAATGCATTTTAAAAATACATCTAAAGTAGCTATCACTGCATGATAAGCTAATGGTGATTTTATTTTTTGCTTGTTTTGTTTTATTTCAAAATATTAATTGAGGGGGTACAAGTGTTTTTGTTACAAGGATATCTTGCATAATGCTTAAGTCAGAGCTTTTGGAGTGTCCATCACCAAAATATTTTCATTGTACCCAACAGGTAAGTTTTTATATCACACTCACCCTACCCACTTCTTGGTTTCTCATGTCCTTTATATCATTTGTGCCTGAGTGTACCCACCTATTAGCTCCCACTTATTAGTGAGAACATACGGTGTTTGGTTTTCCATTCTTGAGATACTTCACTTAGGATAATGATCTCCAGTTCCCTCCACATTGCTGCAAATGACATTATTTCATTCCTTTTTATGGCTAAGTAGTATTCCATGATATATATTATATATACCACATTTTCTTTACCCATTCATGAATTGAAGGGTACTTAGTTTGATTCTACTTCTTTGCAATTGTGAATTGTGCTGGGATAAACATTCGAGTGCAGGTGTCTTTTTGATAAAATTACTTCATTTCCTTTAGGTAGATTCCCAGGAGTGGGATTGTTGAATCAAATGGTAAGTCTACATTTATTTCTTTTAAGGAATCTCTATACTGTTTTCCATAGAAGTTATAATAATTTGTAGTCCCACCAACAATATATAAGCATTCCTTTCTCTCTGCATCCACACCAGCATCTATTGTTTTTGGACTTTTTAATAATGACCATTCTGATAGGGGTAAGGTGGTATCTCATTATAGTTTTAATTTACATTTCCCTGATGATCAGAGAGGTGGAGCATTTTTTCATGTTTGTTGGCCATTTGTCTCTCTTCTTTTGAAAAACTTCTGCTCATGTCATTTGCCCATTTTTTGACCCCATCTCTACAAAAAAAATAGAAAAATTATCCCTGGTGGCACGTGCCTGTAGTCCCAGCTACCTGGTAGGCTGAGGCAGAAGGATCACTTGAGCCAGGAGTGAGCTATGATGTCACCACTGTACTCTAGCCCCAGCAACAGAGCAAGACCCTATCTCAAAAAAAAAAAAGAAAGAAAGAAAGAAAAGAAAAAAAAAAAAATATATATATATAATATGACCACTACTTCTTTCAAAGGAGTTATAATGTACAAATTCTGTATTGGACATTTGTTCATGTTTTAGTGTGCAGGTAGAAGGGTTTAGAAAAATTAAAGAAATTTTACCATGTAGTGATAATAACCACAGTTACAGATATCTGATAGGAAATTATAACAATAATCTAACACATCCTTTGAGTCCCAGTTAAATTACCACCTTTTCCATGTAAGTGTCAGCCCTTCCATGCAAGTGCCACCCTGCCCATGAAACCTTCCTGGATTCCCCCAATCAGGACTGAATCGTACCCTCTTCCATAGTCTTACAGGACTTAACTCTAGAGAACATAACACCGTCTGATTCTCCTTACAGCAAGTGATTAATTTTATCCTCTCTCAATAAAACATAAGCTCTGTAAAGACAGGACCTCCTCTGGTTGATCTTAATGTTTGCTTCAGTACTCCCTGAAGCACCTAGCACAGAGTCAATGTTTAGTATATATCTTTGTTGAGTTGCACTGACACTGTATCGAGCACTTAGTGGACATGCAATGATTGCTGATCGATTATGAAATCATGAACAATGCCCACGTGAGATCTCTCCACAGAAGGACCTGTAGCATAAATTATTATGTTGAACCCTGTGACATGGCCATTTTTTAAAAGCCAAATTGTTCAAATATTGATAACTGCACATGAGTCAATTCGACATAAGAAAAACAACCAATAAACCCTGGTAGGTATTTCCTTGGAAGGTTTGAAATCTCCCTTCTTGGATATCTTTTATAGGCTACCTACAGTTGTTAAATTTTTTTTTCAAATACCCAAAAAGTCCAAATTCTAAGACTATAAACCCTCAAATATCCCAAAGCCCAGACAACAGAGATGAAATCTGATTCCAATAACTTCACTCAGCTATGAGTCCCTAGGGTCACGTGCACAGGGCCAGTTGTTAACAGCCCACCAGAGAGAAAATGGTTTTACTCAGTTGAGTATCTCCCAACTTTGGCAAAAAAGCAGGCTGAGAAATATACCCTAGGACCTGGTAAATTGGGATTTCTATGTACAGCAAACCCTTCTGTTCCTTGGCACCCTTTAGCAGACTGATCAGCCTGTGTATTGATGTTTTGGGTACCATAGTGACCTTTGGTAGGGATGTCTATAGTGGGGGTTAGTTTAATAGATGAGAATGTTCTTGAACTGGTAGCTTTCTTTTGCCTGGCTAGAGCCTTTGGAACTGAAGGCAGAAGAAGTAGCTGACAATGTAATTTATCCACATTTCACCTGGAAACAGTATCATTTCTTTGAGCTCTCTGGAGACCTTGGCCTGGAAAAAGGCCCAAGATGCCTGTCAGACCGAACAATGCCTATCATATTTTATTACATGGAATGAAACATAAGACTTTATGCTCCATTAACAGAAGGTTTCATTTTCAGTCTAGGAAGGTAGTTCAACATTACAACATCTTATCTTGTTCTTTCTTATGTTTTTAATATAAACGGTCTTAAAATTCCCCACTTCCATCCCCCACACTCACTGCCCCAGGCATCCAGAAGTTATATTATCAGATTTTACAGTCTGAGATAATGTGGTATTGTGAGAGTGCTGAGATATATGTGGTGTGTATTTTTTTTGAAAAAATAAAACTACAGCCTGATAAAAAGAAGAAGTTTGCTCTCTAGTGGCTGACTTATAAAAAAGCCCTGAAAAACACACAATAACATATCTTAGAAAAAGAGGAAATTTAACAGCTATATCTGTATAACAAGGTCTGAGTAATTCTTTTGTTTTTATTGTTTTTTTAAATTTCCCTTACACTAATAAGCTACACTATAGCAAATTTTTGTGGATATTTTTTCCTGTTAAAAACTTCCTATCATTAAACTAATTTCAATTCTAAATTCTGACAATAGCAATTAGGTTTCCGGTGTTTTATTAGCCTATTGTACCTCTAGAAAGCACTATGGGTTGGTTTAATGCCATATAATTAATGTCTATTATAGACACAATGCCAAATAATATCATTAGAGCTTTTTAAATCACTTTTAGCTATTTGCAGAAAGATTATATCAATTCAGGGAGAAATAGTATAATTATTAATACGATACTAATGAATATCATTTTCTTACTCCTTTTTCTACAGCAACTCAATTTAGAAAATTTTACTAGATATAATGCAAGGGAAAAATGTATTCTGTGTGCTTCTTTTTTTAACCCCCTTCACTGTGTTTTACCTTCCCATTTTGTTCTCCCACTAATCCACCTCTTTGTCCCCAAGTCCATATTGTTTTTTCCAGCTCTCTTCAGTATCCTTTGTCAGATAGTAGGAAACCAAAGAACAATACCGGTCCCTGAAGTTCCAGTCTTTGATTCCAGGAAAAAAAAAAAAGGGGGGGGGGTTACCTAGGAAGCTTTCTATCTGTGCACAGTAATATTTTAAAGAATTTTCAGATCCATAAATACTTTTTCTCTTATTTTATCTACAATAAAGGAACCAGATAGCATAAAGAGGCTTAAGCTTTCAAGAGGTCAGGACTACAGTGGAAGTAACATAATACAGAATACAAAGAAGAGGGTTTTATGGGGTCAGAGAGCACGTATATGGGGCAGAGCAAGGAGTTGTTGAGAACAGGAATGATGCAACCTGATTTACATTTTTGAAAATGATTCTAGCTGCTATATGAAGAAAGTACCACAACAAGGACAAGAGTAGAAACAGGAAACTGTGTCGGAAATGATTGCAATCTTGCAGGCAATAAAAGATCGTTCCATGGACAAGGGTGATAGCACTGGAGTAGTGAAAAGTGAATGGATTTCCAATTTATTTTGAAAGTATAAATGGCAATGGATTAGAGGTAGGGGTGTGGGGTGAGTTTTGAACGGGCAGCTGGGTGGATAGTGATGCCACTTGCTGGAATTAGAAAGGCTGGGTGAGAAGCATGTTGGGAGGGGAATGGCAGTGGGAACAAGAGTTCTGTTTGGGTTGGTCAGGTTCAGTTTACTGTGTCCATTTAAGAGGCGATGTCATGTAACCTCTGTCAAGAGGAGATGTCTGTACAACAATATCTCTTCTTGTTAGAAACCTAGAGCTCAGGGGAGAGCTTGGGAGTGGTGATTTATTCTTAGAAGTCTTCAGAGTATAAATGATATTTAAACATGAGATTCCCAAGGAGAGAATTTGGATAAAGAAGAGAAGTGGCCTGGGCCTGACCCTGGGGCATAGGCATTTGAAATAGAGAAGGGATGAGGGTCAGCCAGGAAAAGTGAGCAGAAGTGGCCAGCCTTGGGAAGGAGAGCAGGAGGAGATAAGTGAGGCAACGTGGCGAGAGGTCAGGTGAGCGGATAATGCAGAAGACCATCAAATTTGTCAACATAGAGGTCACAGTGACCTTGACAAGAGCCCTTTCAGTGGAGTGACAGGAACAGAAGCCCCTCTTATTCTTGCACTAACCCAGAATATAGGCCTAAAGAATTCTTTCTCAGTGCAAAAATGCAAGACAGAAAAGAGCTAAAAAGTGATGCAGAAAAGTCTGGGACACTTCTCTGTTGTCTATGTTGATAGATAGGGAAATTGACTCAACTTTTTATCTGAAATCATATTCTTTTAGCCCTTGTAAAGTAAAAACGGGCAGGGAAAGGGATTCTTGGTGTCAGAAATTGAGTTATATACCATTTCACAAAGTAAATGATCTTCCCCAGAGATTAGATAATAAAGTAAAAGGAAACTGAGATGGAGGAGAAATAAGTAGGGAAGATTCGATATTGAGAATGTAAAAAGATACAAGGAAGAGAGAAAGAGAAATAGGAAAAAAGTATCTTGGGGAAGAAAGAAGATATAAATATCAAAGGAAAGAAGTAGGTGTGGGCTTTTTCTCCTTTAGGCATAGCCCAAAATGAAATTTGAACTATCTATCAATCTCAGAAAAAACAAAATAAATATGGAAAACATCTTTACTTCAGACTATATGCCAAGAAATGGGGAACAAGGAAAGAGAGTAACATGTTAAATGGGAGAAATAAATTATAATGTGACTGAGATCCAAAGAATTGTGGCCTATAGGGTCTTCTTTTTTTTTTTTTTAACTTGATGTGTTGATATTTTTTAAAGCTTGAATAGCACATTTTGAAAATGCAGAAACTTAACAGTACAGGAAGAAAAGCTAGTTGACTTTGCTTTCACACTTCTGCACTGGATCTTTGTTCAGCTCACATTGCAGTGTGTACAATTTAATGTCTCAGTAATTATATGATGTTGCAGACTACTGGGCTTCACTCTAAATGCTTGTTGGTGCTAACTCCATGGACCTTACAGGCTTTCAAAGACACCGATAACTCATGGTCAAGTGAGGGTGACGCCAGAACCCTCCAGCCAGTCTTGTGATCACACTTCTCATTTCTACCCATGGTCTCCATCACCAGACAACACCATCCTCCACCACCCCAGCCTCCTCTCACCAGGGCCCCCAGATGTAGGTGTACCTGAGACCCAAGGTTGGAAGCCTCTCTTTACATGCTTTGCCTCTGGAATTGAGTTGCTGGTTCACCTGACCCATTTCTCTGCCATATCAGAAACTCAGAGACATTACCCTTCAGGTTACAACTTGTTTCTCTTTTTCTGCTTTGTGGCCACCAGTTGTTTCACTATTACTAAAAATTCAGAGTACTCTTAATAGGAGTGGGGAAGAAGGTCATACATCTCAGCTCCCTGGACCGAAGGAGCACATGCATAGTCAGTTGAGGTCAAATATGTTTCCCTTCTCCTGCATGGAAGCATGGGATGGTGGCAGGAAGCTTCCTCCTTCAGAAGGAAGAAGGTCATGTGCAGTTCATCAGTAATGACATCTGGAGAGAAAACAATGGTTAAGGAAATGCCATTAAAATTATTTCATGACTTCTGTCTCTTATGCAGTTCAGAAGGGAGAAATTAAAAAACAGGATTAATATTTGGTGAACAACTGCCTAGAATATACCAGAAATATCCTTTTCTTGGTCTACTGTGCTCTCATCCCTGAAATAACTAGACAGGAGAGACTATCCCCAAGTCTTCATCCCCAGAATCAAACTTCAACCGGAATGTTCTCAAGAACACTTCTGGTTTCTTACCACATTAATTTCTAAAAGGCTCTAAGCTTAGGCTTACCAGAATGTTCAGTCATACCAGAATGTTATGTTGTTGAATCTTTATTGAGACTTTAACAGACTAATTCTAGCAAATTGAGGTAAGTCTCCTCTCCATCCCAGAAAAGTAAAAAGTTAAAATAGAGGAAGTCTCAGGAGGCTTCCAGGAGGCTTCTCATATTGCAGAGGCTCTACCTGAAAAAGAGACAAAAGGCAGCAGCCAGGGGCTAGCTATTACTCTATAAAATGACAATAAAACTCACATTCTCTCCTAGTCCTTATGACTCCAAGTAAATATCTGATTTCCCTCAACATTTACACACTGTGGTTTCTATGGCTTTGGGTGTTTGCATTTCAAAATGACATTAAGAAACAGTCATGAGGATATGCAAATTAAGGAAAGGTAAAGGAAAACAGCTTTTACAGGTCGTTCAGATTTCTGAACAGTTCCAAGGAAAAAACAAGCTAAGTAAATACATGTGCTTTAATACAGCACCCAGACTGTAGTGAAGGCCCCACTAGTTAATGTGCATACGTAGAACGCTGGTGCATCCTCCAAATTATAATAGATTCTCCAGAGAGTGCATGATTGTATGTTTTGTCTTACAGTACAAAAGGGAAGATGAAGTGTAGGCTAGGGACTAGATTTGGGGGTAATCAAAGTAGGAGAAAACCCACATTCTTTTATATATTTTTCTTACTGCAACTGTTGCTAAGGAAATCACTTCCTAGCCATACACTGCACATATTTCCCCTATTTGTTATTCTCAGAAAGGGCACAATACCACATTTAAAACATAAGAACAAGAGCCTGATAACATACACTGAGGGACAGTGGAACTGACTAGAGAAGAGATTAATGAGGTTGTCCCAAGGTCAGGGATCAAGGTGCACATAGCAGAGAAAACCTACTCTTTATTTTTAGTATTTACTG
This sequence comes from Propithecus coquereli, assembly GCF_000956105.1. NCBI lineage: Eukaryota > Metazoa > Chordata > Mammalia > Primates > Indriidae > Propithecus > Propithecus coquereli. The sequence goes on along the minus strand of NW_012136858.1, from coordinate 4,897,169 downwards.
TCTAATCCAAGCTAGGGGATGATACTCTTTCATGAATGCCCTTGAATATCAGCAAAAAGGCTTCTATTTCTATGACTCTTACTCCATCAGGCAAGGATAGTGGAACTCATACTTCATAGAAGCTGCAAGAGTACTAACCTAATCTAAGTTCTTCATTTTACAGTGAGGAAGCAGAGAGACTTGCTAAGGTAACATGGCCACTTTATGGCTAAACAGGGACTAGAAGTCATTTTCTAGCCCCCAACACAGGAAACAGAATTCAGGGAGTACTGTCTGATGGCTGGAATCCAAAGACTCATAGAACCTCTCAGAATGAGACAACTTCTTGATATCTTTCATGTTCAACTTGCCCTGCATTACAGAAATCCCCAGAAAGTTTCATTTTTATTCACACCATGGACTTGGGAAATCATGACTCCTTGCGCTTAATCTACCAATAAACATCTGTGCAGAGCTCACTGTGTCTGAGGAGACAATGAAGGTTAAGGGTAGTGCAGATCTCACTGGAACAGATGTAATCACAATACTTGTTCAACTCCCAAGAGTGCTCTAAGGCTGGCGGAAGCGTTGCCCAAAGCTTTTCTCAAGGCTCCAGGAACTATTTGGCTCATCTTTTTCTCTTCTTCTCTTTCCAGTTCCCTCTCATTGTGCCTTTGTTAGCTACAATAGCATCCAAAGAGATGTCCTCTAAAGTAAAGAAAATAAGGTAAGGCACTGGAAGCAACCAAGAGCTAACCAGAAGAACCTGGCCTTTGGTGTGACAACATGACTGACTTTCACGATGTTAAAGAATAATTTTGTACCAATTTGGCTTTCTTTTGCTGAAAATCAATGTTATTTTAAGTAACAGGACAGACCATAGTTATCTAGTTCTTATATTCCCCCATAACAAGAAATTCCTAAAACTACCTGAAGTTGATTAGAAGTTCACAAATATTAAATATATACTTCTTTTATTTACTGGAAGTATTGCATTTTCCTCTTCACAAATGCCTTGACTGGAAGTATTTCAGCACAATGATATTTACCAATCTGTCAAATGTTCATTGTAGAGGATGTTAGAGACATCTGGTAGAGACAATGGTCGATCTCTACAGTTCATTGGCCCTAGGAAAGCAGTCCTGCTGGTACTGTGTGAAATCCATGAGTTCCATCCCTCTCCATACTCTCAGGGACCCCCAGTCCACCCTTAAACACATACACACTACACACACACACACACATACACATATACACACACACAAAAATACCATCCTGCCTCAACCTTCTGGAATTCTTTTAAAATCCAAGAATTAGCCTCTATGGCATACAGGAAAAACTCATGTACTTAAAAGTAAATAGAATTAAAATTTGTCTGGATTGGAGGTTTTTTTTTCCTTTATGGTCCCAAGCCTGAACAGGAGCCAGGGACCCTACTTTCCTTTATCAGTGCAGGCTTCTGGCTAATGCAGGGGAACATTCTGGATGATAAGACAAAAACAAGAGAAGTCTTAGAAACCAAGCTGACTTTGGTTCTTTCATTTTTCCACACCCGTGCTTTTGAGATGATGTGCCACACATGTCAACAACTGCTCGTTTCAAATATATTCCTTGTACAATTTCTAATCAGGTGTTCAAAAACTTGATGGTAGTCCTTAGAAACTGACTGAGAAACTAGATACCTCTTTTTCAAATGTGATCAGAATGACTTAGTTTCACATTATAAAATCATTGAAAGATGATATAAAATATTATGAAATGTATAATACCTTTCCTCAATAGCAGTTATCCATAGACTAGTATCTTTCATTTGTATAGAGATTTGTACTTTTGAAAATATTTTCTCATAATATTAATAGCTAACATTTATTGGACACTATCTGTCAAACATTGTTTTAAGTGTCTTACATAACATGTTTAATTATTTTGTCCACATTTTAAAGAAGAGAAAATCAAGACATTGTTTTCTATGTAAACATTAGTTTTCCTGCTATAAACTAGGAATTATCTCATTTGAGACTTCATCAATTTATAAGAAAAGATTAAATCTACAGCTTCTGGTCTGTTGCTATTATACTTCATCTGAAAGCATAAGAAATGAAAAATCAACTTATTTGCTCTTAGGGAAGTCATTATATATTAACTCATTTGTTTTGAGTATGAAAATACAGAGAAAGTCCCAAGTTTTCATATATAAAGAGCAAATGCCAATTAATAAGTAAAGAACAACTTGCAAGCTAAAGACTTATGTTTCTGTTAGTTTTATCTGACTTCAGGCAAATTGCTACCATAAATAAAATCTCTGCCTTGAACAGAACAGAAAAAGGGTTTGTTGAACATATATCTTGAACAAAATACAAAATTTTTGGAATCTTTGACTATAAGCAAAGAAGTGGCCTTCTCATCAAGAAATGACCTTCAAAATAGCAGGCCAAAGAACAAAACACATGTATTTTATCTGTTTTTCCTCTTCTCATTGCAAACTTTTTATATGTGACCTTTATCAGTGGCTCAAGTGTGTCTGTGTTTATGTCTGAGTGTGTAGCAAGAGAGAGAAGCAGATGGACAGTAAGAATACCAGGCCCTGGGAGAAATATCTGGCCATTTGCAACTAGAAGTCAGATAATTTATTTTAAAATTCAGGGGAATATTTAGAATAATTTTAAATTCATAAAATTATTAGTTTTAACTTGAGATATGCCCCCCAAAATACTCTCTGTATAACTAGAGTAGTGTTGCTGACTTAATTCATCAAAATAAAGTTGCTTAAATACCTTAATTTAGTCAGGTTCTCAAGTCTCAGAAGTACAGGGGTATATCTAATTTATCCTTGTATCTCCTGTAATGAATAGCATCACACTATGATTTGAGGAAAACACAAGACTAGAAAATGGAACCCTCGTGTTCTAGTTCTTGCTTGTCCAGCTGACTAGCTGATCGCTGGAGACCCTACTCTAACACAGACTATGATATTCTCAAAGCTGAACACATTATCTTGACATATAATGAGGATGAGGCAATTATTCATAAGTGAATGAGAGGAACAAATTATGATTCTAGTTGGTAACCATAAATATTTCTCTGAGTTGGAGCCTGAGGTGATATACCATTTATATTCCAATACAGTTGACATGAAAATTGCAATAGGCCTTCAGACTGTGATCAGGCATTTTGGGAAGAATTCAACTGGCCACTTGTAGATAAATGTCCCTATTTATAAATAGGGTTGAAAACTAACATTTTCTCATTAAACTTCTCTCTTCTACCTTCAAGCTGGCAGGGAGACTTATAATCTCCATTTCGCTAAATAAGAAACTAAAGTCACTCAGGTTCCCATTAGCTAGCAAATGGGTGAGCCAGAATTTAACCCAAGACTGACAGATTCTACGGAGACTAATTTCTTTTTACTATATTTTGCCACCTTGACATTTCTATGTTAACACATACACTAAGGGAATACAGCTCCTGGAGGGCAGGGAATGAGTTCTTTCCATTATTATATCACAAATGCTAGTACAATGATAAATAAAAATCTACTGAATGAAGCAATGGCCAACAATGCACAGCTTCCTAGTCCATATTAGCAGTGTGCCCTGGACAATGTCCAGTCCTCAGGGCAGCTGGAAAAGGCTCCATCCATTAGCAGCCTCACCTGTTACCCCAGTTTGTCTACAAATATTATCATTTTCTGTGCATGCCATGCTGTAGGAAAAGTTAAGAAGCACTGTGTAACTTGTTAATGTGAGCAAGGCAAATTATGTGCTTCTAGTAGTAAGAGTGATTTCCAGTCTAGAAAGAGGATTTCTTCACTATTTGAGTTCTGAAAGCCAGGCCTGACCACAGTGGGTGAAAACCAAGAAAACTAATGGACACCATAATAATGGATTGCCCGATTCAGGAATGGAGGGAGGGTTCCTTGTCAGGAGAGAGAGAAGAAACCCAGTACCAAAAGCAAAGAAGGAGGAAATGAGAGGTTTAATCTCATTTTTTTAAATCTCACACACTCTCTAAGGTGTATCTGTCCCCACTTACACATCAGGAATCTGCATCTCAGAGAGGGTAAGTAACTTGCCCAATGTTATACACCAGGTTAGCAGCAGCCAGGACTGAACCAGGCTTCTGACTCTGAAGTTCACACTCTTCCAACCAACCCTTGCTGCCTCATCCCACAAAAGCTCTTTCTGAGAGGCAGATATTCCCCTCCATCTATCTTAACAAACATCTTCAAATGAGAAAAAGTGGGGCAAAAACTTCTCTAACTCCCAAAGCCCTGTAATAGTTTAGCCAATTAGTGGAGGCAGAGTGCTTTGAAAATGCCAGTGCAGCTTCTTGCATGCCAGGGCTTTGTTGGGGCTTTGAGGACCTGGGATGAAAGGCTCCACAGAGCTTCTATTTCCCACAATGGCCACTAATAAGGATTTCAAGAGGAGGAAGGAGCCCCATTCTTGGGAGGAGCCTTCAGAACTCTTGGCTGATGAGGTAGTAGGAAAACACTTCACAACAGAGCTGTCTCCTATAAAGCTCCTGGTTAGCAAAGGGAGAGAGATGGACCTTAAGCTTCCAGAATTGTTTCAATGATTGTTTTATAAGACATGCTGAGCAGAAAAGTGGGATAAGAGAAATCCTATTTAAAAAAAAAACAGAACACATGAATTGCCTTAGAAGGATTCGAGTGGCATAAGTTGAGTCTCTGATAGAAGACTGGGGAAAAAGAAATTGAAATTTCCCAAATAAATATCAATGAAGAATTAAAAGTACTACCACTACCCACTATCTAAGTCACTGAGCCACCAGCTTGTTACAGAAGCTTTTTTTTTTTTTTTTTTGTTAGGTCTGGGACAAACCCAGCCAGGTGCCCACCTGAAGTGTCAGATTGATTGAATAGTATGCAGCTCATTATATGTGTTGGAGAAAGGAAGGCTACTGATACTAGAAGGTAGAGGGGAGAAAAGCCTGGAGACAGACAGCTATGGGAATTACTATTCAGTTCTGCAGTCAATTTTAATCTTGCTTCCACATTTACATCAGAGCACAATTCTTTATGGCATGTTTTCCAAATCTCCATCTCTCACTTCTTCACTCTCCCCCTACTTCATCACCTTCCCTAGCCCATAGTGGTGTATCAGTTAGCTTTCCTTATGTAACAACCACACCCAATCTTAGTGGCTTAAAACAACAGCCATTTTGTTTAGTCCATAGTTGTGCAGATTGGTCAGCAATTTGTGTTGGGCTCAGCTGGGTTATCTTCCTGTTCTTGTCTGGGCACATCCATGCTGCTTCTTAGCTAGGTGACTCTGTTTCTGGGGCTGAATGGTTGTCAGCAGAGGCTATAGGGATTTCTGGCCCATCATCCTCCAGCAGGCTAGCCCAAACTTGTTCCTAGATGATTCAGCAGGGTCCCAAGGGCAAGCACAGAAGTATGCAAGGCCTCTTGAGGCCTAAGCTCAAAAGTGGCCTAGTTCACTTCTCTGGCATTCTATTGGCCAAAACAAGTCCAAAGTTCAACCAAATTCAAGAGGCAGGGAAACAGGCACTATCTCTTCATGGAAGGAGCTACAAAGGGCTATGGATTTAGGGAGGAAAATAATGATGGCCCTTTTTGCAAAAAATCTAACACATCTAGAGTTTGGGGGAAAGGGCCACCATTCCTGTTGTTTTCCTTAATCTGACTTTGCTTTCCTTCACCGCTGCCTACTCATCAACTCACCCAAATCTCTTCAAGTTTTTGTTTCTTGATTCTGCCAAACTCTTCTGAAATGATCTGGTCAAGAAGATCTTTAGGCAGCTACCTCTCTCTGCTTAGCATTTCTTTGAATGTCAAATATCTTGCTGACACAAGACAAACAACATTAGGAAAATAGCAAACTTCCAGAGCTTAAGGAATCCAGTTTGTATTTTTTTTCTAAATTAACAATACAGTTTTCATAGAGTCCAAAATCCAAACCACTCTGATATTCTTGGCACACTATTTGTTCTCAATAGCTTCAAGCTTACTTTTAAACCCTCTGCAATCCTACTGGAAATCATTAAACAGTGAGTCATGGAAGCTCTCTGATGGCCTCCAATAATGATTTTACCATCCACACCAGAATTTTTTTAAGTTCCATTTAACAAATTTAGTCCATTGCTGAGATTACTTCTTGGGTGTGTCCCAATTTTTTCTTTACTGTGTCTCCATGAGGAGCCTCAAGGTCAGTGAGTCTCTGGCACTCAAAGCCCTCCAGGGGCCAGCTGTTACAGTCTAATAAACCAAGGTGCCTCCTGAAAAAACACTCATTGTTGCTGCTTCTGTTCTTTTTTGCATACTGAAATTTGTTCTGAGATGTTCCCTGCCTCTCCTTTATAAATCTTCTGTTTGCAGAGCTTCAAGAAAAAAGATCATCCTCAGCTCAAAGCTGGAGCTTGTACTGGGAAATTGAGCTCCTTAAACCTAGGTCTCCATGTATATCTGAGTGCTTAATAAACACTGGATATGAACAGCTCCAAGCTCTACAATTCAAATATTAGCAGAAATTATCATCTGAAAAGACTTGTCAAAACTTTGCAAGTTCTCCATGTATCTTCATCTCCTTTACCAATTGTTATCTTCATCTCCTTTACTAATTGTTATCTTCCTTCTTGTCCCAGAGAAAGAGGCAGCCCTACTCCTTTCCATGACCCATCCCATTGTGTCTTTACATCCCCCTATCCACCCCACAAACATCACACCGTTAGTTTCCTCTCTCTTCTCTGAATTTCAATCTGTCTTCCCTTGGATCCATGTCCTCAGTCTATAAACATGATTAAGGGTTCCTATCCTTAAAATAAACTTTCTTTCAACCTTTCTGCTGCCCTTTTTTGGCTAACTCTCTACCCTCATAACTTTACTTCTTCACCTTCTATCCACAACCGAGCCCAACATAATTTGTCTTCAGTCCCCCACCACTCTGAGTGAAAAATGGACAAATCAAATGACCTTTTCTCAGTCTCCTTTCTATTTGTCCTCTAAGAAGCATGTCACCCTTGATTACTGCCTCGTTAAGCTTTTTTCTTGACTCTTGAGACAGCGCCTTCTCCTAATTCTCTTCCACTTCTCTGTCTGTTCTTTCCTAGTTTCTTACGGAGACTCCTCCTCCTCCACTTCATCCTTAGATATTGGCCCTCTTTATTTATTCTAAACTCTCTCTGTTAACATTGCATACTAAGTTCCATAGGCTTTCCAACTCAATACTTCCCAAACCAAACTTATTTTCTTCTTCCCCACAACCCCTCATCTCAACTTGATCCTCTTCCTTCATTCTTCTTCTTAATTAACAGAACACCATTGTCTCCCAATATTCATTCTCTCCTTTTATAATCATAGAAGTTTTATTTAGGCACACAGCTATCCAGCTGAAGACTAACATTTCCCAGAATTCTTTGCAACTAGGTGTGGTCATGTGACTAGGTTATGGCAAATGGGATAAGGAGTACAACTTCTGGGGCATGCCCTTCTTACCCAGTGTGGATTCTGTTGTCTACACTAAGAACCTTGAACAATGTAGTAATTGGTACCTAAAGTAAAGTTTATTAGTTTGGGGTTTTCAGTCATCAGCTCATCCCAAATGTCCTTCTTCCAGTTCTAGGGGTCCCACTCTTCCTTGTCAATTCCCTATTTACTTGAAAGAGCTGGCAAGATTGTGAATTCAATGTATATTGTAATTCAGTGACTCATAGGATTAGACTCTGGATATGATTTTCAGCTACATAAATCCTTTGCTACAAAAGATAAAAAAAGATTCTCCTAGGTAGTACTAGAAATTTCTTGGTCTTCTGATCATACATTGAACTGAGAATTTAAAGCTTGAACCTATTGTTTTCTTTATGTTCTCCAAGGCACTTTAAAACAGTAAGCCAACGCCACTGGACTTATATTCTCCATGTGCTCTCCATAATGATTTCTTGCAACAGGCACTCACTCCCAAAGAATTACACAGGTGATAATTTAAGTAACTCTTCTACCACAGGTAACAAAAACTGTTAATGTCCTGTCTTTAATAATAACTGGATTCTTACTGCCCTCAAAATCCAACTCAATCATATATTTAATCCTAAATTCCTCATTTCTTCGAGGGTCTGTTTAGTGTGTTTGATATATAGGAAGAACAGTGCACATGAATGTTAAGATATCAAAGGAGTAGACTACAGTAAAGAGAGCTAGTTTCCTATCCCTACATGTATTTCTCCCCTTCCTCCTTAGTACCAGAGCTCTTATTTTATTTGGGATGGCAAGGCAGCCAGCTAAAAAGCTACAGTGCCAGGACTTCCACTAGCTGAGTATGGTCATATATCTAAGCTCTGTCCAATGAAATAAAGTAGAATAATTGTTTGGGACTTCCTGGAATTCTGATTTCAAGGAATTGTCTCAGCAGAGTAGAATCCTTTGTGCCTTTCTGTCTTTCCTCTTGTTTCTGGCCTGCATCACAGATATGATGCCTGGTCCCCTAGCAGCCATCTTAGATTCTGAGGTGATCTTGAGAATGAATATCATGGACTTGAAGAGTAGGACAAAAAGATAGAAAATGTCTGTGTTTCCAATGTCTGTGGAGCCTAGCTGCCGATTTTGGGACTTCATTTACATAAGAGAAATTAAATCCGGTCTTGTTTAATCTTCTGTTATTTGAGGTTTTACTGTTATGCAGGCTAACCTAATCCTAGCTGATACATTCAATAAATGCTTCAAGGACGAAAAGATAAAGGAGACAGAGCCTTGGTAATAAAAGAATGCAGGACTGACAGCAAAGTTGTTAAGGGCCCCAAGAATGTCCCCTACCTAAAGAATGACTTTTGTTACAACCTTTCTGTATTAATCTTATAAAGTGACTCATATCTTATCTTCATCTTTCAGTTGAGATAATCCAGGCAATAAGAGTTTAAAAGATCACCTCCAGGATTATGCAACTCTGTGGCAGAAAGGCAATTAAAACTCAGAGTACATTTGCCTATATATGTAATCCCTATGAAAGTATCAGAAATACAAGGAGGCCTTAATAGGAACAGCTAAACCTGCTTTCCTCCACGACTAGGACCAATTAAGATAATTTACCTCGGCATCCATTGGATAAGCCATTTTCTGTGAAGATTTGTCAGGCAAATGTCTCCATGGGTCACAAAAGGAAAGAAGTGGATGGCCCTGAAGACATCTGAGACTTCCTCCAAACTTCCTGAGAAGCTCTGGCAGCATTTCATGCTCTACATGTTTTCTGCATCTCAACACAACCAAAGAGTCTGAGAGAAAGGGTGTGGGTCAGCACTAACACAGTTTTTAATTCTTTCCTAACAGAGATTTTTACTCATTTACCCAACGTCTGGCTGAAGCAGGGATCACATATGAAGGCTTTATGTTAGAAGTACAATGCCAATATTTGGTGAAAAGGAAAAGGGACTTTGCTTCACAAATTAAAGTATAACAAGGCTTCTTTTCCCCAGTGTATAATATTGCCTGCTTTGTCAAAGATCAGTTGGCTGTATGTGGATGGTTTTATATCTGGGTTCTCTGTTCTGTTTCATTGGTCTATGTCTCTATTTTTGTGCCAGCATCATGCTGCTTTGGTTACTCCAGCCTTGTAGTATAGTTTGACCTCAAGTAATGTGATGCCTCCAGATTTTTTCTTTTTGCTTAAGATTGCTTTGACTATTTGGGCTCACTTCTGGTTCCAAATGATGCATAGAATTATTTTTTCTAGATCTGTGAAATATGACATTGGTATTTTGATGGGGATTGCATTGAATCTGTAAATCACTTTGGATAATATGGACATTTTAACAATGTTAATTCTACCGATCCATGAGCATGATATGTTTTTCCATTTGTTTATGTCATCTACTATTTCTTTCCTCAGTGTTTCATAGTTCTCTTTGTAGAGATCTTTCACTTACTTCCTTGGCTAAGTATATTCCTAGATATTTTATTGTCTTTGTGGCTATTTTGAATGGTATGAAGGCTTTGATTTAACTCTCAACTTGACTGTTATTGATGTATAGGAATGCTACTGATTAGCGTATATTGATTTTGTAACCCAAGTCTTTGCTGAAGTTGTTTATCAATTCCAGGAGTCTCTTGGAGGAGTCTTTGGGGTTTTCTAAATTTAAGATCATATCGTAAGCAAAAAATGATAGTTTCACCTCCTCTTTCCTGATAAATAATGTTGGGGGAATTGGATAGCCACATACAGAAGAATTAAACAGGATTCATATCTCTCACCACTCACAAAAATTAATTCAAGATGGATTAAAGACTTAAATGTAAGACATGAAACCATAAGAATGCTAGACGAAAATGTTGGAAAATTCTTCTAGATATTGGCCTAGGCAAAGAATTTAAGAAGAAGACCCCAATGGCAATCACAGCAACAGCTAATAAAAAAAAAAATGAAACTTGATTAAATTAAAAGGCTTCTGCACAGCTAAGGAAATAATCAACAGAGCAAATAGACAACCTACAGAATGGGAGAAAATATTTGCAATCTATACATCCCATAAAGGGCTAATAACCAGAATCTACAAAGAACTCAAGCAAACCAGCAAGAAAAAAACAAACAACCCCATTAAAAAGTGGGCAAAAGATATGAACAGAAGCTTTTCAAAAGAATATAGACAAATGGCCAATAAACATGAAAAAATGCTCAATATCACTAATCATCGGAGAAATGCAAATTAAAAACACAATAAAATATCACTTTACCCCGTTAGAATGGTTTTTATTAAAAAGTTCAAAAATAATAGATGCTAGCATGGATACAAAGAGAATGGAATGCTTACACACTATTGGTGGGACTGCAAATTAGTACAACCTCTATGGAAAACAGTATGGACATTCCTCAAAGAACTAAAAGTAGACCTGCCACTTGCTCTAGCAATCCCACTACTAGGTATTTACCCAAAGGAAAAGAAGTCACTTTATCAAAGAGACACCAGTACTTGAATGTTTATTGCAGCACAATTCACAATTGCAAAGATGTGGAATCAACCCAAGTCCCCATCGATTCATGAGTGGATTAACAAAATGTGGTATATGTATACTATGGAATACTATGCAGCCATGAAGAGGGTGAATTAAGGCCTTTAGCAACAATTTGGATGGAAATGGAGACCATTATCCTAAGTGAAGTATCTAAGGAATGGAAAAACAAATACCATGTGTACTTGCTATTAAATTGGAACTAACCAATAAGCACAAATGTGCACAGAGGGAAGTAAAACTCAGTGAAATCAAGCAGGTGGGAGGGGGAAGAGGAGATGGGTGAAAACCTACCTAGCAGGTACAATGAACACTATTTGGGTGATGGGCACACTTATAACCCCGAGTCAAGCAAACCAAAAGCGATCTATGTAACCAAAAACATTTGTGCACCCATAATATTTTGAAATAATAGAAAAAATTAATCAAGTATAACAAGGCCAACTGAGGGTTCCTAAAATTGAAATCATAAAACCAAAATCAGCCTGATGCTTTCCCTGCTATGGCTAAGTCTGAAGGAGTTTTTCGAATGCAGGCCAAGTCAGTTTTCACAGTCTGGCTTATCCACCTGGGTAGATATAAGGATTCGGCATTCCCCGCTGACTTAGAAGGTTTGAAATGTTCAATTGTGCATACTTTAGAATACATTTGGACATTGTGAATCTAAAAGGAACAGTCCGTGGTGAATAATAGAAAACATCAAACAAACAAATGTTGCTTTGAAGACATATGTGTCAACAAGTCGTTGATCATAAACTTCCTGTTAGAAATCAGCTTGCTGCCACTTCACAGAGGGTTCAGTCTTTCCTGCAACTCAAAAGCAAAACTTTCCACAAGAAGATCACAGAAGCCCCCGGAAGGGATCTGAGGCTCTGAGAACAACAATAGATTGTTGATGATTCTAGTATGAAGTTTTTTGATCCTACTGGGGAATCTTACCAATCAGATACTCTTGGACACATTCTTCAGAGGCACCGGAAAATCAGTGATCTCTAACTCTGAGCTGAGGACAGCTGTGTTGCTGTGAAAAAATCTTTCTGTAGAATGAAATCTATTTTGACCATTAAACTAATCTCAAAGCATGGTCTTCAACAGTCCACTCACTGGAAATCAATTCTGCATTGATCTTCTTCATGTCCTGAGCTTCCCTTCTGCCAGCCTACTCACAGTTCCCTAATTGCACTGTGCTTGCTCAAAACCCTATGCCTTTGCCCACGCTGGTCTCTCTGGCAGGGATATCCTGCACTCACCCATTCCTTACCTGGCTATTTCCTACTTGGCAACAGCTCCAGGCATCACTTCCTTCAGGAAGTTTTGTCTGACCACCTCCAGACCAAGGCACTAAGCCTCCTCTGAGCCCCCTGCTCCCTGCACATACCTATGCCATAGCATTTATCACACTGGATTATAATTCTCAGGTCACTGAAATGGAGGTTCCACTTTTTAATCTGCATTGTTATAGTGCCTAGCATAGTGCCAGGCACGTAATTGGCCCTCATTAATCAACGCCTAGGTGGTAGGAGTACTACACCACAGGATGCAGTACAAACGGCACAGGACTTAGCATCAGAAACCCTACCTCCAAGTCAAGGCTCCATAACTGATTTACCAGATTACTTAAAGTCTCTTACACTCAGTTGCCCCATCTGCAAAATGAGGATTATAATTCCATAGGATAGTTGCACGATTAAATAAGATAATATAGGTAAAAGCACTTTGCTATATTTCTATAATAACCACTTAATAGATGCTATTCAAATATCATTTAAGCATTAGTAGTAACACCAATATATAGTTTGCTTTGCTTTGAAGAAGGATTTGGTGGCATTACAAGTATGAGGAGATGCTTCCTATTTATTCCAAACTTGACTTAGTCTAAAGGAAATGAGTCTTCAAATGCAGCTTGATTCCTGTACTTAATCATTGGCTGGATTCCCCACCACACTCCACATGCTGCCCACCTAAATGTTTCTTACCCATAACTACAATTCCCAAAGGATGAGCAGTCTCACATTTCTCTTTTGTGAAATGAGGAGTCAGACGACACTATCACTCATCTGCCTTTGATTTATGATCTGTGCATGTCAAGGTTCACATGGGGCTAAATCCTTACGTGTTCTTGGCTTAACCCCAGGCCCTAGAACAGTGTTAAGTAATAGTAAGCCCTCAATAAATATTTCTTGAATGAACACATGCATGAATAGATGAACTAATAATGCTTAGAATAAGATAGTGATGATATTTTTAATGTCTTTCACAAATTAATTTATGCTATTCTGGAATAAATAATTTGAGTGTATCAGAGGTATAAACTTTCAGTCATAAAATGAATAAGCTCTGGGGATTTAATATACAACATGGTGACTATAGTTAACAACACTTCATTGCATACTTGAAATTTTCTGTTATAAAAGAGTAGACCTTAAGTATTCTCATCACACATTAAAAAGTGGCAACTAAGTGAGGTGATATTAACGTACTAGATTGTGTAACCATTTTACAGCATATATGCATATCAAATCATCACATTGCATACCTAAAATATATATAATTATTTGTAGATTATTTAATACATTTCAATAAAGCTGGAAAAAATAATTTGAGTATACTTTAAATAAGAATTCCCACAGTAATGGCTGTTCAAAAGCAGCAGCAGTTATTCCATTTGTTCTGTTAAGCTGAGGACAAAATGGTGCTTAGGCTGAAAAAAAACAAATGAATGTTGAGGGTCTTCTCTCTAGTACTGCTGTCCCCAATCCCCGGGCCACAGACCAGTATCAGTCCACAGCCTACTAGGGACCAGGCTGCAGAGCTCCGCCAGTCCCCATCCATTCCCACCCCTCTGCTCCCATCCATGAAAAAATTGTCCTCCATGAAACCAGCTGGGGACCGCTGCACTAGAAGATACCACTGCCATTGCCAAATTGCAGAGATAAGGTGGACATCTGTTCCCTTGACCTCCAATTCTGTTTCCACAGACGACCCAACTGCCCACAACCATAGTGATTATGATAGTCAGATGGTTGAGATCACCAGAAATTAACTGCTTCCAAAAAACAACCTGCAATGGGATTTTCTGGGCTGAAATGCAGCCTGCTTCCCAAAACATCCCAGATTTGGGAACAAAGAAAGAAACCCAAGCCTTCCGTAGAAGGCAGGAGACACAGAAAGTAGAACCTCCTCTCCCTTCCCTTCCCTTGGGGTAGGAGGAAATTTTGAACTCCAGAGAGAAGGTGGTCTCTGCCTCTAATCACCAGGGTGTTCTAGTCTCAGCCTTGCAATTTCGGAGTCTTTTCTGTTTCATATTTGTCAAGCCCCAAGAAATAAGTTTGAATATAATTGAATAGTGTTACACAATGTCATTTTCCTCATTTTATATGAAAGAGTTAGGATCTCTGAATCCAAGAGTACAGCAATGGGCCTCTGCTGTGTACCCAACCTCATATTACGGTCTGCATTCATTTCCACTCCACCCAGAAGGGGCAGGAGGTATATTTAAATGGCAGTAATTGTGTTGGAGGAGCAAAGTGCTTTAAGGCATAATAGTTGGTTGAAAGACTATGTAAACCCAAGTCCAGAGCCATTACCTCTGTTGCTCCTTTTCCTCTGCTAAAAACTTGTAAAAGGCATTTATGCCATCTGAGTCATGAACCCACTCCTGTGTACCAATTCATTTCACTGAATGAGTCCTAATCACCCACGCTTTAAAGGGTGTAGTCAAGTCGTTAGATCTGACTAATGAACCTTTCCAAATCATGCACACCATTTACTGTAAGCCATGCTAGTCTCACACAGTTAAATTACACATCATTTAATCTCCCAAAGAAGCAGGGAGCTTGAATAGGTGGGATTCAGCTCTGAAGCAGTCACTTAAAAGTTTACCCTATAATCTTGGTGCTTAGTTAACATTCAGAAAGGAAAACAGTCATGCAAGTCATTCAAGGCTGCCCAGCAGGTTGGAAACTGGTAGGTGTGAACACAGAGTATATGATTTTCACGCTTTTAACTAAAATAATTTACATTTTTGCAATGTTGTGAGCACTGTGCATAAATAAAATACCTTATCTAATGGTTTCTCAGCTACCAAGAATATAGGCAAAACTCTTCATTTTAAAACCACGCCTCACAGTATATGCCCCATACAAGATTCATCCTCATCTAAGTGCAAAACCATTGATCAGACACTATGAGGCACACAAAGCTGGGTCCTTCATGATCCCTTTCCTCTAGGAGCCTACATTCTAGTGGAAGACAAATGTTATACAAGGCATAGCGGAGTAAGTGTCTACTAGAGAAACCAGTTATTTCTGTGGAAAGCCAGAGCGGGAAGACCTTAATTCTACTTAGCAAATTAGGGAAGGTGACAGAGAGGACCTGAAGGACAGAAATGGACCTGAAGGATGAGGGGCATTTCAACTGGGGGAGAATGAGGATAATGGCATTCCAGCCACATGGAATAACAGTATTGATGGCATGGAGGCATGAAACCCTTACAAATGCAGAGACTAATTACATCAGCTTGTCAGTCCTACTTATATTTCCTGCTTGCATTGTGCTCAGCCCACAGTGGTCTTGAGCAGAGAGAAGCAAGATACTGCCTCTCCTTCAGTAGTCTAAAGATACACGAGGAGTCCCTAACCACCCGAACAGTCATAGTTGCAAGAAACAACTATTCAGCGTGTTTATCATTTCATATCCAGACTATAGCAATAGACCCTTATTAGCCTCCTCAGCCACCGGTTCTTGGTTTCCAATTCATTCTTCACATTGAGAACTTATTAATCTTCCTAAAAGCTACATTTATTTAGGTAATAAAAATTTATAATACACTTCTAAAGCATTCTAATGTTTACAAGATAAAGCCTAAACTCTTCAACCAGCACTTCAAATCTCTCCATGATCTGGTCTCAGTTGTTCCTCTGTCTTAACTTCCTGCTACTCCACATGCAAACCATGATGGCATTTTATCATTAGGAGACTCCCAGGAACCCAGGGGGTTATAAAAGAAGGAGACTTTGTAAGGATTGGTCTGAGACAAGAAAGGGGGTGATACTACTTCTAGCAACAAAACTCTAGATGGTGTATGAGTGAGAGAGTGAATGAGAAAGAGGATATGAGAGAAAAGACTTGCCAAGAAAGAGTTTCTAAGGAGAAAAAAAATTTTGTTTTATCTAAGTGAAAATTGCATTGCAAATTCGAACTTTACAAATAAAAGTCAAAATAAAATTTTAATAATATACTAACTTAAACAATATTTGATCTAGTGAACCTCCTTCATGACTATTTAAAACAATCATTTATGTGTTCAGCAAATATTTATTGAGTTTCCGTGTTCTTCCAGACACTGTTGTAAGTCCTTGGGGGATATATAGTGGTGAACATGACAGATGTGGCCCTAGAGAGTTTAGTAAAAACTAGCATCGCAATACTAAAATAAAGTGGTCAGACCAGAAGATCCGTCTATGATTTGCTCTCACACACCCACACTCCAGTTCAACAAAGCCGCAACTCTATGTATTAAAAACTAGATAAGGCAATAAAAGACAGGCTGTCCTGTATTTCATTGGCAGATTGCCCATCTACCAAGTTTTGCTTGTTCTTCTGAAGCCAGTGATGTCTATCAACATGCTAAAATTTCAAATAGGGATGACTTGATCTATCTCCTTATTAATGTTCCTGCTCCTTCTCTTATGACAAATTATTTTCCATTTTTTCTAAGATATTTTCAATTGTACCTTTAATAAGAGTAACATGTCCAGCCTCTACAAGAAGCACAGCTTTTCAGAAATTGAGTGTTTTAATTAAGATCTGTTTAGTTAACAATAACAGAAATCAACTTGAGCTAGCTTAATTGAAAGGGGAAATTTATTCTAAGGTTGCAGCAGTCATTCACAAAACCCAGAGCCATGAAAGCAGCCAAGCTTCAGAAGAGTCTAGAACCAAGACCTGGAAAGCCACTAGGAACACAGACAGAATTCCCTCTCTGTTTACCCTCCTTGTTTCTCTCAGTTCACTTGCTTCCTCCTTCTCTCTCTCCAGACCATTTTTCTCTAGGAGCTCCCCTGCTTGAGTTTTTACCACCTCAGTTCCACCCATAAAGAAAGAGTTAGCAGATATTACTGAATCCCAGGACCAAACTCTTAGGAGTGAAAATGTAACTGGCTTACCATAGGTTTACCCTGTTCCAACCAGCAGCAACAGGAGGTTGATATCCATAACACAAACATGGCCACCAAGGCCCTGTCAACGGTGAGAGACATTGTGAGCTGGGAAGGAAAACGTGTACAGAGATTTCACAGCCACCTCGCACTAGAAATATATCTTACAAGATGCAGTAAGTTACAAGTAACTCTGGAAGAAAGCAATAGAAAGAAAGGGAAGAATAATATGTTTAACAGTTAAACCCAGCATTCATCTCCATCTAAATTTTAAGACTAGAACAGCAGTTCTCAAACTCTTTGGTCTCAAGGCCCACTCACCCTCTTAAAAATAAATGATCCCAATAAGCTTTTCTTTATGTGGGTTACAGCTATTGATATTTACTATAATAAAAATTAAAACTAAAAAATTTTTAAATATTTGTTAATTCATATTAAAACAAAAATAATAAACCCATTAAATAATATATATTTGTTTAAAAATCATTATATTTTCCAAAACAAAAAATATTTGGTGAGAAGAGTGGCACTGTTTTATATTTTCATAAATCTCTTGCAGTGTCTAGCTTAATAGACTACAGATATATTCTCACATCTCCTTCTGCTTTTAATCTGCTGTGATATCACACATCATGCAGCCTCTGGAAATCTCCACTGTACACTCCTGAGAGATGAGAAAAAAAAGAAATAAATAATGTGTGTCCTATTATGAAAATGGATTTGACTACAAATGTTCCCAAAAGAGTCTTTCTCTAAGGGTCCCCAGACTACGCTATTGAGAACTGCTGAACTAGTGACTGCCTACCACCTGCATGTAAGTAGACATTTAAATTAAACAAAGGAACCTGATATTATAGGAGTAGCTTCTTTCTATTTCCACATAAACTGACTCAACCAGTTTATCTTGCTACATTAATCATATTATTTTGATTAATTTCATTAATCTATGAGTCAATTGAATTTAATAAATTAGATTGATAAATAAACAGGATACGGAAGTTACTGAAAAGAGCTTTGCAGAAGGGTAGATCTGGGAGTAAAACGGGCTCCTCTAAAAATTACCTGGCAACTCCTTTAAACAGCACTGCCCCATTTTTAAATAGGCATAATAATGATACTTACTGGTGGGGTGTGAGGATTGAATGAGACAGTAAATGGTTAACATAATGCCTGACACACAGAGAATGTTCAAAATGTCAGCTGTTTTTATTATTTTTTTATTACTTAGCATATCTATGCCCATAGCCACTAAAGATGAATCTTTCTTTATGCCTGGAGAATTAGTCCTGTAACTGATGACTTGTGTCTTGTTTCCTAGGTGTTCCTATCCCACAGGAAAACATGCCACGTAACTATACCACGAAAATGGCTGCTGGGAACACAGTGTTCTGGGGGCGGCTTGAGGAGCAAATCTGAGGCCACCGTCTGTCCACATGGCTGGCTTAGAAAGTGATTGGTCTCGTTGAGATGTTCTGGAGAATGCCTTTCAGTGGGGCTGACTGGAAAAATTAAAGTACATTTGAAGCTAATTATAATAATACTAGATCTATTTCCAAAATTTTGTTTTATACCTTTATCTAAATATTTGTTGGTCAGGCACAGTGGCTCATGCCTGTAATCCTAGCACTCTGAGAGGCCAAGGCGGGAGGATTGCTTGAGATCAGGAGTTCAAGACCAGCCTGAGCAAGAGCAAGACCCCCGTCTCTACTAAAAATAGCAAAAATTAGCTGAGCAACTAAAAATAGAAACAAAAAATTAGCTATGCGTGGTGGTGAGCGCCTGTAGTCCCAACTGCTCAGGAGGCTGAGGCAGGAGGATTGCTTGAGCCCAGAAGTTTAAGGTTGCTGTGAGCTAGGCTGATGCCATGGCACTCTAGCCTGGGTGACAGAGTGAGATTTTGTAAGTAAGTAAGTAAATAAATAAATAAATAATTGTTCCTTAAAGGCTTAACTAAAGTTTCCCTTTTGGTTAAAAATAACAACAACAAAAACCTCTCTGATTGGTTACTAGCAAATCCAATTCTACACTATCTAAATTTTATCTTCATCTATTCCAAATCGAAAAGGAGGAAAGGGAGGAAAGAGGGAGGTTAAAATTTCTTGTGTAGCTCTTGGAGTCCCATCAAATCTCATATAAAATAAGAAGTAGTTAAGAAAATGAGGCCGTGACCACCACTCTCTAGCTTACCTGTAACTTTCTTCACCTTCATCTCTTTTGTTGAGAACATAAAATATGTAAGTTATTTAATTTTCTTTATCCAATGCCAGTATTTTCTTATAAAATGAAACAGAAAAGCATTTCCTTGAAGCATATACTGGGTGACCACAAACAAAAAATATCTTTTACAACAGGCAATACAGAAGGATAGTACATTACCTTATGTGGCCACTAATAATTTTATCCAGGTGCTATTCCCACTACATCCTGCCGAACCTTGACCCAGGTTCTGGGCCCTAACATGTCATGATAAAGAGCCAGGAAATAACTCAGTTATTTCGCAAGTTATAACCACTTAATTTGAAGAACAGCCTTTTCTTCAGTTATTTTTTACTCTAAAATTTTTTCCCATAAGCTTTATAAGGAAATATTTAGATTCCTCTTCATTCTAAAATATCCAAACAAACAACTAAAATCTAGAACCCTTGGCTTAACTTTATTAAGGGAATACAACAAAACATCAATCCAAAATTACATAAACCAGAACAATATTTTGGAAAAAAAATTTCAATCAGCAGCTGAACAAAGCACACACTGATGAACCAATTAAAACTTTCATGTAGGTTGGATGTGGTGGCTCACACCTGTAATCCTAGCACTTTGTGAGGCCAAGGTGGGAAGATCACTTCAGCCAGGAGTCTGAGACCAACCTGGGCAATACTGAGACCCCATCTCTACAAAAAATAAAAAAAAATTAGCCAGGAATGATGGTCCATGCCTGTAGTCCCAGCTACTGGGGAGGCTGAGGCAGGAGGATCACTTGAACCTAGGAATTGGAGACTGCAGTGAGCTATGATGAGGCCATTGCACTCTAGTAGCCCAGGCAACAGAGCAAGATCCTGTCTCAAAAAAAAAACTTTTATGTTTAGCTCAAATAATAAAATGTTTATTTATAATTTTTATTTTTCACAAAGCCAAAAGATTCATATTCACAAAGCCAAAAGATTCACATTCACAAAGCTAAAAGATTCACATTTTTATAGATGCTTTTCATAATTTGAAGTACACAACTTCTAGCTTCTGGGTCAGTGGTTTGGCAGGATATAAGTCTACAGTTGCCCACAAATCTTTGTCATCCAAGCAAATTTAACCACAGTTAAAATACCAGGACCATACTCATTTTATATAATATATTTTAAAATACAGAAAAAGTTAGGGAGTCTTAGCACATCAGGATTCATTGCTGAGCAGAGTCATTAAGTATTGTAGCATCTTCTTTCCCTATATCGCAACAATTGCACTAACACTAGTGTTCCATGAGGACCTAAATGCTAATCAATCAAATGGGAATGATAGATTGACCAAAGAAAACATCACACTTTTTATAGGGTGATGTTATATAATGTGTAGAAAGCCAGAATTGGATTTTTTAAAAAAAATTCTTAAACATTTTATTTCTGGTCTGCACCAAAAATACAGACAAGGAGAATCCTTCCAAGATCATGTCATAAAGTAATGAAAATACTCTATTTTTTCCACCCAACTCTACTCTTTTACCACAGTTTTCTACAAACTTTAAAATCTATGTCAGCACTCACACTTTGAACAATTGAATTAATATAAAGAAAATTCTGGAGGATGAAGTTTAGAAGTGGGCAAAATAAGAAGAGTTTCCATTTTTCCGTGGAAATAGAAAAATATAACTAGAAAAAAATTCTTGAAATTTTCTGTTTTCTAAGGCTTCTTGTCTGTGGGAACTATTCAATTTTCAAAGAAATATTACCCTTAGATCTTTGTAACTAGAGCACATTTATTATAATCAGGATTTTGAAATAACTGTGCTTTTATTATGACAAATATTTTTGAACACTGGAAGCATTTCTGATACTGAACTAAGCATTTTTTATCAGTGGCTTTACCACATTACTTTAATAAAACAAATAATAAATCAGGCCATAAGATCATTAGGCAAGATTAAACGACAAGTTTCCATTTCTATAATAGTAATAGCAGAATGGCTCATATTAGACCAATCCTCCCAAAGTAGCAATTATAAACTCTGGACAGAACACACACACACACACACACACACACACACACACACACCAACAAATCTGAAGCCATTTGAGAGTGGCCAAAAGCAGGCAAAATCCGGAGGTGGTCAATATTTAGAGGAAGACTGCAGCACTGGATAATTGCCAATTGTTTATGTTTTTTTTTTTGTCTGAGAGCAATCTCGATTGATGCCACAAGAAGATGGATAAACTTTGCCCAGAAACCTTACTAGCTAAGGAATGAGAAGACAAAATTCAGGGCAACACTAGCAGGAAAGCGAAGAGAGAAATACTGGAAAGGAGAGAGTCACTGAGGGGAGCCTCAAATTCTACTTATAAACTCTGCCCCAATCTTTAGCCAACCTTAACTAAGCATATTTTGGGTAGACGCCAAAAAGCCTAGCTAAGGCTAAAAGAACTAAACAGAGATTTCGGTTGCTACCCACCACAAGGGAAAAGAATTTAGAATTTGAAATCAACCAGATTAATTGTCTGCCAAAATGCAAAAGCAATACTCTTCAGAGTTCACATAACAGAATCCAGAGTCTCTACAATGTATCATTCACAATGTGTACAACACAGTCCAAAAGTACAAGACATAAGAAGAAACAGGAATCCAACTCATATACAAGAAAACAACAATCAATGAAAACCAACCTCAAGATGACATCTATGTTGGAATTAACAAAAGTTTTAAAGCAGCCATTACAGTTACATTCAAATATATACAGAAAATACATTCATAATGAATGAGCAGATAGAAAATCACAACAGAGAAACAAAAGTATAAAAGAACCAACTGAAAACACTAGAATTAAAAAATATAATATCTGAAATTAAAACTTCACTGATAGGCTTAATAAGATAGGAAATGACAAAGGAAAGAGTAAATGTGAAGATAGATTAAGAGAATTATTCAGTCTAAAAACAGAGAGAAAAACAATTGAAAAAGTAAAGAGGAGAGCTTCAGGGGTTTGCAAGAAAGGGAATAACAGGCATAACATATTAAATACATATAATTATAGTCTCAGAGAGAAAAGAGAAGGAATGGAGCATTAAAAACTGTGGAAAAGATAATGACCAAAAAAATATCAAATTTGGTAAAAGATATACATTATAGAGTCAAGAATCTCAGTGAACCCCAAGCAAGATAAATAAAAAGAAAATTATACCTATGTACATATTAGCCAAAATGCTGAAACCCAAAGATAAAAAGAACATCTTGAAAGCATCAGAGTAAAGCAACACATTATACACCAAAAAACAATGATACAGATGATGGCTGACTTCTCATTGGAGGAGGGAAAAAAAATGAAGGCCAAAAGAGAGTGGAACAATATTTTTCAAGTTCTGAAGGAAAATTAAAAAACCCAGAACTAGAATTCTATATCTAGTAAAAACATCCTTCAGGACTGAAAACAGAATAAAGACATTTTCATAGAAATGAAACCTAAGAATGTTTGTTGTTTGTACTACAAGAAATGCTTAAGAAAATTTTTCAGACTGAAGGGAAATGGCAGCAGATGGAAACTTGGATCTCCCAAAACGATCTTCACAAATGATAAATATGTGGGTAAATACGAAAGTAATCTTTCTTGTTTTTCAAAAATGCATATCACTGTTTAAAGCAAAAATTATAGCATTGTAATCGTGGGGTTTATATCACATGTGCATATAATACCTGTGACATTTGTAGTATAAAGGAGGAAGTTGGGGACAGAAGCACAGATGGCCAGTGTAAGCAAAAGCTCCCTGACAGCCTTTTTTAAAATGTATAACTTACATTCAGTGAAGTTTACAAATCAAAGTGCAGAGCTTGATGAATTTATTCATGTAACCACCACTGAGATCAAGATTTAAAATATTCTGGCTCCCCCAAAACATTCCCTCGTGTCTCTCCTCATTTGATGCCACTCTTCTCCTCTGTCACCACAGATGAGTTTTATCTGTCTTGACACCAATTTATTCCACGTTTCTTTTTCCTACCTCTCAGTCCTCTGCTCTCCCCTTGTTACCTTGAGGGCTATATTGGCACCTCTGTCAAAAGCTCACTGGAGGGATACATATATCTATTCCTCAAAGCTAGGAGAACAGACAAATTAATTTCTGAAACAAGAGGCATGTGGCTGAGGAAGACAAATGGGATTGTGAATAAGAGAATAAGGATTCTTTCCTGAACATGCCCTGGCTACCAACTACATGGAATGAAAACAAACACCACTTATTTTCCATTGAAACTCCACTTTTCCTAACCAGGCGTAAACAGCCACAGAGTCTGCCTGTGATGATCTCTAAGAGGACTTCCAGTTCCAACTTTCTCTGATTCTCCTGCCTGTGTAAGTGGGCTTCAAAGCTCTTCCCCAGAGCTATTCCAGCAGCGCTGAGTGCCTGCTGCGGCCAAAGACACCCTCACTCCAAGTCACAGAACTTGTTAATGATGATAGTGCTGGCCTGGGGTGGAGGGTTGCTGATGAGGAAATGGTGGGTGGGGAAATGCAGTAAGCTCTGAAGATAAATTAATTAATTACTGCAATGTGTGCAGTTACACTAACATCAAAAGCCAGCAGCACGAAGAGCTCTTTGATCTCCAGTTCGGCACCCTTTCAAGTTGTTCTCTTTATCCTGCCCAGAAAGTTCTTGCTTCTTTCTGCCTTGATTTTTAGGGAGAATTTAAATGAGTGACCTCTAGTCCCATCCACACACCCAGTGGTGAGCAAGACATGGACTGGAGCACCATCCTGAATACACAGTTAGATTCCTGCCTTTCAGCATTACCGAAAGCCTCCTGTCCCCAGCTACGTAAAGCAGAATCACAGCTTTCCTTTTAAGAAGAGCTTGCGCTCCAGGAGACCTGTGTAAGAAGGCTCTCAGTAGCATTACTGATAGAAGCCAAAAACTAAAAACAGCTCAAATGTCCAGCAATAATAGAATGAATACATTGCTGGGTGCTCTAACAATAGAATAATATATATCAATGAAAATGGACAAGCTACAGCTCTATGTAACCACATGAATGCATCTGACAAGCATAATAATGGGTGAAAACCCCAGCAGTGAAATAATATATGCTATGTGATCCCATTTATATGAATTTCAAAACACACAAGACTAAACTATAGTGTTTCTAGATGAATAGTTAGATGGCACAAGTATAAAGAGAAGCAAGGACACAATTACATTAAAATCAGGGGTGGGGTGTGACTGGGAAGGGTCATATGGAGGAGGGATGTGTTCTGGGAGCTAGAAATGGCCTATCGTTGACAGAGTGATGGTTACCTGGGTGCTCCCTTCATTACACTGTGCATTTATTCTCTGATCTTTTCAGTCATTGTACCATATTTCACCACTTTAAAAAGGAGGGGGGGAGATTTAAAGAAAAGAAAAGCCTAAACATTTTAACAGTAGCTAGGGGAAGCTGGGATTTAAAAAAAAAGGGAAAAAAAAGCCTGTTCATTTGCTGCAATGCCTAATAAAGCTGCAAATCCAGCCCAAACCCACAGGCTGTCAGATTCAAAGTGTGAATGTAATGTAGGCAGTGCAGATGAAGCATTGAGTTATATTTCACACACACACAAAAAAAAATCTGCCCTTCTGGCCGCCCACCCTTCATCTATTCAGCACCAGCCTAGGGTGCTCAGTGTGTGCGTTCTCACCAAGATGCTGCTGGGAAGGCCCACCTTGCTCAGGGAAGCGTGGTTGGTCCCGTTCCCGTTCACCTTTGGTGGTGCCAGAAATCCTGATGGAAGCAGCAGTCTCCCTGGTGCCAGAAGAGGAGGCTGTAGTGCTGCCTGGAAACAAATCCTTGCAGAATATGTGCTTCCAATAGGGAACATGTTGCTTTTAGAGCGTCAGGGCCCTGCAAGGGCAGAATATGCCCCTCTGATTCCCAGCGTGTGACAGAAGGGGATTCCTCCCAATTATTCTCAGGCTCAGGCTGTGGTTTGTACTTTCTGTCAGATCACCCAGCTGAGCTTTGCGACATTGCAGATGAAACAAAGCAGATTAATATTGCCAATCCAGAGCCAGGTTCTGCTGCAGGTGGACCCAATGGACCCCTAGGAAGCCTGGCCTTTCCAGCAAAGATTGGACAAGCCAGGTGTGTCCTCATCCCTAGGTCAGAGACACTGTTGGGTAATTTTGATAGACTGCCTTCTTCCTCATAGAAGAAAAAAAAAGCCTTTCTGTTCTTTTTCTTTTCACATCCAATTTAGAGACACCAACATGTTGTAACAGGAGAAGTAGCACATGTCTTAATCCAGTAAGAGGCACCCCCAACCATGGACAAGGTGAGTCCACACACAGACACACAGGGTGTAGACATGGCTGCCCTGTTGCACTCTTGGCTTCACCTCTCCCTCAGCACCTTGCATTCTCTATCTTGTGTTATAATTATTTGTGTACTTACCATTTACCTTATCTCCTCCATGACTAGGCTGCAGGCTTCCAGAGGACACAGTCTGTGTAGGATGGATTCATCTTTGTTTCCCCCTACCTGGCACAACGCCCTGTGGTCACTAGGCACTCTAAATGTTTATAGAAAAGGAGAAAGAGAATTAGCGTGCATTAATCTCTAAGCTGTACCAGTTACCATATTAGATGCTTAATGTATACGATTGTACTTAATGCTCACAACCAACCTCCAAGGTAAGTGTTGTTATCATTGCTTTACAGACAAAAAACCTGAGGCTCAAAAACGTTAGATGCCTTGCCCAAGGCTGCTGAGCCAGTTAGAGTCAGAGCTGGACTTGAGTCTAAAACTGTCCCTCTGCAAAATCCCTGCTCCGCTTTCTCCATTAATGACTGAATAAATGGGGTAGATGATACCTGTAAGATAAGCCATCCCTGTCTCCCAGGTGCTACTAACCCTGCTTCCCAATCCTCACCTGGGGTTTGCTGGGCTTTTAAAATTCATTGGCTAGTCCCTAACAGGGCTGGAATTAACCCATAGACAGAAGAGAAGTAGCATTGGCATTAGTTTGTGAGATACTTTCTCTGCTCACATAACCACCAGGCAAAAGTGAAAGCCACTGCATTGCCTGTGCCTCCTCTGTCAGGCATGACCACACTCATGAGGGTTAAGCAGACTCCTGAACTCACCCAAGCATGTGCCTTGGGACACCTTCCCCATCATCTGCCTCACCAAGACCTGCTCATCCTTCAGGACCCACCTCCTTCAGGAAGCTCTCCCTGGCTCCCTCTGGCACAGCTGCTCACTCACTCTTCAGTTACTGAGGACTGAGTAGGGACTAGGCATTGTGGGGTCTAAACTAATCAAGAGTCTGTACCCTCCAGGAATAGCAAGCCAGACAAGAAAGTAGACCACGAGAATACAGTGTAACAGGACACTAGGTACCTCCTGGTGTGGTATAATTGAAGCTATACAACTATGACATATTCTTCACAGAAAAAATAGAACCTAACTGTAATCAAGCCTGCAGACCTAGTGCCAATTGACATGAATATGGAGGATAGAGAAACATAGTAAAACCACCACGGGGTGGAATCAGCAGAAACCAGACTATGGAAACAAAACAATGGAACCAACTCCTTCAACAAATAGGGTCGGGGGGGTGATGAGGGGAACTGTTAATAGGTTAAAGGAAACTTAAGAAACATATCAGTCAAATGCAACTATGGACCTGATTTAGGGGAAAAAAAAACTATACAAAGCCATTTGGGGGACAATTGGAGTAAAATACAAACATGAACCAGATGACATTAAGGAATTACTGTTAATTTTGTTAGGAATGATAATAGTTTGCAGTTATATTTTTCAAAGAGTCCTTACCAATTAGAGATATACCTTAAAGTATCACTGAATGAGATGATACAATATCTGGGATTTGCCTTAAATTTCTTCAGTAGGAAAAACAATTGAGGGGAATACATGAAACCAGATGGCAAAATGGTGATAGTTATTGAAATGGAGGGGTGGTCATTATACTCTTCTCTCTACTTTTATGTATGCTAGAAATTTTCCATAATAAAGTATTAAATTTTTAAAAATACAGATTTCATGCTAAGTATATTAATGGATAAATGCTCAGAAGACTGGGAGAGCAGAGGGGAAGGGTTCTAAACTAGCCTGAAGTGGTTGAGGACAGCTGGACAGAGGATACAGGACATCAACTATTGAAGTATTCTAGCACTTACTGCAATACATTATTATTAGCACACAAGGGACACAGCTGATTCATCTTTGAGACCCCAGCACCCAGAAGAGTATGGCTAACAACCGGCGCTGGGTCAAAGTTATTGAATGAGTAACCTATAACCACCTCAAAATCCCTTTGATGTTCCCATCAAAGTGGCAGTGGCAGCAAACACTGTACGTTGTGCTGTACGTGGGGGATTCACAGAAATAGAAAATAGTCTTTACTCTCTAGGGAAGACATCACATAGAGAGATGATTTTTGAAAAGGAGCTGAATGTGTTAAGTACTAAATGAATGATAAGACATGTTGAACACTGCATCTCCGGAGGATTCATCTGAGGATTTGTGTCCAGAATGGCTCATGAGGTACAGAGGCCAGTTGGATCCAGGTGTGGAGGGATGAGGGCTGTGGGAATATAAAAGAACAAAGGGGAGGATGTTGGAAGGACTGATCACAATATGAGGAAGTGTGGAGATCAGAACAATGGTATCCCCCAAATTTTTCCCTGAGCCATCAAAAATCACATGGATTCTTCCATTGCTACTGCCAAGGGCACAGTGAAGGGTGGGTGGAGGGGAACATACATGTTCACAAGCAAAAAAAAAGCCCTGCAAAGACACTAGTTTTTGCAAATGCAAGGTGTGGGAAGGAGTAGGGAGATACGGTACAAATGCATTACATTGCCCCTGGGCAACTGTACTCTCTTCCTACCCTGACTGCTGTGGAATCAGAATCCTAAAAATACCATCTCTTCTGTCAATATCTCAAGAAATCCAAATGAAAGATTTAATCTGAATATGCCTTTGGTTTTCTCTGCATGAGCAGGACAAGCCTCAGCAAGATTGAGAAGGGGTCACAGTTTGCCCTTCTAGGGATGGCTGGGAGAAGCCACTCCAGGTTCATCATCACATAGTATCTCTCCAGTCTGTCAGAGGCCTCATGGTAGTGGCTTTCCCAGTTGGCCTCCTCAATGCTTTGATACAATCTGGAAATGAACAGGGAAACCTTAAGAAAAACTCTCATTAACCTAGCAGGTTGTAGGCCCAAAGACAAAGTTGTGTTGTTTTACAGAAAATTT
>NW_012136858.1:4846694-4868145 GCF_000956105.1 Propithecus coquereli | reverse complement strand
GATTTATTGGAAGAATAAATCATGGGAATCTCCTAGAACTCTAAATTGGGTAGCATAGCCATGCCTCAAGAGAGACAAGAACCAGGTACAGAAGTCATCAGGAACCAAGGCTCATGCTCTCTCTCGCATGCGCACACTCTCTCTCTCCACATGGTTACTTATCTCTGCTTCTCTGGACTTCTGCTTTTCTCTCTCACTCTCTAAATACTAGCATCCTCTATTCACTTGCACATACATGAGCCAAATACAGCTGTCCAAATCTGATTTCTTTTGTTTTTTCCAAAAACAAACAAAAAATTCTAGTAACAGCAATGATATTTTTTGACATTTTTGCAAATTCTTTTAATGGCTTGCTTAATAGAAGACAGTTAAATTCCTACATCTGCTTTTGCATTCAGTCTGTTGTGATATGTTGTTCTGGCTGAAGTATTAATAATATAAACAAAATTAAGTCTCATAGAGACACGTTGCTTAAAAACAGTACAGTATTTTAATAGGATTTTCAGATAACTGTGGATAATCTTTGATACTACACCAAAACTCAATAAGTGGTTGTTTCTTAAAGTTTAGTTGCAACATGGAATCTGAAATCATATAAATGAAATTTTCTTACTGTTACATTAAAATCCATTAGTCTATCTTACACTGTGAATAGATCTTTTACCCATGGATTTGTCATTTGGAAAATATTGGTTCACTGAATTATACATCATATCTTGCTAATGTTGACACATTTCATATAAATGTATTTTTTAAATAGCATTTGTTAATACAACCACTGATCCCATCAGAAAAGTCTTTAAGTATTGAAAAGCTACCAAGCTCACAGTTACAGATACAAGTTTTTCAAAATTCTAGTTTTCATTTGGAGACTCAAATTTTATCATTGGCAAAACATGCTGCTGGTTGTTTCCCTTGAAGCGACAGGGTAACTTCAATCATTCTCAAGAAAATATCTGCCAAATACCAGGGTCTGAGGAATCACAATTTGTGCTTTCAAGTAATAATGGTGCACCTTGTTTTACTTTGCAGCTCAAGCAATCACATAAGTGGTTTTCTCAGACAACTGGCTACCTCAGTATGTAATAGAAATGCTATATGCACACTTCCCATTTCATCACACAGAGTATTAAAAAGACATGTATCCTAGGGTCAACATTTAAGAAAATTAATAATTTCTACTGCTTCATCAAGGATATTCTTTTTTTTTTTTTTTTTTTTTGAGACAGAGTCTCACTGTCTTGCCCGGGCTAGAGTGAGTGCCGTGGCGTCAGCCTAGCTCACAGCAACCTCCGACTCCTGGGCTCAAGCGATCCTACTGCCTCAGCCTCCTGAGTAGCTGGGACTACAGGCATGCGCCACCATGCCCGGCTAATTTTTTCTATATATTTTTAGTTATCCAATTAATTTCTTTCTATTTTTAGTAGAGACAGGGTCTCACTCTTGCTCAGGCTGGTCTCGAACTCCTGAGCTCAAACAATCCGCCCGCCTCGGCCTCCCAGAGAGCTAGGATTACAGGCGTGAGCCACCGCGCCCGGCCATCAAGGACATTCTTAAATAAAACTTGCTTTTCCTTTTTCTTTTCTTTTATTCCTTTTTTTTTTCCTGTGAGTGCATGGTAGTGAAAAATATAATGACTACGGTGAGTGCCATTGCCTTAACTTGTGTTAAGACGCCAGCAGTATTACCCATCATCGCTGTCATACCTTAGTGAAAAAGCACGGTAAAAAAAAAAAAGCAAATACCCTCTTAGCATTATTATGAAAATGGTTTTGACTTTGTGGACCCTATGAAAGAGTCTCAGGGTCCCAGGGGCCATGGACCATACTTTGAGAACTAGTATTCTAAACCATTCAAATTCAAACAATTAATAAAATCACTTGGCCCCAGTTTCCATTTCCAGGCAGAGAAAATCTACACAGCCCAGTTTGGGTTAGGTGTCTGTCCCTGGCCCTCAGTGTGGCCAGGCACATGATTATGTGGGCCACTGTCCACTTAGCAAGGATTGTGGGACCAAACAGTTGGAAAAGGAGTAGAGAAGTCTGGCAGAGCTGAGATTCGGGATAGGATGGGGTTAAGACCCCATGGACTTAAAAAGGAAAAAAAGAAAAAAAAAGAGTTGGAATGCCAGGGGATTGAGCAGGGCTATATTCTGGGACCTCACCAGAACACTACTAACAACTAAAGTGTGTTCAAAGTTTTACAGATTCCCAACAGCTTTCACATATATTACCTCATTTAATCCTTCCAACAGCCTTGTAAGATAAACATCATTTCCACTGCTTTACAAAGGTAGAAACAAAAACTTAGAGAGGTCAAGTAATTTGCACAGAGTCACGTAGCAAAGAAGTGACAGAACCTATGTCTTCTGATTAAGCAAAGGGCTCATTCACCCATAGCCCAGCTGCCTGCCATGGTAATTACACTCTAGGTGAAGACTAAGAGGTGCTCAAGGATTTGGAATAGGCATCCTGTACCTGGTGAGAAGAAGAAAGATTTAGGGCTCCCTGTCTAGACCTTAAAGTTCAGAAAAGGGAATGGAGCCAGAGAGTCAGGGATTCCCAACTTTCCTGAACACTGATCAACTGGCTATGATGAAGACCCTGTGCTCTAACCATCCATTTTAGGCTATTGGCCACTCCACCAACTCTCAAAGGATGAGCCTGCCCTTTAAGCTATGGTCACTGTCAGCCATGTGAAACTTTATGTGGGAAAAGAATACTGCTTTTGAAGAATAAAGGGTGAAGGTGTATTATTTATTAACAATCCAATGTGAATTCCTGTGCTCAGACTAGGAACTAAAGCATAGACTTTGTTACATTATAAACATTTTTTTCTACAGTAAACCAGCTGGAGGACCTCCGGCATGAGAAAGAAATGTGTGGTCTAAACAGAGAGGCAACCATTCAGGGAGCCTGGCTTTGATCCTTTCCCCAACACACTCCAGCTTCCTCTAAACCCCTTTCACCCAGTATTAATTTTTAGGATATTATTCCAAGTGGGCTGAGCGAAGAGGAAATGAAGATTAAAGCTAAGAAAGAAACCAACAGCATGTTTTTACAATACATAAACAGTCTGGCTTTCCATAAGAAGATCCAGGCTCTGAGTTCCAAAACAAAGCCAATGAGACACCACCATGGGAGGGAATTGACCACAGCCTAGAGTTCGGGGTCACTAGTAACTCGCAGATGTTGAGACTTGAAATGTAGCTAGTCCAAATGAGATTATGCTGTACAAAAATATGCATCAAATTTCTTAGACTTAGTACAAAAACAATGGAAAATACCTTATTAGTAGTTTTTGTATTGATTGCCCATTAAAATTATATTTTAGATATCTTGAGTTAAATAAAATATTCAAATCAATTTCACCTATTTATTTTTACATATTTAATGTGGCTACTAAATAATTTAAAGTTATATATGTAGCTCACATTACATTTCTACTGACAGCACTCGTCTACAGGGGCCAATCCCAGGGGCCCTGCTAACCCCACTACCTGCCACATTCAGCTCCTTCTCGTTTTTATTCTGAACAATATCAGTGTGTTCGTTCTTTAATTTTTTAATTCCTTCTCACATCCTAATGACAAAAAATAATTTTGAAGGGCAATGCATTGAAAGTTAGTTTGGGCAAGTTGTGATGGTAAAAAATTAGAAGAAGGGAAATAAAGGATCCAAAGCCCAAAGTCTGGTTTACTGAGAATGTAAAAAACAAAAAACAAAACAACTCTGCTCATCTATTTCTCTTTCTGGATAAAAAGAGGGACGTATTCTATGTGACAAATTGATGTCCCTCCTAGAGAAATGAGAATAAATAATATAATAATGACAGATTAGTTCCTATTTGACATTCACTAAAAATTAGTTTGTTGAATTTGAGGTCTCCCACCATGTATTAGCAGATGCTCAGAAAGTTGGAACAAACCGCCAGTTAAATGCTATTACTTTGTGAAAATAAATCTAAATAAGTTCTGACCTGGAGAGTTAAACTACCGGGTATAGGAAGGGTGGAAGAGCAGGGAGGTAGGGTTGTGTTAGGAAGTTTTCAGTAGAAAGCTGCTGTGCAAATACTTGGTCTCATTCAAATATTTTAGAAAAGCTAAGCTATATTTGGGAAATCTAGAGGAACTTTATGCCTTTGCCTCTAAGCTTTAGATACACCATTACTTCAGGAGAACTCAAAGCTGCCTTAAAGGTTAGAATAAAGGTTAACAAAGGACCAGTCTAACTGTTTGGTGACGTTAGCTGGAATACAGAGCAATACAACAGAAAACCAAGAGTCTGGGAGTGGGAAATGGCAAAATCTTGCTGTAATTCTCTTCTACAGGATCATGATATTGCATTTCCCAGGTTCCCTGCTGTCACAAAGACGACCTTCGCCACAGCTCCCAGGAGTGATTCATTGCTTTCCACTGGACCTCTTTACACTAATCAGAGGCTTGTTAAACAAGTTATATAAAAGCCTGCAGGTAGCCCATCAAACGTAGCAGCAAAGTGTGACTTCTCCCACCTCCACTTCCTCTCTTATTGATTCAAGGTCTCCTGAGTGATGCTCGGAGCCTGTCTCAACTACTGAAATACTCGCTTTGTTGAACAAAGCAGTATGTAGGAAAACAAGCATCCAGGCAGGAGAACAAATCTTTATAAACCAATCCTCCCAGCCTTGCTTCTTCCCATTCTTTTTTCATCCCATCCTTTATTCTATGCATGAAGGGGACTCCTCCTTTATTATTCTTTCCCAGTGCCCGCTGGATTTGCTCAAGGTATGTGACTTGCTGTGCAGTCCTTGTCTATCTTTGGCAGCCTCCCGTTAGCATTTCCCAACACTGTAACCCTTCTCCTGCCTGTGCCTGTGTTACCCTCCTGGCTCCCTGGGCAATGACCCTAGTTTGCAAGTTACCACATGTGAATGGGCTGGAGTTTTGCTAGAAGGTTTTGAAATGATGAAACCATCCCTCCCCCAAGAGAATGACTCAGCAAAGATCATTATAAATGTCCCACATTTTATAATCGTGGGAAAGGAAAATTGGAGTTGAAATTAGTTTGGAAGAGCCCACTTTTCAATATTGTGCAACTGGTTCTAAAATATTTTGAAGAAGCCATTAGAAAAACAAAAATAACCCTTAAAGTCAAATGTGCATATGGTATAAATCTGTATAAACACAAAGCTTAGCACCGAATCACACACCTTCAAAGTATGCTACAAAATGTATATAATTAATCTTAACCCACACCCAGATAAGGAAGTCAGTATTAACAATTTTCCTACATTTTCAAATGCAGAAATTTTGCCACAGTGAGGTTTTAATAAATGTTCAAAGGTACAGAGTACCAGTATGAATTAGCCAGTGTTGTTTACTGAGGGCCAAAAAAGGACAAAGGATTGCGAAGGCAAAAAAAGAA
Organism: Propithecus coquereli; assembly: GCF_000956105.1. NCBI lineage: Eukaryota > Metazoa > Chordata > Mammalia > Primates > Indriidae > Propithecus > Propithecus coquereli. The sequence goes on along the minus strand of NW_012136858.1, from coordinate 4,862,740 downwards.
AAAGAAAAAAAGGGGATCAGGGAGATACATGGAAAAGAAAGAAAAAAGAAAAGAAAGAAAGAAAAAGAAAAAGAAACAAACAAACCATTCTGAGACTTAAGCCACTCCCTGGAAGGGAATATAAGCCCAGTGTTTTTTTCATGGAATATTTACCCTTGAAATAGTTGCAGATAATATATTAATACAAATGGATCAAATTGGGCCAGTGTGTTCTAGAAGATATACTTTCTTGCCTTAGAATACCCTACCTTAGCCCATATTGTCTTTGGCAGGCTTTCTTTCTTTCTTTCAAAACATTTTCTTTTTCTCCTCCTTCTCACAGTTCTTTACTTGAATGGCCATGAGAGACATTATAGACTGGTAGCTAAGAACAGAACTAAGAGTCAGAAAAAAATAGGCTCAAAACCTGGTTCCACTGCTTACTAGTCATGTTGAACATGGAAAAATTCTTAACCTTCTAAAACTGTTTCTTTATCTACAACATGGGATGATAATGGTACCTACCGCTTAGGATTAATGAGATGATTCAACAACATAATACTTGTTAAAATGTTTAGCACAGAGGTGGGGAAACTTTTCATGTTGGAAGGCCACGTTAATTTAGCTATAATCAAATAAGGCCACATTCAAGAAAACTCAATTAGAGATACTTAAAAATGTACATTATTTTGTAAAAATCTAACTACTATTATACGTACTTAATAATTTCAAAAAATAAAAACTATTTGTTAATTTTAAAGTTAACTAACCTTTTAATGACTTTGTTGTGTATGCTTTTTGTTGGAAAGCATTTGAATATTTGGTTGCAGCATGGAGGTCCGCAGTTTTAGTTGATCCTCTAGATAGGTATCAGTCATTGGTGACCTTAAGGGTGTCTTGATTTGGGTTAGGTAGGAGAATGTAGCTTCATAGCAATAAGTGATTGAAAAGCTAGAAAGCATTTTTCGGACATATTGCTGAAGGCACGGCTATTCTACTGCATTATCCATATTTCAGTTAGATCTTTCTTAGCATCAAACAATGACTTTAAAATGTCATCTACTGGGAGCTCAATCAATTCCATCTGTAGGTCTTTAGGTGCCTTGGTGATAGCAACTAGGTGAGGCTGAAATGCTATTTGAGTATGATGTCATGATTCTCAAAGTCAGTGAACCTTTCATTGTATCCTCCAATTAATAAGCTATAACAGCTGGGTATTCTTCAAATGCTTTGCATATATCATCCTGCTCATCAAGGACCTTTGCTAACTGGGGAAAATGTTCATCCGAAATTTCTTTTTGAAGAAGTGTTTTGAAAAAAGATAGTTGTTTTTGAAATGCTTGGATTTTTTGCCACATATCATATATAGACTGAGTTTTACCTTGCAAAGAAATATTTAAGTCATTTTGATTTGACATGATTATCACACAAAAATACTGCATTCCTGTAGAAATCTTCTTTCAATAATTCACATAGCTGATTCTGTCCTTCATAAAATTTAACTAGCTGTTCTCACAGACATAAAATTTTGGCTATTACCTATCCCTGAGATAGGCAATGCACTTAAGAATGATACCACAATTCCACAAGGAATACCTCATCCTTCAACTTTAGCATGTTAAAAAACTGACAATGCATGTTGCATTTGCATGAATATAGTTAATGATACTTATAACTTGTTGCAAAGTGTCACTTAAAATAATAGCTTTAGCACAGAGATTTTACTGATACAAGATACAACAAAAAGAAATGAGAGCATCTGGATCTGTTAATTTTTTTTATCTGTGCAATAAACCCTTCATCTTTTTCTGTCATGGAAGGTGAACCTCTGTACATACACTCACTAAATTTACCAAATTCAGTCCAACTTCACAACATTTATCTTGGTAGTTGTTGCAGACATCTATTCCCCGTGTTCTGTTCCCAAGAGTGCCCAAAGTGAGTAACTCTTTGTAGCAAAGAAAATCTTCTGTTATAACCTGAATGAAGTTTAAAACCTGTGCTGAGTCAGTAGCATGAGTTGATTCATCCAAAGTGATTGAGTAATATGTATTTTTCTTTTGCAGTATTACATGAAGTTGTTCTTTTAAGTTGAAGGCAAATTCATGCTGCTGATCAGTGATGGTTCATCTTTTAATTTTTGCAATACAACCTTTCATGCCTCTCCCTCTAATTTAAAATATTTGTGGTCCTTCTGAGCATTATAATGCTTATGAGCACTGAATTTCTTTAATATTGATATTGCAGTATCACAAAGCAAGCAAATCATCTTATCTTTAGCAGAAACAAGATAATATTGCAATTCCTAATCTTCATTAAAAAATCTGTTTTCTAAGATAAACAAAATTGACAGCCCTCTTGCTAGATTGACTAGCATCCAAAGGGAAAGGTCTCTAATAAACTCAATCAAAAATGAAAAAAGAGAGGTCACAACAGACACCACAGAAATACAAAACATTATTTTTGATTACTATAAAAACCTATATGCCCAAAAATTACATAATGAGGAGGAAATGGAAAAATTCCTGGAAACATACAACTTCCCTAAGTTCACTCAGGAGGTAACAGAATATCTGAATAGACCAATCTCAAGCTCAGAAATTGGAGCAGCAATTAAAAACCTCCCAAAATGTAAAAGTCCCAGACCAGATGTCTACATTTCAGAGTTTTACCAAACATTCAAAGAAGAACTCATATCTATACTATAGAAATTATTCCACAATATTGAGAAAGATGGCATCCTTCCTAACTCATTCTATGAAGCCAATATCACCTTGATACCAAACCCAGGAAAGGACACAACAAAAAAAGAAAACTTCAGGCCAATATCCCTCATGAATATAGATGCAAAAATCCTCAACAAAATCTTAGCAAATAGAATTCAGCAGCACATCAAAAAAATAATTCACCGTGACCAGGTAGGCTTTATTCCAGGGATGCAACGCTGGTTTAACATACGCAAATCTGTAAATGCAATTCACTACATAAATAAAAGCAAGAACAAAGACCATATGATTCTCTCAATAGATGCAGAAAAAGCATTTGACAAAGTCCATCACACCTTTATGATAAAAACTCTCATCAAAATAGGCATAGATGATTCATTCCTTAAAATTATCAAGTCAATTGATGACAAACCCACTGCCAATATCATACTGAATGGGGAAAAATTGAAACCATTCCCACTTAGAACTGGAACCAGACAAGGTTGCCCCTTATCTCCACTTCTATTCAACATAGTGCTTGAAATCCTTGCCACGGCAATTAGGCAAAAGAGGGGTATCAAGGGTGTCCAAATGGGGGCAGATGAGATCAAACTCTCGCTCTTTGCTGATGATATGATACTATATCTAGAAAATCCCAAGGATTCATCCAAGAGACTCCTAGAATTGATAAATGAATTCAGTAAAGTCTCAGGATACAAAATCAATACACACAAATCTGAGGCATTCATATATGCCAATAACAGTCAAGCCGAAATTCAAATCAAAAACGCAATACCTTTTACAATAGCTTCAAAGAAAATTAAATATCTAGGAATATATTTAACAAAAGATGTGAGAGACATATACAGGAAGAACTACGAAACACTAAGAAAAGAAATTGTAGAAGATGTAAACAGATGGAAAAACCTACTTTGCTCATGGATTGGTAGAATCAATATCGTTAAAATGTCCATACTACCTAAAGTGATCTACAGAATTAATGCAATCCCTATCAAAGTTCCATCATCATTCTTTGCAGAATTAGAAAAAATAATTCTACGCTTTGTATGGAACCAGAAAAGACTTCATATAGCCAAAGCAATCTTAAGTAAAAAGAACAAATTGGGAGGTATCAGTCTATCAGACTTCAAGCTGTACTACAAGGCTATAGTAACTAAAACAGCATGGTACTGGCACAAGAACAGAGACATAGACCTCTGGAACAGGACTGAGAATCCAGAGATGAAACCATCTGCATATGGTAATCTAATCTTCAACAAAGCAGACAAAACTATACACTGAGGAAAAGAATCTCTCTTTTTTCTTTTTTTTTTTTTTGAGACAGGGTCTCACTGTGTTGCCCAGGCTAGAGTGCCGTGGTGTCATCCTCGCTCACAGCAACCTCAGACTCCTGGGCTCAAGTGATCCTCCTGCCTCAGCCTTCCTGAGTAGCTAGGACTACAGGCATGCGCCACCATGCCCGGCTAATTTTTTTTTTCTATATATATTTTTAGTTGTCCAATTAATTTCTTTCTATTTTTAGTAGAGATGGGGGTCTCGCTCTTGCTCAGTCTGGTCTCGAACTCCTGAGCTCAAACAATCCATCCGCCTCAGCCTCCCAGAGAGCTAGGATTACAGGAGTGAGCCACCACACCCGGCCAAGAATCTCTTTTCAATAAATGGTGCTGGAAAACTGGACAGCCACATGTAGAAGAAAGAAACTGGATCCCCACCTCTCACCTCTCACCTCTCACCTCTCACAAAAATCAATTCAAGATGGATAACAGACTTAAACCTAAGGCATGAAACCTTAAGAATACTGAAAGAAGATGTTGGGAAGACCCTTTCAGACATCGGCCTAGGCAAGAAATTCTTGAAGAAGACCCCGAAAGCAATCGCCGCAGCAACAAAAATAAATAAGTGGGATCTGATCAAATTAAAAAGCTTTTGCACTGCCAAGGAAACTATCATTAGAGCGAATAGACAGCCTACAGAATGGGAGAAAATATTTGCTCTCTACACATCTGATAAAGGGCTGATAACTAGAATCTATCTAGAACTCAAAAAAATCAACAAGAAAAAATCAAACAACCCCATCAACAAATGGGCAAAGGAAATGAACAGAAACTTTTCAAAAGAAGATGAAATAATGGCCATCAAACATATAAAAAAATGCTCACTATCTCTAATCATTAGAGAAATGCATATCAAAACCACAGTGAGATATTACCTAACCCCAGTGAGATTGGTCTCTATCAAAAAATCCCAAAACAACAAATGCTGGCGAGGATGTGGAGAGACAGGAACACTCTGACACTGATGGTGGGACTGCAAATTAGTGCAACCTCTGTGGAAAAGAATTTGGAGAAATCTCAAAGAGCTAAATATAGAAATACCATTCGATCCATCAATAGCACTATTAGGCACCTACCCAAAAGAGCAAAAAACATTCTATGATAAAGACATCTGCACCTGAATGTTTATGGCAGCACAATTCACTATTGCAAGGATGTGGAAACAACCCAAGTGCTCATCAATTCATGAATGGATTATTAAAATTTGGTGTATGCATACAGTGGAATATTACTCAATCATAAGAAACGACAGTGATCTAGCACCTCTTATACTTTCCTGGATTAAACTTAAGCCCATCATCCAAAGTGAGGTACCACAAGATCGGAAGAATGGGCTCCACTTGTACTCACCATCAAATTGGTACTAACTGATGAACACTAAGGTGCTCACATGGCAGTAATACTCTCCAGGGATTAGGGGGATGGGGGGGTAAACCTGCAACTAAAGGACACGGGGAGCATCGTAGGGGGCAAGGACATGCCCCTAACCCTTGCTCGGGTGAGGCAAAGACATAAAGCGTAACTATAATGTTTGTACTCTCATAATACCCTGAAATTAAAAAAAAAAATCTGTTTTCTTCCTTCAGCGTTCTCTTGGTCTTCTTTGACATGATGGGCTGTTAAGCAGACAGAATTAAAAAATACTGTCGAGCTGTGCAACTATTCACAAATTCCACTTCAAACAGAAGCATAGTGCACCGTTGTCAAAAGCTGACAACAGACTGGCGTACTCAACCCCCATAAACTCTTGCCAACCAGCCTCCTGTGGTAGTGGCACCAGTCAGGCGGGGGAAGTTAGAAATAAATCATGAGTGTAGCAGCCGCCAATTTGGCTCTTAAGGCTTACTAATGTTCTAATTGTGCAGGTCAATCTGGGAGGGTTATTTCATTGAAACATTTTATTCTTTGGTATTTTAAATACATTCACTTAAAAAATATAATAAAAATATAAAAGATGAACAGAAATGTATTAATAAAAATAAAAGGATCTGTTCTGTAAAATTTGATTTAGTCAAAAGGCTGTCTGTCCTTAAGGATCTAGAAGGTCACGTGTGGCCTTAAGGCCACAAGGGCTCCACCCCAGGTTTAGCATGTTCCCTGACATGTGTATTCTCAATAAATGGTAGTAATTACTGCAATTCTGCCTTAAAGCAAGAAATTATAGCTTCTCAAACAACAACAAGAGTAGCCAAAACATTATGACTGAGAGGTTTCAAGAGATTTTAAGAAATTTTATGTTGGTTTACAAGTTTGTAACCAATTCAGCTATAGACACAGAGATCAGACAGACGGAGATCAGAATTCAGTTTGGTTAACGATAAAAGTGTGGATAGTAGAACATGGCTTTGATGCACAGCCACAGCAGCCTTGTGCAGCTTTACCTCTGACTTAGATGGCTGCAGCAGGCCCACCACCCGCGGCCTCTAAATCGTGGCAGAGAGCAGAAGAGGTGGGAGGGCCTTTAAAAGAGAAAGGAAGAGGCTGTCTAGAGGCCAAGAGCATAACTCTAGCTGAAGTTCTTCCGCATGGAAACATAAAGAGTAGGGAGAACATTCCCTTGCAACCATATCCCCAAAAAGAAAGTATTTTCTTCTTGGGGTTGCTCTACAAAAATGCTTTGACTGTCCTCTTCCTCTAAGACATCTTTCCTCCCTCATATTCTCCTTTTCTTGTCTCTTCTGCTCCATGGTACGATTCTCCAGGCTTGCTCAGGTTCAGATCAGCACCCCATACATATGGCTCCTTGCATTCTCTACTGATGTACTAATAACTTACAAAGACATTTATTTGCAAAGGCTTTAATTTTCATAAATATCATAGTCCTTTTCTCCCCACAAGTTTATTACTCCTCCTTTCTCTCACAACAATATCCGATTTCAAAGAATATAATGAATAAGAATATACCAAAAAGATAGGAAACTGGAAAAGAATATACTATTTGATCACTCAATCATTATTGAGCACCCAGTATGTGTATTTAGGGTGCTGTGAATACGGCTGTGAACAAGACAAACTCTCACCTCTGTCCCATGGACCTTCCCGCTCAATGTGGGAAGAACAGGGCAAACTGCCCAAAGAGATTCATCTCCACCTTCATGGAACAAGCCACCAAAGACTTGAGTTTCCTCATTGCTCTTCCACTAACTGTGTGGCAAAATTTCCCCAGGCCTCCATCAAATATAGGGATAAAATTAGAAATACAGAATGCTGATTCAAAGTTCTCAAAGGTTTCCCTCCCTCTTGGGTCTTCCCAAGGACAGCCTCTTCTGGATAGTAGTGAAATCAAATGCAGACATCTCTCACTCAGCAGATGTTCTAGGCAAATGCTGATGGGAAACTTAAAGGAATCCACAAGTCAGATACCACTTACTTGTATTTTTAGACAAAATTCCTTCCAGCTCACTGATCCTTTTTCTAAAGCCAAAACAGATACAAAGAAGCAAATTAAAGGAGATCATACATGCAAGGACAGCAGCAAAAAGTGTTGTGCTGTCTGTCTTATTTCAATGTGCTGAAACCATCACCACATAAAGGGGAAACAAAAGGTAGTCATGCTAATGCACACATTGCAAAGATATGCTTAAAGTACTTTCAGAAGTCTCTATGAGTTATATATATATATATGCATACAAATATAGATATGAAAGATTTCTATTCAAGAGATTAAATTTAGAAATGTTTAGTGCTTTAAGGAGTAAATTTCTCTACTCTGGAAAATTAGTCTTGTTCCATTGTATGGGATTTACCTAGTGAATTTGCAATTGATTTCTTTCCCAGACGTTGCAAGCTCAAATGCTTCAGGGGTCAAACAAGTAACAAATATGTAAAGTATCTGTAGGGGTTCAAACTCAAACCACAATAAAAACTAAAACTCAAAACTTTTAAAATTGTGTAAGTCATCTTAATCAATGCTTAGGGAAGAAAAAGGTACCCCCTAAATTTAACCATAAGGTCACCCCTGAGAGGGACCCTAGTAAGAATCAACACATAATGGATGAGACGGACCATGGATAGAAATTGCCTGTCCTGTAATTGGTCTGTACATGTATGGTTAAGAAGATTCACTATCTCCAGTTTTAGTCAAGTCATGTAGGGTAAAGTCTTAGGGAGACACGACTGATTGAAATTAAGAAAACAGGAAGAGTGACTGTTAGGCTGCCTTTCCAACAGCCATTCCTTTCCTCTTCTTCATTGTTATCAGAACCTACCAATAGGCTATGAAAATGTCAGATACTACCTTTCCCAGCCTCTCTTGCAGCTAGAAGTAAAAAGTGATACTGTTCTACCCAAGAGGACATGGGGGGAAATCTGCTGAGAGACATCTGGAAATTTTTTTCTCTGTGGTAATAATAATAACCACAAGAAGAAAGCTTATGCCTTCCCTGGGCACAGAGGTTAAGGGGGGAAATGGAGACTCTTCAAAGCAAGTTCAGGCAAAAGCCAATGTAAGTTGAACTTTGAAAGGATTGCTATTACACATCTACGTTTACTCTTGGAGAATGCCTTATAAATCAAAGGTCGTATCTAGCTCTTCATACACTCTCCAAATAAAAAACTGCAGGGAATAAGAAATCATGAAATCAAGTTTGGAAAAAAATAAAGAATTCTAAGCGAAAACTGTCATGTTCACTCAGAAAAGAGTTGACAGTGAATAGTTTGCTCTGGGACACTGAAGATCCCCAGAGAGGCCTAGAATAACCATTATGGAGATGCTGCAGCAGGATTAAATATCCTGTTTATAGCAAACATGATGATGAATTTCATAACTGCGGTTAGTGATCTCTGTCAAAGAAAATATTAGGTCAAAACAAAATATAACAAGTTTAACCACTTTTTCAGCTTTCTCCACATAAAAAGGAACACCAAGAGACCATTCTCACTGTACATTGGAAGTACAGTGGAACCTCTGAGGTTCCACTTCAGATCCTCCCAGCTTTAGCCTTCTCTGTGGCCCCTGGCCTCTTGTTCCAGCTCAGCCAACACTGTGGCAGCCAACTCTGTGTAAATTCCAACCAACTTCACTCAGACACACCAGTAGCACCTCACTTCAGGCATCCCTCTAACCTCCTGTCCTGTGGCTTTCCTGTTGACTCTAGGTGCCAGACCCCACAGGACGTGCAATGCCTGCACATGTACATTCAGGAAGTGCAAGGAAATTAGTACCCAGGGGGAGAACCTCTGACCGAAGGGAGACAGGAGCCAACAAATAATTCTCCCTATCTCGCCTGGGAGGACTATCCTGAGAAGCAATCATTTATATGTCTCTCAATAAACAATTTCCCAAGATCAAGAATCAGTTACTCTTAATAACCACGCCCTCCTTCCCTGCCTCACTCCACTTTTCCCTTATTCCTGATCCTTCTTAGGGAATTGTACTCCCTAATAAAGTACTAGCACATAAGCCTTGGCCTTTGGCCTTAGACTCTACTTTCTAAACAACACAGACTCAGAATGTATTCTTTTTTCTATTGCTGTGCAACAAATTACCACAAACTTAGATGCTTAAAACAAATACATATTTATCAGGTCACAAATCTGTAGATCAGAAGTCTACCCTAGTGTGGTTGGATTTACAGTTGGGTTCTCACCAGACTGAAATCAAGGTGTAGGCTGAGTTGTGTTCTCATTAGGAGCTCAGAATCCTCTAACGAGTTCACCTGGTTGTGGCAGAATTAGGTTCCTCACAGTTGTAGGGTTGAGGTTTCCATTTCCTTGCTAGCTGTCAGCTGGGGCCTGCTCTCAGCTCCTAGAGACCACCTGAATTCTCTATCACGTGGTCCCCTCCATCTTCACAGCCAGCAATGGCACGCTGAATCATTCTTATGCTTCAAATCTTGCTGACCTTTCTGTTTCTGTCCTTTAGACCCAGATTTAAATGACTCACGTGATCAGGTCAGGCCTACCTGGATAATCCCCCTATCTTAAGGTCAACTGATTTGGAAACTTAATTATATTTGCAAAATCTCTTTGGCTAAATAATGTAACATATTCACAGTTTCCACTACACCCAAAGGGAAGTGGAGTATACAAAGGCAAGAATCATGGGGGCTTATCTTATAATTCTGCTTATCACTTGGACAACTGATACCAAGGGTGACCGTAGAAAGCAGACACTTAGGTTGAGATTTTGGTGCTAGATTACACACAGATCTGAAAGCAACAGGGTTTCCATTATTGGTGGTAAGCAGGGAAAATGCCTGGAATGCAATGACATCACAAGTATGAGCTATTTCACCTGAATTTAATTGATTTTAGTTTGTGCTGGAAGATGAGGCAATGGGATACACAATAGCCGTGGTGCTAGAAAAGTATAGGATCAATTATGACTAAAAATTGTGGAAAGGCCTTACTGCTATTAACAAAATTGGAAGCTCTGAAAAAAGAAAACGACAGACTTAGGACAAACAACTACCAATTCAAAGCCTGCTTTGAAAGCCAGAGGACCACTGAAATAACTTTTTAAAATGCTCTCATCTCCAGTAACCAAAGAGCAGAGTTGCTAGGGAGACAGGCACTGTGCCTCAATCTTCATGTAGGAGGTTTGAGCTGAAACCTCTATTTCTCTTTTTTTTTTAGTCTTAGAAAGGGTATCTTGGCATGTTCCAGACCACTGGATCCCTAAAAATTTCACCAATGTGGCAAGCCCCTGAATTTTAAAGGGATTTATCTCCCACCCTATAGAATACTTGATTCTACTAGGGCATATTGGTACTTGCTACTTCCTGCTCATTGGGTCTGTTTAGCAAGATGCCATGTGGTTCTCTAATAATTTTCAACATGATTGAAGTCTCTGTAATGGAAAGTAGGAACATTTACATAGTTTGGGGCCAAGAGCATGAATGTGTACTTCTGTCCTTCCCATGTGAAGGTGAACTACTTTTCATCTTCCCTTTTAATGGGGACTAAGAAGTATGAATTCACATCGATAGCTGCTTATCAAGTGTTAGAGGCTGTGTTAATCTGAACCAGTGAAGATAGCACAACCAGGACATCAGGGATTGTGATTAATATATCATGACATTAGGATTAATACCTGGTTAAGTCTATGGAAGTCTAAAATCTGCCATAATCCATCCATATTTTACAGGAACTATACAAGCAAAATGAAAGGGAAAAATGATGGTAACCACAGCAACTGAATCTTTTAAGTCTTTCATAGTGGTACCAATCTCTGCACTTCCTTTTGGCATGCAGTATGCTTCTGATTTATTATCCTGTCTGACAGGGCAGACAGTGGGGAAGAGTAGTTTTAGGAGCTTCTACTTGGCCTTTCTTACTCTAATGGCCCTTCCTCTACTGGTTAGGAAAGAACTGTGAGAATTCTTCCATTGCTATCTATTATACACTCAGGGACTGAGAAATAGCAAGATTTGTTCACAGTCCCATTGGACCTAATGTGAGATAGACTTGGGTCAGAACTCCATTTAACACATGACCTTCAAAAGTACCCACTCCGGCCAAGCGCGGTGGCTCACCCCTGTAATCCTAGCACTCTGGGAGGCCGAGGCGGGTGGATTGCTCAAGGTCAGGAGTTCGAGACCAGCCTGAGCAAGAGCAAGACCCCGTCTCTACTAAAAATAGAAAGAAATGATCTGGACAACTAAAAATATGTATATAGAAAAAATTAGCCGGGCATGGTGGCACATGCCTGTAGTCCTAGCTACTCGGGAGGCTGAGGCAGTAGGATCGCTTGAGCCCAGGAGTTTGAGGTTGCTGTGAGCTAGGCTGAAGCCACGGCACTCTAGCCTGGGCAACAGAGTGAGACTCTGTCTCAAAAAAAAAAAAAAAACAAAAGTACCCACTCCATCTGGAGGTCCATGACAGAGTCCTGGGTTACCTGGTTTTGGTGTCAACCTGAATCTCATATCTTAAAATCGTTGAATATGAGTATTCTATTTTTCCTAGTGTAATTACACTGACAAATGTCTACATGTCCCTCTAGGGAAGGAGAGGGAGAAATATTTACTTATATACTTATGTTATAAGGTCCTTCCTCAAAAAGACCTGTCCTCCCCTTAAAACAAAGGGATCTGGATCTCTGAAATGACTTAAATCTAGAAATTGGGTGGTGGGTGACATATAATACTTTTACAATGTCTAAAATTAGCTTTCTACTTACCAACTTTCGATTCTTTTTTGAGTGACATCCTAATTAGCTATCTATCTCAACCCTAAGAAAATCACGCTCTATTAAGCTATCATTAGAGATATCTGTAGGTAAAGACACCCTGTTTGTCATTCTGGACTTGCTTTCCTTTGATAGTTAAATGCTCTTTTTCCCTATGACAGTTGAGTACCAACATCTGACCTCTACCATTCTGGAATACCATTAACCCCATTGATATTATAAGATACAATTCCATAGCAACATGGCCTATGGAAGTGAACTACCATTGAGTTTTTCAAAGACAGGTTCCCTGTAACTGATGAGTTCCTTATTGCCTTAATGAAGGGGATCTTATCAGGACCCACTGGGCAACATAATCAGATGATGAGTGTTCATGGTTTTCCCTGACTCTCTGATCCACTCCTCAGTGTTAGGCCAAGGCAATTCAGTATCTTCACCTCATTTACTTTATTATTTATTTATTAGAGACAGGGGTCTCACTCTATTGCCCAGGCTGAGTGTAGTGGTGGATCATGGCTTACTACAAGCCCAAATTCCTGGCCTCAAGTGATCCTCCCACTTCAGCCTCCTGAGTAGCTAAAACTATAGGCACATGCCACCACATATGGCTAATTTTTAAATTTTTTGTAGAGACAGGGCCTCACTGTGTTGCCCAGGCTGGTCTCAAACCCGTGACCTCAAGCAATCCTTCTGTCTCGGTCCCCCAAAGTGCTGGGATTACAGGCATGAGCCACCACACTCAGCCCTCATTCACTTTAGTTCATCATTACATCCAACTTTGCTTCAAGGAGGCATCAAACAGACTATTTAGATGGCATTACATGTCCTTCATATAACATTTAACCCCAAAGTTTATAAGTCCCCAGTAAACACTTCCCTATTCAGACTTATATTCTGCTCTCCATGATCCAATTCCCTCAAGATTTACTTTTCAAGGTCTCCAAAGCAATCCATAAAAGCCATACAACTCCAAAGTCTTTGTATAATTATCATTGCCTCCGTACCATTCAAGTACATAACCATCACACAACTTAGTGTTTCTCCTTCCACCAGTATCTCATTCCAATCCATCATGGATGAGTTTTAGTAATTTTGATGCTATCACATTCCAGGGGGTTATCACCATCCATATACAACCTGAGATGGGGTTCTTATTGCCATTTGACCAATCAGTGACCCAGCTCTAAATTCCCCTTATGATACTGCTTTCTAGTTTCATTTCTGATACTGTCTTAATCCAGGTTCTTTTGACAGTTGAACCCAAAACAAAGTCTATATGCAGGGAGTTATTTGGGAAGTGGTCCTAGTGAGCAAGATTGAGAAGCAGGAGCAAAACCTCCCAAGATGCATCTCAGAACTGTTTGCCAGGTACAAAAGAAGGAAGCATTTGTTCATCACTCCCATCTCTCTTTGGTCAAGGATGACCTCATGGATATTATCTCCACTGAAATTCTTGTTTGCCTCGTATGAGTGTTCAGAGATTCTGTGGGTGTCACTCCTCAGTATTAGAGAAGCTCTAGGGCAAGAACCAGAGGCTAAGATAAGGCACTATCAGAATAAGACTGCATGCAGCTTGTGAACAAATGTGAACCTGGAAGAACCAATCCTTCAAAATGGATCCCAAATGGCTAGCTGATCCTAAATTTAAAATAGAGCTAAGTGGCCATTTGCTGACTTGAGGTCATACATGTACCCTGAGTTCCTCCAAAACCCACACCTCTGTTCAACTTTGGGACTTCAGGTGCTCACCTGAGCCAACCAGAGCTCACCTGAACCAACCAATCAAGCTAACCTGCCTTGACCAACCAGGGTTCAGCTGCCTCAATCAATAAGGACTCAGCTGTATCAGCCAATCAAAACTAAGTGAGTTTGAGCCCTTAATTTGCATAAATTAACCTGATTGGGAATGTGGGCAGGCACCATCCCTGTAAAACCCTAACCCTCCCTTTGTTCTGTGGGACACAGTTTTGTTTTTGTTTTATGAAGGCTGTGTATCTTCATTTTTCAAATTGTTCGCTGGAATAAAGTCTCTTTCCTTCAAATTCCTTTTCAGAGAACTTTTGTTCACAACCTAGTCTAAGCCCACAGGAGCTAATTACCAAAGCAGAGTAAGAGGTGGAGCCAAAGGATGTAAGGAGTGCACAAGAAAGTGTTCAAAGATATTATATTTGATGAATTCAATCCAAGCTGATTCAGACCAGAAATACTTATGTGTGAAAGAATGCTGAATCCTGGAAGTTAGCATTTTTGTGCCCCAAAGAAGCAAGCCTGACATCTGATTAAATATAGCTAGTCGAACACATGTATTTTACTCCTGTTCCTGCCAAAATCCCACTAAATGAAAGTACGAGCATAAAAAAGGCCCCCAGCAACAAAGAAAATGGGAGAGAAAATGAAAGCAGATGAAAGAGGTCAACACAAACTTTGAAAGCTAGAAGGCAGATGGATAAGTAGTAACCGATTTAACAGTAGAAAAAAACATCTAAACTTCCAAGAGGGCATAGAAGGAGGCAATAATAAGCATCCCTGATAGCCTTGGAAATTAAACACACCAGGAAATGCCAAAGGCAAGCAGATAGGTAGGGCTGAGAACAGGATCACTTTTAAGTCTGTATAGAGAACATTCAGAGCACCTGATCTCCCTCCTCAATTGTTTCCCTCCTCCCTGTGCAGCCAAAAACCACGCTTACCCTATTCAAGCAAAAGACTGTTGTTGACTTTCTGGAGAGGCTGAACCAGACAGATTCCAACTAATTGAAGACCCAATGTGCTAAACATTGCAAAAAATTTTTCATTTCTGTCAGCAAGTTTCTGGAAGAATTACTGATAGGTCATGTCAAAAGACTTGGAAACAGAACCATTTGGAAAAGGAAAGAAAAACTTTACCTGCAAAGAGTATAAGTAGGTCAGACCCAAAAGGACTGGCTCACCAAATTAAAAACACAAGTTTTTAAAGAAAAAGAAAACCCACAAAAGTACCACAATACCAAGTTTACATATATTTACATTGTTTACATGGTTCATGATGGAAAAAACCATTTTCTCACATAGTTATCTCATTCACAAAGGTCATGACTTATCTTCAAACATCACATAGTAAAAATCAGGAATAAAACTGTTTCTGTTAGACAGTCCAGACTTACAGGAAATAGTCAAGGTTTTATTATGTGGAGGATACAGACCCTGCTATTTTTAGATTGTCTCAGGGTAAAAAGTACTTAGTCATATTACAATCTGGGTAAAATACCAGTTTTTGCTTCTACAATACAATAGAAAACTAAGCAAATAAACAGCAACAACAAAAAAAGTGAGGCAATTATTAACTTCAGAGAAAACAAAAGATCCTTCGTATATGCTAGCTTTTCTCCATTCTCTATTCTTCTTTGCTTCAGGCAATTGACTTGTGTAGACTGCATGGCCCAGGCCTCTTTGTCCTTTGTACTTTAATTGAGTTCAGCCAGTGGGAAACAAGGGCAGGAATGGTTGGGATATTTATTCCACTCTCATCTCCACCCCAGCCACCAGGCCATGGCATTTTGGCAGCAGCTTCTGTCTGGTGACCCCTCCCCCACAGTACAGCTATGTGTGTACTGGGGTAGAGTGGGTAGTAAGAAAGCTAAATCCTCATCCTCCCTAGTAAGAAATCTATAGATAAGATCTAAAACTGAAAAAAATAAATAACAGTATATTATTTAGAAATATAGAAATAAATACCAGAAAATCACTAGCTTCTTTTAAGCTATTTTTTAAAATGTTTGAAAATGTTGAGTATTTTTACCTCATAGAAAAAAGAATTAGGGGCCGGGCGCGGTGGCTCACGCCTGTAATCCTAGCTCTCTGGGAGGCCGAGGCAAGTGGATTGTTTGAGCTCAGGAGTTC
>NW_012136858.1:4840567-4846365 GCF_000956105.1 Propithecus coquereli | reverse complement strand
AAAAGTGTCAATACTGAATTCCCCTTTTTGAGTTTTTGACCAATAGAAGAGGGAAAAGTGCCCAGATATACTCTGGGGTCTATTGAGATTTAAAAACAGGGCCCCACCTGCCATGGCTTCCATTTCAGGATCATTGCCCAAGGCCTTGGCAACTGTGCCTCGCTAGCTGAATGCTTTAACTCAGCATCGAATTCCAGTTGGCTCCAAATGTTTGTTCACCTTTGAGAGACCCTAGTACATATGAAACTAAATCCACAAGGAAATCTTTTTCCTCAAACATTAGTACTTTGTTGAAAGAATGCATTCAACTGCCATGTTTGAACTTAATTTAGGGTGATCATCCCAACATTTTGAGAAAAGTAAACATTAATTTAACTTGATCTCAGAAGTTATTACAGAAAAATCAAACCACAAACATAAAGCCACTGTCAGCTCTTTAAAGGCAGTGAGCCTAGAGCTGTTCTCTGGATATTCAGCCAGAATTTTAACATACAATGAAGTCTTATCTTACCTTAGGGTTAGATTCAAATGTTAGCACATGCAGATAAAAGCACATAGGCAAATTACCCTTGATAATCCTTTGGGAAGACTCCATATTGGAGTCCATTACCCTGAGTAAATTCTGCAGAGACACTTTTTGCTCCATTGTTGAAACAGATTTTTGTCTCTTAGTTGAGCACAGAAAAGAATAACTGACGTGCATTTGGGTTGTAAAAATTAGGTGTCTTTAGCAATAGAATCACGCTGAGTTTGGTAAGATTTTCACTCTACAAGAAGCCCTCAGGTACAGAGCAGAGCTAAGGAATAGCTTATTCACATGTCTCAGATCACATTCAGTCAGGGACATATGCTCACTGAGTGGAATAGTGGGTGGATTCTCCCACACCGATCAAATATTATTTCTCTTTCTTTTTGCAGAGTATTTAATGTAAACAATTAAATGCATATATGATGCAAAATAAGTGTAATTTTGAATGAAATGAAAGATAATCTACATAGGCAGACTGGGAATACATTTTCACAGTGCAGCAATCCAGATGTGTAAGTGTATAATTTTCTTTATCTATGGCTAAAATTAAATTTAGCTCTCATGATCCCATTTCCTCTGATAGCAGAAAACTTAGTTGTGCCAGTTCTAGGGAATCGAGTCACTTCCATCTTAAAGATAATCTCTTAAGATTCTCTTCCTTTCACTTTTCTTTCTCCTCTTTTCCCAGAATAATCTAATTCCATGGGGATTACCTATCATCCTAACACCAGGAGAGGGGCATTGGTCCATGTGTCATCACTGTCCTCACTAGCCTTCCTGAAGTATAGTTTGTTTCACCAAGTTTTAAGCAGCAGACTTTGTCTCTACTAGGTTGGTAGCCAACATCAGGCTTAGGTAATGTGTCCTCTTTGCTGTTTTGGTGCTCCAGACCTGCCTGGAGGCTTGATGGTCTCTCCCCCACTGTCTCTCAATGGCACTCCTGATCATTCACCACTCAGCCACATCTCTCATCCCATCCCTTGCTAAAACTGTTCTCCCCTGACTTCTACCCTGGAGTTCCCTAATTCCACAACATGGTGACGCTCTGATGGACACCACCCCCCTCAGTTAGGAACTTCATTCTAGGTCCCACTAAGACATGCAAAATAATTTTCAAATCTATTCTAGCCCCAGGGACTAAGGAATATTTGGGGGTGGGGGGTGAGTAAGGCAACTCTGTCATATCCTCTCTACCTAAACATACTATGCTTCCTTTTCTTCTCTATTGTGATCACACCACCACCACCACCTCCCATCCCCAAATGGCCCAGGGCACTCTTCCCTGAGCTCTAGATGGATTGAGGAATTCCGACATTTCTCTGAGATTTCTATTCATGTCCAACCAGAATTTTTATTTTGAGAGAGGAGCTATAGAGTACAAAGTCCCATCCTAACATCTCAACTCTTAATTTTTCTCTTCAAATGCTCTGAGCTCCTCCAACTACCCTAGAAAGAAATCCTACATCCTCTCTTTCTGGCTGGAAGCATCTGACATCATTATACATGCGTAAATGGTATGCCCTAAATCAAAATGGAGGAGGGAGTAATTCCCTCCCACGAGGCAATATGGAACTAGGAATTACCAAAATGAAAAATAGCTCACTTAATATTTTTAAAACATTAACCCACTAGATAGGCTTTTATTTTACAGATGTCTAGATTACTTTTAAGTGTAAGAAGCATTCATACCAGATATTTCTTGATCATTATGTGAAGTAATTTTAATAGGCAAATTATTCAAGATACAACTAAAGATTCTTGAATTTTCAGAATTATCAGAATTTTTATATAAACTATTTAACAAATCAAAAACAAAATCCTGTACCAGACAATAATTTCTGCCTTTTGTTTGAGTAAATATGATCATTGTACCTTTAAGATCCCTTCTGGTGGTGAAATCTTTTTGAGACATTCGTTTAGTTTGTTCATTTTCAATTCAACAGAAATCTCAGAGTGTTTACTCTGTGCCAGACACTGAGGATGTGATAGTGAACAAAGCAGATTCTGCCAGCATGAGACTCAGAGTGTAGTGGGGAACTTAGCCATGAAATAATAACGTATGTGATCAGTATTATGAAAGAGGAAGCACAGAGAATCATGATATCACATGATGAGAGACCAGAGCTATTTCGAAAGACTGCAAAAGGCATCTTTGAGGACGGGACATTTAAAATGATAGGAAGTCCAGGCAAAGGAAACAGACATGTGAAGGCTAGAGGTCCAGAAAGAATGTAGTTTGTTCAAGATCTGAGAGTAGCTTAGGGTGACCAGAAAACAGAAAATGATGGGAAGAGGCAGACAAGGAGAGAAAAGGACAGGGCTGGAGGATCTTGTCTGTTCAAAAGCATTTGTTTAGATGGCTTAAAGTCCCCAAAGAACCACATTCTATACATATATGTAAATATTCTTTGAGCATGTCATTAAGAGGTTGCCCAATGGCAGCCTATGTAGCAGGATTATGCTTTCTGGCTGGTAGTTTTTAATAAAGAATTGCCTGCCTTCCTCAAGAAAGTTAAAATCTATCTAAAGGTGGTGCTAAGATAGAAGGATAAAAGGTTCATGAGAAAACTGGTAAAAGCAGGCCAAAATATAAAACTTGAAAGAGAGAGAGACACAAGAATAAACCATGCCTGGAAGTAACAATACAACTGAAGTTATTCCAAGGTTCTCTCTAACTACTGTCTTCTCTTGTTGGGTATTTTATAACACACCATCTATCATCTTCATGACAACACTTTGAGGTGTTATGTTTCCCCCTTTCATATGAGAAAATCAACACTTAGAAAATACACATGACTTCATTCATTTAACTAGTACTTATTGACAAGTGCCTATCAGGTTCTGGTTCATCAGTGAACCCAAACTCATAGAACTTACATTCTAGGAGGAACTTGTTCAAGTTCACACAGCTGATAAACTGAAACCAAGATTTTTTGAGCTAGAAAGACTAGACTCTCTTCTTCCATTGCCTCACACTGAACAAGAAAGGCCACTTTTTTTTTCCTTAAATATTATATGGAAGGCTCCTGAATGGTTCAGTAACAATGAATTCAATTCTGTTGTTGGTTCAAGTGAGCTCTCCATTATTTGCTGTTAATTATAGCAGGTACCTTGATTTCTCCCTGTAGTTGACATTATAGAAAAGATATCTAATGAGAGGCTGGTTTTACCACCTTAGTAACATAGTTAGAACCATTCAGACTCATAAGACTGTGAAAAATGGATACTATATCCTAGCTGTGAGTTGCTGTTGGCTTGATCTCCTATTCTTCTTTGTTCTCTTATTTCCTTTTCTATTTGAAGCCCTCAGAAAGAAGCCCTCAAAACCCATGCCTTCTCTTATAGCAACATTAAAGATTCCCCAGGGCCCAGCTCATCACTCAGATGTGTCTGCCTTGCTGTTCTAGTTCCAGATCTTTGACTGCAGTCTCAAAAGGACAAGGCAAAGGTATTTATCTTCCCTAGTCTTTCAGAATTCTCGCTTCCTCTCTGATGCTATTCCAACACTCTTGAATTAGGGAAATTTGAAATGTTATCACATATCACATATTCAAAGAGAATCAAATCAGAGAGATTCCCATGGAACTGCTCTTCTAGGAGATTTTTCTTTTGAAAACACTGATTCTTTGAGAGAGTGAAGAGGGAAGACATTGGAAGGAGAAAGAAAAGGTAGGGTTGTCCTCCAGGTCTTCCTTTTGAAATGTTTTCCTAGATTGTAGCTAGGATGGGGGACAAGTGGCTAGAAGGGGAAAAAAGGGTTCTACATTCTCAAAAATGCAGCCTCAATACATTTATAACAGATTTCATCCATGAAATCTCTGGATTTCTCTATCCATACTTAACAAGCTGGAATTCTTCATAGGTCTCTTTTATATACTCTCTTTTAAACTCTTTAAAGTCTAAGACTATCTATGTATTTACATTGTTCCATTATTATTAGCTAAACTTACAAATAAATACCAGTAAAACTGCTTTGCAAGAAAGAAATAGTATTTTTCTAAGGAGATGTTCTTCTCAAAACAGGAACAGATTCATGCAACATCCAGCAATCCTAGTGGGACATAGCTTCTTTCTGCCCTGTGCTGTGTGTATTATCTTTATTTCAGCTCCCATAACATCCCCACTGTCCCTTTGTAACCCTCTTACCAAGGAGATCCATATCTGGTGAAATTCAACTAGCCTCCCGTCTTATATAAACAAACATAACTGGAGCAGAGAAGAGATTGATGACTGCAACTAAGAGAAGATTAGCTTCAAAATTTTGAATCAGACAACTTCAGATTTGACTCATCACCTAATGCACCAACTTGCTGGGATCCTCAAGAGAAGAGACATAATTTGCTTTCTTTCTTGGTAGACAATGGAAAGAATTCAGCAATTGCGTTGACACTTTAGCACCAAAACACATTGTATAGTTGTTGCTCTACATTCCATATAATTTTGAGGAGTTGCTTCACCTTTCAGAGATTATATTATGAAGTCCTGTGGATTCTACCTTGAAAATACTACATAACCCACATGTCCTGTCCCTGCTCCAACTTCACTGCCATTACTCCTGGACGTGGCCTTATCTTGCCTGGACTTCTACAGTAGCTTCATAATTGGTTTTACCACTTTAACCTCTCCAATCCACTCTCAACATGGCAGCCAGAGCTAAAACCTCAATTCTTTATGTCATTTTTCTGTTTGACATTCTCTAATGGCTTCCATTTCAATATAAGACAAAATTTAAAATCCCTACCCAATGAGATCCTGCAAAACTAGGCCTCTGCCTATGTCTCCAGTTCGTATCTCCTTTGCTAACTGAATTCCCACAACACATTGTCCTTTATTTCTCTTGAAACTACAAGTTTTTTCCACTTCAAAGATTTTGTTTGCTTCAGCCCAGGAGTTCCAGCTGCAGTGAATTAAGACCACACCACTGCACTCCAGCCTAGGTGACAGAGCAAGACCTTATCTCTTTAAAAAAAAAAAAAAAAAGAAAAAGTAGATTTTTGTGCCTGCTATTCCCTCAGCCTGGGATGCTTGTCCCCTATGCTTTGTCTGATTAACCCCTGCTTACTCATCTGAGCTCAGCCTAGATATCAGTTTTTCAAAGAGGCCTCCTCACTCACCCCAATCAAAAACATCTAAGTAGGGCTGGGGAACCTGTGGCCTTCAGGCCACATGTGGCCTTCTAGGTCCTTAAGTGCAGCCTTTTGACTGAATCCAAACTTTACAGGACAAATCCTTTTATAATATTTCTATTAATACATTTTTGATCGTCTTT
>NW_012136858.1:4819747-4839686 GCF_000956105.1 Propithecus coquereli | reverse complement strand
AAAAAAGGGAAGCCATTCAGTGACGTAGAAATTGTGAAAGAATGCATTGTCGAAGCTGTAGGATACTTAGACCCTGATAACATGTCAAAGTGGAAACAACTGCCTCTTTCAAGGAGAACCAAAACTGATCGGCAGCATGAATTAGCCTTCAATTTAATAGAACGACTTCATGCAATACTTCAAAAGGAAAATATATATTATTCAATCACTTTGGATGAATCAGCTGATACTACTAACTCTGCATAGGTTTTGTACTTCATTCAGGTCATAACAGTAGATTTTCGTTGCTATAAAGAGTTACTTGCAGCCAGGCAAGGTGGCTCACGCCTATAATCCTAGCAACCTGGGAGGCCAAGGCAGGAGCATCGCTTGAGCTCAGGAGTTCAAGACCAGCCTGAGCAAGAGTGAGACCCCGTTTCTACTAAAAATAGAAAAAATAGCAGGGTGTGGTGGTGCATGACTGTAGTCCCAGCTATTCAGGAGGTGGAGGCCGGAGGACTGCTTGAGTCCAGGAGTTTGAGGTTGCTGTGAGCTAGGCTGACACCACAGCACTCTAGCCCAGGTAACAGAGCAAGACTTCGCCTCCAAAAAAAAAAAAAAGAGTTACTTGCTTTGGACACTCTTACAAACAGAACACAGGGAATACATATCTTTAACAATTGTCATGAGAAATGTCGTGAAGTTGTTGGATTGAATTTGGTAAATTTAGTGAGTGTATGTATACTCACGGTGTACCTTCCATGGCAGGAAAAGATGAAGGGTTTATTGCACAGATAAAAAAAAAGTATTGACAGATCCAGATGCTCTCATTTCTTTTCATTGTATCTTGCATCGGCAAAATATTTCTGCTAAAGCTACTATTTTAAGCGACACTTTACAACAAGTTATAAGTATTGTTAACTATGTGCAAATGCAACACAGCATCAACAGTTTTGTAACATGTTCAGGTTTAATGATGAGGTATTCAGTGTGGATTTGCCATATCATTCTAAAGTGCATTGGCTATCTCAAGGATAGGTATTAGCCAAAATTTTGTCTCTGGGAGAACAGCTAGTTAAATTTTATGAAGAACAGAATCAGCTATGTGAACTATTGAAAGACTGTTTCTATAGGAATATAGAATTTCTGTGTGATATCATGTCAAATCAAAATGACTTGAATATTTCTTTGTAAGGTAAAACTAAGTCTATATACGATGTGTGGCAAAAAAAATGCAACCATTTCAAAAAAAGCTATCTTTTTTTCAAAACACTTCTTCAAAAAGAAATTTCGGATGAACATTTTCCCCAGTTAGCGAAGTCCTTGATGAGCAGGATGATATATGCAAAGCATTTGAAGAATACCCAGCTGTTATAGCTTATTAATTGGAGGATACAATGAAAGGTTCACTGACTTTGAGAATCATGACATCACACTCAAATAGCATTTCAGCCTCACCTAGGTGCTATCACCAAGGCACCTAAAGACCTACAGATGGAATTGATTGAGCTCCCAGTAGATGACATTTTAAAGTCATTGTTTGATGCTAAGAAAGATCTAACTGAAATATGGATAATGCAGTAGAATAGCCATGCCTTTGGCAACATGCCCAAAAAAATGCTTTCTTGCTTTTCAATCACTTATTGCTATGAAGCTACATTCTCCTACCTAATCCAAATCAAGACACCCTTAAGGTCACAAATGACTGATACCCATCTAGAGGATCAACTGAAACTGCGGACCTCCGTGCTGCAACCAAGTATTCAAATGCTTTCCAACAAAAAACATACACAACCAAGTCATTAAAAGGTTAGTTAACTTTAAAATTAATAAATAGTTTTCATTTTTTTTGAAATTATTGAGAACATATAATAGATTTTTACAAAATAATGTAATTTTAAGTATATCTAATTGAAGTTTCTTGAATGCGGCCTTATTTGATTACAGCTAAATTGATGTAGCCTTCCAACATGAAAAGGTTCCCCACCCCGATCTAAATTATACCCTTCTCTCATCTCTCTCGTAGCACTCACTTTCCAAATTTATACCTCAATTTATGTGTTTATTTGTTCCATCTCTATCTCCCCTACTATAATAAATCTCCATGCATACAGGGACATTGATGCCTTGGGACCCACTGTTTCCAGTGCTAGAGCAGTATCCAGCATAACGGTATGTGCACAACAGATAATTAGTCAATGAATGAACAGATGAATATTTGTGGGCCTATAATCTTAGTACTCTGGGAGGCCAAGGCGGGAGCATCACTTGAGGTCAGGAGTTCAAGACCAGCCTGAGCAAGAGTGAGACCCCATCTCTACTAAGAATAGAAAAAATTAGCCGGGCATGGTGGTGCATGCATGTAGTCCCAGCTACTTGGGAGGCTAAAGCAAGAGAATGGCTTGAACCCAGGAGTTTGAGGTTGCTGTGAGGTAGGCTGATGCCACAGCACTGTAGCCATAGCAACAGAGTGAGACTCTGTCTGAAAAAAAAACAAAAACACACAAAAAAACAGATGAATATTTGTGGAAGAAAGAGAATCACCAACAGCCTCTCTGCCTTTCCTCAGCCTCCCTGCAGAAGCCCTCTCCCATGGATAACCATAAAACTTCCAGAGAATCTAATGCAGCTCCTCCTAGACACCTTGTATGTGACACTGAGACTTTTTTTGTGGATGAGGCATTTTACCCATACTCCCAATGAATCGACTCTATAAAGGGTCCTTAACTGACTCCACTACCAACAATCCTGCTCCCTGCCTCCTCCCTCCCCACCAGGCAAATTCACTCTGACATCAGAGGAATAGAGCCTTTTTAAAACTCTGCCCTCTTAATTTCATCATCTAAGGCCATTCATTTTCTTGTTTCCAGTCCCTGTGTCTGCTAGCTACACAGGTCTGCCCTTGCCCTCTGAAGCCATTTCCAACAAGCCCCAACCCATCAGCTCTGTCCATCAAATGTGCCTTGGACACAAGCTCTGCCCAGACACTTCCTCTTGACTTTCCACCCCATTCTAGCAACCACCTAGCTTCTGACACTCAATTTTTTCTCCCAGTTCTGGCCCCACTCTCCATGCTTGAGTTCAGTGACTGAGGGAACAGCCCAGCTTGGCATTCTTCCCACCTCAAGGCAAAGCTTGCATTCATACTTTAGATCTCTCCTTTTGGCTGTTTGGAGGAAACGTTCACCCTGGCACCAGTTCTCTGGCCAGCACTTGGGCCAAGTTTAGACAAGTCTCTCCACAAAAGAGGACTTCACAGAGATCTGGCCTTTGCCACCTCTGTCCCCCATTTCCTTCAGGTGATCCATGAGGATTCTGTTTGGCCTCTCATTCCTTTGTGTCCTCAATCCTGAACACCCTGCCTACCCACCCCCAATCAACCGCTCACTAAATCTGGTAACCAATTCTAATTCCTCTGCAAAGCTTATTTCAGATCTTCTAAGTCCTTCCTGCCCCTTCTATGACTTGTTTATTCAATACATGAGATTTTCTACAGAAAGTCGGAAAAAAGAGAAACCCAAATTTAAATCCCATTCCTGTCACTTTGTAGGTATGGGGCCTTGAGTAAACAACTTAATATCTTAAAGTCTCATTTAAAAAAAAATCCATGAAAAGAGATTAATAACCTACAATATTTGGCTGCTAGCACAGATGTGTCACACAAAAAATGAGCAACATAGGACAAAAAGAAGGAATGTGTTCATCATTTGCAGAGACATGGTGCTATAGTAATAGCAAATAAATGACATCATATTTTTGGCTATGTAATTCCTGTAGATGCTAAGGGAAATCATGATAGCAGCATAGTAAGGACAGATGTGTGGAGAAGAAAGCTGAGCCTTAAAGAATAAGTAAATTTAACAACAGAGTGAGAAAAGGAGGCTCTCCCAGACGGCCAACAAGAGCCTGAGCACAGGACAGCCACAGGACTTTGCAAAGGCACAGGTGAAGAGAGTGAAGGGGACAGTTGAGGAAAAGTAGAAAGTAAGTCTGAAAAGATGGAGACAGGCCAGTTCAGGAAAGACAAGCCCAAAGCAAAGCCCAGGTTTCCCCTCACTTCTTGCCTCATCTCCATTGCTTTGGGTTGTCCCTTCTCTGTAAGTGAAAACTGAGATGCATCATCCCTAAGTATTTGTTTATCTGTAACTCAATTAACCTAGCCCAGGAGTGACGTAGCTCACACCTTATCCAAGTAACTAATTAATGTTTGTAAAATTCAGATGCCACCTAAAATAATTGTTATGAGGATGTTGTCGGAGATCCTGCAAATGCCTTGGCTTAGCCCCGGACATGGTGACAGAGGCAGGGCCCTCTCACTCTGCTCAGGGCCCTCTCATTCTGCTCCCCGGCCTTGCTTCACTCTGCTTGTTCCTCAAATGTTTGCTGACATCACACAGAGACAGTTGTGAAATATTTCCAGTTAATCCACATTTGCAAAGGTTCTTGAACTCTTGGCTTTTGTATAAAGTGGCTGGGTTTAAATTTTTAAGTAGTTTCAAGGTAACTTTTATTTGTGCTTATTTTTCTACCTCTTTAGACTTCAGTATCCCTGGTTAGGTTAGATTTTTATTTTCTTTCACACCTGGTTAGGTTATAATAATAATATCAACACTAACTCCAGATAAATAAAGTAACACTAACACTAATGTTGATTGGGTGCTATGTGCCAGGCATTTTACCTATATCATTGCATGTATTCCTCACAATACCGTGAAGTAGGTACTATTATTATCTTCATTTGATAGAGGAAAATGAAACACAGAGATAACTAACCTGCCCCAAATCACCCAGTTGGAAGTGGTAGAGTTAGAATTCACACCAGGCAATTTGCCTCTATAGCCCATGCTCTCAACCCACTTGCCGCACTACCTGTATAATAAATGTCAGGATCCGTATTTTACAGACAGAGAAATTGAGTTGTGAAAAAATGAAGAGAATTGCCTCAGGTCACAAGTGAATTAGTGGCAAAATCAGAACACTCTGGAATCCTGGCTCTTTCTTGTCCCAGTTTGCTGTCAACACATCTCTTATTTCATTTTTAATGGTTCTCAAGGCTATGGGACTTGAGTAAGAAGAAACAAAAATCCACTTCAAAAGCAAAGCTGCTCCCTGGATAAAATTATATTGTCTTCAAGTTCAGGATTCCTAAGAAAAATAGAAATCAGCCAACCCCAACCTTCTGGCATACCATAGAGTGAACTTCACATAGTCTGACCTCTAGAGAAATGGACAAGTCCTTCCTCTTGCTTAAGATGAGCAAGGAACAGAAACAATGGGTGAGACCACAGGCCTCTCAGGTTTTTTTCAGCGCCTAAGGTTACAACATATAAAGATGTTTAAAAAAGTACTACTTTTAAACACCTGAAGCTTCAAGTGTTCTGTTTAAATCCCAACGAGATCCTTTATCCTGAATCATCCTTATCCCTTAACTAAAGAAGAAAATAGAATTTGGGACTCTAAATCAAACTCTCCATGTGGGAGTTGCCTAGAGAACTGATAACATTTTCCCTGTTTCTTTAATACATGGTAGAAATACAGGCCGTACCTGGGGTTACGGACAAGAACTTTCCTGAGAACAACTTTAGGTCAGATTTGTATGTAACTCAGATCATTGATGAATAGTGCATGCACGGTAATAATAATAATAACAACAATACTATAATGGTTCATATGTGGTAATAATAATACAGTGTAATACTGTAAGAATAATAAATTTACAGATACAAGTAAAATACAGAAACCATTGTGCTCTTTTTATTAATTCAAACAAACGGAACATAAAAAGAAACTCATACAAAAAATTTAGATAGGAGAAATGCCAAAAAAGAATATTAAAGGTTAACACTCACCTAATGTTGCATCAGCGCTAGGCTACCAGGAATGTTACGCTTATTTTGATCTTCTAATCAAATCAATGATAACCTTTCCATTTCAATAATTAATCCACTAGGCTGCTTAGTAATAATTGATGGTTTCACTGGAGCACTGCCTTTCACATGTGCCGTTATTCTCACTTTACCTTTATAATTGTTACAATAGTCCACTGACTGAAGCCTGATGCTTTCCCAGCGAATGATGGCGTCTGGCCTTTCTCCGAATGTTTAATTATTTCTACTTTTGTTTCCACTGTAATCACCTTTCTCTTCACTGCAGGCTCACCTGGACTTACAATAGACTTTTGCTTTGGAGGCATGGTCATAAGGGGAAACGCAGACTCACAAAATCGAATAAAAAGTTAAAAGCGTTGCTCTGCGTAAGCGCCCATATAAACAATGAGACAGCCGCTGGCGTAAGGATACTGCGCCAAGAACGGCTTACGCTACGCTGAGCTTTTTACATGTCCACGTGCGCGGAAGAAACTAGTTCTTGAATTATTATTTAATCAAAAACTATCCTTATAGGGAGCCTTGGGAGCCCGTTGGTAAGTACAGAACGCTGTAAGTCTAGTCGTCTGTAACCCAGGGACTCCCTGTACTGATGTGCTACTTCTATATGTTACAATTCTGTAAAATTTTATCTAGTTTCTAGGGTTCGTTGGTACCTTAGATTTTGACACAGTTAGTTACGACATAGTTTTAGAATAGAAAAATCAGGTTGGGTTCAATTGTTAAGAAACATCAGTAGCTGCAGAATTGTGAAGACCTTATGGGGTGGTGTCACCCCTAATAGGTGACGACCCTGAAACGGGTTCAAGGGGAGGGGCGGGGTCCCTGGGAACTGGAGCTACCTTCAGAAATGACATGCTTGCAGGACAAGGGACATAAGGCAGCTAGTTTTGTGCACTAGAGCTAGCCAAGATTGAAGTAATAATAGAAATTTCATGTGGCCTGTGTCTGTCGAAAATAGTCCAAAAATTTCCCTACAGTGAACAACCAGAAGCCCTACTCAGAGCCAAAGGCAACAACTGAAAACAAAGTTGCCAAACCCTTATTTCCCTCTCTGTGTTGTATTATTTTGTGTTTTTAATTTTTCCCTTGGTATTTAGAATTTAGATGTCAGCTCTGGTTGATACAAAATCATGAAGTTTTCCTGCTACTGTATGTTCAAAGATAATGCCACTGAAGACTGTGCATAAATGAGGATTCTTCAGGAATATGAAGTAATCATTTTTAGTTTAGTTTTCAGTTCATGTGCAATCTGGCTTAACTTCCCCATATTGAGGATATACTAATGGTATTCATTTTTACTGTGTGCTTGGCACTGCAAAAGGGCAAGCCTAATTTAGGCTAATGTCCTTTTTAGCAAGGAACAGCTATGTGGAAATTCATTAAGTGGAATATCATGTCTTTAGGAGAACTGTCCTATAAGAAATTGGCTAATGGTGAACCTTTCCTTTCAAAAATACTCAGGAAACTGTAGCTCAGCTTCCCTCAGATGAGTTTTATGATAAAAAGAGGAGTGTCTGTTGAAACAAATAAATCATCCAGAGTTAAGAGTAGAAATATAAAGCACAAATTTACTCATAAATATTTCATATTTTCTGACCTTCCCATAATTTGATTTTTATTTAGATTTTTAATTCTAATGCAAAGAGTATCAGGCACACAGGAAGTATACAAAAAATATTGAAGTGGATGACATCATCTGTGTTGATCCAAGTGTATTATCATGTATATAATTAATAATAGCATCAGTTGAATTTATAAAGCAAACAGAAATGATTTTAAAAAATACCAGCACCATAAACATAGCTCATTCCTAAAAGAAAAGATCATCTCTAATTTGAAGAAGTCTCTGGGCTCATAGTCTCACTTTTCTTAGCTCAGCATCTATACGCAATGTTTGGCCGCCATGTACATTAATCAGCCCTTACAACAACCCTATGAGATAAGCTGATGAGGAGGATCATTAGCTCCATGTGGCAATAGGACAGACCAAACATGGAGGAATTAAATGATTCACCTCAAGTCACTCAGAAGCCAATGGCGGAACTGAGGTTAGAACCCACAAGCTTCTGCTTTGTGTGCAACCAACACTGTGAAGCTGAGCTCTCTACCCAGATTGCCACCTGAGCAACTGGTCCTACCTAGTCCCTGCTGGACAACACCCTTGCTCTGAGTGCCAGCATGGAGAAAGAAGGCCCCTGAGCCAAAAAGGAAAAAAAAAAAAATCCAAACATCTTTAAACTGTAGGTAGATAAATGATGAGCAATTTGAGAAGGAGTTTCATCTTAAAGAAAAATAAGGGACTAAAAGGGCAATTGCAATAGGCTTTTTTTCAGATTAAAAGGATCTGAAAGATTTCTGTTCAATAAGCTGGGAATAAAAGTTCAAATTCAGTTTGTAAGCTTATCTCCAAATTTCATTTTTTAAAGTACCTCAAACATAAATTCCCACTCAACTTGATCAAAAGCCTCTCCTGCTTCAAGAGACAGAGCAACAATCAACCCACTTGTTCGCTTAGCCAAGTCAGTGTTCTTAATCAGCATAAAAAACACCAGGAGCCAGAGGGTGGTTTTTTAATAAAAAGTGGTTTGATGAGGCTCCAGGCCAGCGGCAGCATTCTCAGCCCAGAAAAATATGAGCCAATTCCTCAAACACGCACACAGGACCAAGGACGGGGCCAGCCGCGGGGGCCAGTATTTCTTCAAGCCTCAAGTCTGCTATTGTGTACTTACTTCCACCACATCTCCCCACCTCTCCCTTCAGCGTTCCACACTTCCCACTCTTGTTTGGATCAAGGTTTCAGTGCCCTTCCTTTCTCCTAAAAATATGTCATTTGGGATTTTCTTCTCTTCTCTTCCCTCTCTCAACAATTTGCTTCTAAAAACCATTAAACAGGCAGAGCAAGGTAGCATCCGTGCCTAACAGGGGGAGCCATGGTGGTCCTGAGCTGGGTGTGGGAGCTCCAACACGGTGAGAAGGGTGTCCACACAGGAGGCTGCTCAGTGTGAGGTGTCAGAGCCTGAGCAGGCTAGGACCGTGTTCCTGCAGAGGCAGCCTGGTGTGGGGTAACAGAATCTGAGTGGAGTGAGGAGGGTGTCCCCATGGAAGGGTGGCTGGGTATAAAGGATCAGAGTCCAGGCAGAGTGGGAGGACAGCCACCCAGGGGCAAGAAGACAGAGGTGGAGTAGGAAACTGGTTACATAGAGGAAATTAATCAAATAAGTAACTTATTAAGGACAACAAGAGCCAGGTTTCTCACAGTTGGGGAAGGGAGTTGACAAATATTGAAACAGAGAAAGCTAGAACAAACCCTGTAGTCTTTGGAATGGAATTGGAGATATCTAAATGAGGTTATATTTTCAATATATTTATTTAGATATGGAAATAAATGTGTGTATACATACATATTGTGGAAGGTAGAATAATAGATCCCCAAAGATGTCCACATCCTAATCCCGAAAACCTTACCTTACGTGACAAAAGGGACTTTGCAGGTGTGATTAAGTTAAGGCCCTTGCGATGGGAAGATTATTCTGGATTATCCAGGTGGGCACAATATAATTATAAGGGTCCTTAAAAGAGGGAGGCAGGAGGGTCAGAATCAGAGGAGATGTGACAACAGAAGCAGAGGTGAGACAGACAGACAGACAGACAGACACACATGGGGGTTGGGGAGGAAGAGAGAGAAATGTTAATGTGCAAATGCTATGCTGCCAGCTCTGAAAATGGGGGAAGGGGCTGCAAGCTAAGGAAGATAGGCAGCTCTTGAAGCTGGAAAAGGGAAGGAAAGGGGTTCTTTTCAAGTCTCCAGAAAGAATATAACCCTGCTGACACCTTGATTTTAAAACTTCTGACCTCCAGAACTATAAGATGATAAATCTATGTTGTTTTAAGCCATTAAGTTAAGGTAATTTGTTACAGCAGCAATAAGAGACTAACACACATACTGTGTATATTGGTTAGTTCTGTCCAGTGAGCGCTTCTGGGATCAGCAACACTCCAGCGGCAGGGAGCACACCTAGTTCATAAATACTTTTCTTCATTAAAAGGAACCAAGGCTCTTTGGAGAAATGGTTGACTCCAGTCTGAGGCAGGGGAAGTACAAGATAGGTCTGGAATATATTTTTGTGTCAGAAAGCAAAGAAGTTCTCAAAGAATGGTGAGGACTTGTCAAAAGGACTCAGAAGTAAGTTCGAAGGGGCTGCCATTGGACAAATCTGGGACAACCTGAGCTTCAAAATAAATAGTGATAGTAACAGACTGTAAACCATTGAATAAAATAGAAACATGAGTCCATAATGATATAAATTAATAAATAAAAAATTAAAAATTTGATTAAGAATGGGACATTTACGTGGTTTCAAAATACCTCTCTGCAAAGTACTAATTAATTGCAAAAGAGAAAAAAGTAGCTTTGCATCAAAGTAAATTGATGGATAACCCCTTAATCAAGTGGTCAGAGAGAATATTATCAGTAATGGAACAAATCAAAATCGTGTGCCATCTGATAGGATGCAATGAGGAGAACAGGGCATCACTTCAGTGATCTTCCTCCCGAAGATGCGTAACCTGAATCTAATCATGAGGAAACATCTTACGAAAGCAAACTGAGGGGCATTCTACAAAACAGCTAGTATATATTCTTCAAAAGTTTTAAGGTCATAAAAGTCAAGTCATGACTGAGGAATTCCTCCAGATTGGAAAAGATTAAAGAGACATGACAACTCAAGGCCACATGTGATTCTGAACTGAATCTTTTTGTTCTGAAGGAATTTGGTGAAACTTGAATGGGATCTGAGTGGTAGACGGTAACAATGTATCAATGTTAATTTCCTGATTTTGAGGTTATATCGTGTTGATGTAGAAAAAGAAAGTATAAGGGAATTATGGGACATCAGGTTGAGTTGGCAAATTATTCTTATGGTGCTGGAAAAAAATTTTCCTACTATACTTTTCTGTAAATTGGAAAGTATTTAAAAGATTTTTTAAGGTATATCGTTTGGTCCCAAATTCTTTTCTCATTGCTATAAATCTTTTCCCTTTAACCATTGCTTCAGTTCTACTGGTAGAAATATCCATTTTCTCAGGAATCAGAGTGTCTTCAGGCCAAGCAACTTAATTGGAAAATGACCTGAGACTGGGGCATAGAGCCCGGCAGGAGTTGTCACAGCACTGATTGAATCTTGGGTGATGTGAGATGGTGAGAAGAGGTGGCATAAAATGATTTTGAAAAGCAGTCAGAATGTTCTTGCTCCTCATTTTTTATTTCCTAACATCTGATTAAAATACTCAAGTCCACTGTGGAGTGTCAAGAAAAAAAAAAGTTGAGTATCATCTGTTAGCATTTTTGTTTTACAGTCAATTTAATCTCTCCAGAGTACTCTGTTAGGAAAATAAGCAGACCAACCTTTTTAAGAGACTCAGCCTGAAGGGACTAGGTTCTTAGACTGTCACTGTTTCTAAACACCAGCTCTTCTTTTCTTTAGCTTTCCTCAGCAGATTAATCTCATTTCACTGTGTATTTATGTGTACTTATACTAGCCTAAGTGATATTTCAGGCTTCAAAGAAATTTGGTAAGGTGCAAAATACAGTTTGAAGTAGAAATTGGACTTCTCCATGTCTAAGAGGTCCAAAAACTTATGCCAGCCATTAAAAATATGTAATTGCTTTGTCACAAAAAAACTATAAAAGATAATTTGAGGACAACCAAGAAATATAAATATGAACTCACTATTAGAAATTAGGGAACTTTTGTTTATTATATTAGGTATGATACTGGTGTTTGGTTATGTAGGAGAATGTGTTTAATTTTTGGACATGTGTGCATGTGTGCTATGGTATTTCAGTAAAGCTGTCATATCTGTAATTTTCTTTAAAATGGTTCAGAAATTATATATACACACATATACATATATATGAACCAAATGGGAAAATGGAAAATATTGATTGTTGAATCTAGATGGTAGGTATATCAGTACTCACTGTACTGATTTTGTGGGCTTTTAAACTCCTTTGGTTAGTTTATCTTCTGTATTCTGACACCCATTCTCCTTACCTTCTCACAAGCCTGCCTTAAAAAAGACTTTATGGGAATTGTGGATGGCATCTCATACTACATATATTTTGGGATGATTTAGCTGCTTTTTGGCTATAACAGGTTCTTTCGGGGGGACTGAAAAAACCATTATGCTCCTACATTATGCTCCTAAGACTTAACATTTAATTATGTTATGGGGGTACTCCTTTTATCATCAGTGTATCTAACATAAATTCTCTCATCCCTGGAGGAAAGTGGCAAGTTAGATGGGGTTGTTCCCCATCTCTCTCCCACCAGTTAAAAAAAGTTTCTCATTTTTAAGGGATGTAGAATGTGCCTCCCAACAGGCCCCAGCCCCTTTCACAAGGCCTTTGCCCTTCCCCTTGCCTGCAATGCCTAGACAGACACACACTCAATCACGCACAAAGGTCTTATTGCCATTCAAGGCCCACTTCGGTGGTGACTTCCTGGCTTCTCCAGGCACAATTAAGTATTTGATTCTCTGGGCTCCCACCGTGTTTTGTTCATGTCATTGTAACAACAATTACCACTTTGGTAATTTATACATTTGTTATTCCGTCTTCCCCATAGCCTCTGAGCTTTTAAAAAGAGGAACCATGTGTTATTTATATTGTACAGTGACTGATAGATAGCAAGTGCTCAGTAAAAGCTTGTGACTGGAAGAATGAACGAGTGAATGAATAAATGCATTTAAGCTGGGGTCTACGCAAGGTCTAATGACTTGTAAAACCATGGGGGCCATCAGCATTTCTAATACCTCCCTTCAGATCCTGATACTCAACCTTCAGATCTTGACAATGCCACATGGAGGTATTAAGCAGCAGCCACCGCACATGAGATTAGAACCAAAAAAACATTAGAAGTGTTTAAAGCTTAGGGCTTTTTTCATAACAAATTTCACTTTTTTTTCACAGCCTGAAAATTAAAGTTCTAATAGCCATGTGGAACATTCATCAAACACTTCCATGAGATAATGAAAGCCACAAAATATTCACAGGGCACATATGGACACTCCAGACAGCTGGGGGTGGTGACCATACAAAAAGCACTAAACTCGGAAAAATCCATCTGGAAAGGGAAGGATTTTTAAAATCAAATGTCAGCTAACATTTACGCCAGGCTCTATTCTAAGGGCTTTAGGTGTATTATCACATTTAGATCTCATAGCAGTCTTATAACATGGGGTCTTTTACCATCCCCATTTTATAGATGTGAAGGCTGAGGACTGGGGCTGTGAGCTCACTCATCTGAGAGTCAGTCTGAACCAAGCCGGTCTTGCTCCGGAGCCTGTGCTCAACATCACATAGGACGTCATGATACTGGCCATGTACAAGACTCATCAAACATTAACCGCATGTTGTGAGCCATTTAGTCAACCCACTGAAGGTCTAAAGAAGGAAGCCCAGTGGGGTGAACAGCCCCTGGTTTATACAGATTGTTCCCAGCAGAACTGGGCTAGAACTGAGGGCCCTGGTTGCCAGGCCAGCATGCCTACTCCTATGATACGATACCTTTCCTCTCATCTTCTCCCAGTGTAGCATCTGCTAGATCACACAGTGCTTATCATATGACGTCTCCAGGATGGTTTAGGGTAGTTAGTGAAATTAGTCAGTGGTTCTTAGCAAATGGATCCCAGAATGCTTGTCCCACCCAATCAATTATGTTGACTATGTTCACACTAAGTTAACACACCAGTAATAACCACCGTGAATGAGATGAAAGCTTAAAAAAAAAAAACAATAGAAGAGATGTTTAAGGCTATTTCCCCCACAGCAAGGTTCAGTTTTTTCACAACTTGAAACAAAATGGGAGTCTCTGCTGGAAAGTTATGTTATTAAATATCAATTTTCTAGTAACTGAACCATTGGACACCCTTGCCTAAGTGAAACAAACTCTGCTTGTACTTCTCCATGGGTACAGAGCTTTAATTAAACACATGTGATTAAACATTTTTCAGTTGACTTAGAAAGAGAACCACAAGGTACAGAATGGATTAACTGAAATACTTTCCTTTTAAAACTCTTGATCTTTTCCTGATCTATCTTTCAAATAAAGATTTGAAACTCTTTATTTTCAAATTCATTTGTCATTAAACTCATTGTCACCAAGATTTTAGATTTTCCAGATTTAACATTAAATTTGAAATTAAATATAACATAAGCATAAACTCCAGATTTGTCAAATATCGAATACCGAATAACTAACTGGCAATTTGCAGTTTTATTCTCTGCCCTTCACCCTTTCAGGCAACAGTCAGACGACGTACTAACATGTTTCAGAAATTTGTTTAACAAAGAAAACAGCAATTTGTGCTGTCAACTCCTATGCGAAACAAAACCACCCTTCTCTCTTCCACCCTCTCTTATAAGAGTGGAGGTCCCAGCATGCACCTCTTCCACACATTTTTAGCATCTTTAAAAGCCTAGTTGTTCTTTTCAGGTTTGGTGGGCTATTTAATTGAGATAAGTAAAATGTGAATTCCTTTAGGTCAAATAAATGCCACCTGATGAAATGCAGATTCTCCTGCTCTTGCTCTCCTGCTGGATAATTCTCCCAAAATTTCATCACAGTTTGGTTGTCACAGTATCAGAGAACCCAACCCACCTTAGCGTTATAACCATCAGAGCAACTGCCATTGTTTGAGAACCTACCGTGTGCTTAGGCTTACCATGTTATCTGATTCAACATAAGCAGATCGCCTTCTTAGAAAGAGGAGTGTCCTGCAAAATCAGGCATTTTTTTTTTCCCACCAAGACCTGTCAATTCTTTCTGTACAGGTCAGGGAGAGAAAGAAGAGAAGTTGGTATACATTTACTTCTTCCTTTTGGGAAGAAAGTGACCCTCTAATGTGCTGCATAGGTTATTTTGCTGGGAGCTTTTCCATTGTCTTTCTTTAATTTTTATGTGCAGTAATCATGACTCTCTAATGAGGGGCCATCAGAAAGAACTTCCTTGCCAAAGTGAAGGGGGGCAGAGGTGTAGGGTCACTTCTTCTCCCCCTGCCCCTACCCAGGCCTGTCACAGGCTCAAGGCTAGTCAAACCACTTTTCCCAAACCCAAAGAAATCTGCTCCTTCTCAGAAGGATTCTAGTCATTAGAACCAAGGTCATCCAGGCTTCCAACTCAATCTAGATAAAACTACCTGAAATGAGAACATTCTAGAAACTAAGATCAAGAACAGGATGATACTTCGTACCTATGGAAGGGCATATGGCTTCTCATTTTTAGAGAAAAAATAAAAACAAGATTTCAAGTTCTTTCCACTGAATACCAAGGGAGCCTCTCATTGTTAGCTCTCTTTTCTCCTAAACAATAAAGAAACAAACAAAACAGAATAGAAAACCTCTGTGCTTCAGAAGCCTTTCTCAATGCTGAATGTTTTATGCATTATGAACTGAAGTTATTTTTCCTTATTAGAGTTTACACTGGGCTGAGGTAGCCAGGAGATTATTTGGATTACCAAAGAAGCTGGAAAGATTTTTGAACTCTAAAGGGCCCTCTATAATGCAGAGCATTTCCTTGGACGCTATGAGGAACTCAAAAAGAAAGATGACTAAGATAGTCTTATTTTTGGAGTTTATCATCTAGTTGGGAAGAGATCTGAGACAGAGAGGATAAATCAAGAAAATGGAAAGGAGGCCGGGAGCGGTGGCTCACGCCTGTAATCCTAGCTCTCTGGGAGGCCGAGGCGGGCGGATTGTTTGAGCTCAGGAGTTCGAAACCAGCCTGAGCAAGAGCGAGACCCCGTCTCTACTAAAAATAGAAAGAAATTAATCGGACAACTAAAAATATACAGAAAAAAATCAGCCGGGCATGGTGGCGCATGCCTGTAGTCCCAGCTACTCGGGAGTCTGAGGCAAGAGGATGGCTTGAGCCCAGGAGTTTGAGGTTGCTGTGAGCTAGGCTGACGCCACGGCACTCACTCTAGCCAGGGCAACAAAAAAAAAAAAAAAAAAGAAAATGGAAAGGCAAGAAAAGCACTAAATGCGAAGGAGTCTTCTAAAAACCCATCTCAGGAGTTGTGGAAGGTAGTGTCCTGTGGTCTTCTGATTCATTAATGAGCAGACTGAGGATGCAAATGATTAGCAAGACACTGTCCCTTGGCTTGAAGGAGTTTCCAGTCTGGTGAGAAAGACAGGCACGTAAATAAATTGGTTATAGTAAATAAGGCAAGAGGTGTAAGAGACAGAAATGAAATGCTGTGAAAACTGAGAGAAGAGAATGACTATCTGCTCAGGAAAATCAAGGAAGGCATCACATAGAAGATGACATTTGAGCTGGGTCACCAAATGTGGTGGTTTTAAAATATGTTCACAAATTTTTGGATACTTCTCCTTTCAAGAGGTAGAACTTAACTCCCCTCCCCTTGAGTATGGACTGGACTTAGTGACTCGTCCCCTAGTGACACTGATAGAATATGGTAGAAGCAACAGTGTGTGTTACTTCCAAGACTAGGTTATGCACAGCATTATGGTTTCCTCCTCACTCTCTTCCTTGGATCACTTTCTCTGAGGGAGGTCAGCTGTCATGTCATGAGGACACTCGAACAGCTCTATGAAAAAGGTGACATGGCAAGAAAGTAAGGCCTCCTGCCAACAGCCATGTGAATGAGCCATCTTGGAAGTGGCTCCTCCAGTCCCAATCAAGTCTTCCATAACTGCAGCCGCATTTGACACCTTGGCCACAACTGCGTAAGAGACCCTGACCCAGAACCACACAGCTAAGCCACTCCAGAATTGCCGACCCCAGAAAATGTGAGGTAATAAACGTTCGTTGTTGGCTTAAGTCACTCCCTTGTGGAATATTTTGCTATGCAGCCATAGATTCCTAATATACCAGGCGAGTATCAGTGTGCCATATTGGCAGGTAGGGGGCATCCAATTAGAGGAACTGAGGGAATTCTAGTGAGTGGTTTACTTTGGCTGAATGTAAGATATGCAGTTGTGACTCCTAAGCTTTTAGTATATTAGCAATTGCCTTGAGTATTCTTAAAAGTGTAGTATTCTCAAATGAATGAATATTGTTGTGTACTGCACTTAGGGGAAAAAAACCTAAATTCCTTGCTGCGACCTAAAAGCTATTTCTCTAACTCAGCTTGTGCCACAGGCCCCCTTACTCACTATGCCTCAACCACAGTGGTTTTCTTCTGTTCCATTTCCCCCACTAGGAGTTCTGTGCACACAATTTCTTCTGCCTAGAATGTTCTTCTCTTCATTCTTTCTCTGGCTGACTCCTCCTTCTCTCGTAAGATAGCCCAAATATGCCTCCACGAGACACCTTTCCTGACTGTCGTGCCTGTTGTTCTTTTCTGCTGCCTCGTTTGTTTCCTCCACAGGAGGAATTACCCACTAAAGTTATGTTCTTTGTCTGTTTGCATGTTTTGTCTGTCTTCCCCTCCAGAGAGTATATGCCACTATACTGGGGACACTTGTTTGTTGTAGTATCTCCAGCATTTGGCATGGTGGCTGGCATGTGGCAGGTGCTCGATAAATATTGATTGTGGCTATCTTCTCTTTGCTGCTGTGTGGTAAATCCTTGTATTAGGTATTCCCGTTTTAAGATAATGTGTCTGTGCTATCCCCAGCTCAAAAAGAAGCAAATTAAATGAAATTCTACAACAAACTTTGAAAATATAGTCTGTTTAATCTCGTGTAACTTCATTTTTATACTTTTTTTCTTATTTCAGCACATTACGGGTGTACAAATGTTTAGATTATGTATATTGCCGTTGCCCCACCCAAGTCAGAGCTTCAAACATGCCCATCCCCCAGATGGTGTGCAGTGCACCCATTAGGTGTGAATATACCCATCTCCTCCTCACCCCTCCCTCCTGCCTGAAACCCAATGAATGTTATTACTGTAAGTTTGATGAATTTCTCTTTCATATCTTGAACCATGAGTACCAAAACTCATTTATTATGGTAACAAAAAGCAATAGAGGCATCCCATCCTGCTCCTAGAAGAGTATCTCCTTTCCTTGCCTGTACTCTGCTCCCAGAAAACTTTCTTAATGATGAAATATTTAAAATATATTGAAAAGTAGAAAGAATAGTACAATGAACACCCTCCTCCAATAAATAAGAACATTCGCCGATGTAACATAATATGATTATCACATTATACAAAATTTCGGTAATTTCTATTATCATCTAAGAGTCAGTTTTCCCCAAATTTCTTTTGTATCTGGTTTATTCAAACCAGGAACCAAATAAGGAACACACATTGCATTTTGTTGTTATGGATTTCAAGTCTCTTCTAACCTAAAAAGGGTCCCCTTTCCCCCTCGTTCTTTCTTTCCACAACTTTGACTTATTGAGAAGTCCAGGCCAGTTGCCTTACAGAATGTCCCAACTTTTAGATTTGTGTGATTTTTTTCCTCCTGGTATTATTTAACATATTCCTTAAGCCTCTGTATTACCTGTAAGCCGAAATGTACATATATTAATAAAAAGCTTGATTAGATGTAGATTAAACATTTTGGCAACAATATCTCACAGATAAAAGTCTGTACTTCCTATGTATTATACGTATGTATGTATTCCATATGTATTTTATGTATGTATCATATCAAGAGGTACATAATTTAATCTAGTTCCTGTCTATTAGTGATGCCAAAATTGGTCACTAGACTTTGGTGGTGACCCCAGATTTCACCATTGTAAAGTTCTGTTTTTCCCCTTGTGACTGTCAAGCCATCTGAGGAGTGATCCTTTGGCATCATGCAAATGTATGACAGACTTCCCCCCCAATCCCTTGTTTTTCAGAAAGAGACGTAAAGGCTGCATCTATGTTGTGTGAGGGGGGAGGGCTGGGGGAGGGGAGTGGAGCCTAGGCTTCAATGTGCTGTGGTTCACTTCCTTGTCCGTTCCAGCTGTGCCACACTGGCCATGAGGCAACACACATGTGTCCAGCAAATGGTCACCTGGGCTTGACTGGCCATGAGATGCATAGTAGGGACAGGCATGGGATTCAAGGAAGTTAAAAATAACTTGCCCTTTAATAGCACTGAAAGGACGTATGTTAGGACATTTAAGGGTGTGCAAGACTCAAGATACCATGCTAAGTGAAAATATACAGGAGACCAAATTGTACATATACTGTGATTAAAGTAAAAATCAATATAATTCAGAAAAAAAAGCTGAAAGAAAAAAACATCTGCTAATGATATATAGATTGGGGAACTGGGACTATGAGTTTTCAAATTTTTTTTTTTTTGAAACAGAGTCTCACTCTGTTGCCCGGCTACAGTACCGTAGAGTCAGCCTAGCTCACAGCAACCTCAAACTCCTGGGCTCAAGTGATCCTCCTGCCTCAGCCTCCCAAGTAGCTGGGACTACAGGTGTGTGCCACACCCGGCTAATTTTTTCCATTTTTAGTAGAGATGGGGTCTCACTCTTGTTCAGGCTGGTCTCAAATTCCTGACCTCTTGTGATCCTCCTGCCTCGGCCTCCCAGAGTGCTAGGATTACAGGTGTGAGCCACCGCACCCGACCTAAATTTTATATAATATTGTTGTCTTACTTTTGTAACAAAAATAATAAATGTATAAATAAATAAAAGAGTGCAAGTAAAGGTAAGATGTTATGAGAAGAAAAATTATGAATAAAAATGTAAACGGAAAAAAATGATAAAATGAAACAAATTTTAATTTTTTTAACTCATTTTGCTTTTCATGTTGAAGTTTTTAAGGCAAATTAGAATTAGACACATAGTGACATCCCACCTATAAATATTTCAACATACATCACTAACGTGAACATTTTCCCTCATAGCTAAAATAGTATTATCTCGCTGAACAAAATTAAAGTTAACCCTGTAATATTACCTAATATTCAGTCTGTGTTCAAATTTTTTCCCAATCATCCCCAAAATGCCTTTTATAGCTGATTTTCCAAACTGGGATCTAAACCAACAAAACAAGTTAATTAAATGATTATAGCAAAAACTTTAAAATAGTAATATTACCTTACTTTTTTGTTTAATTCCATATCTTACCCACTAATTTTTTTTTTTTTTT
>NW_012136858.1:4756024-4819121 GCF_000956105.1 Propithecus coquereli | reverse complement strand
GGCTTCCCAGAGTGCTAGGATTACAGGCGTGAGCCACTGCGCCCGGCCATTTTACCCACTAATTTGAAAAGAAATACTTTATTGCTGTCATTGCAATAAATGAATGTCATATGCATCTAGATAAGATATTTATAAACTCTTTCAGCTCTAAAATTTACCATCACTGATAACATTTATATCCTTATGATTCTCAAGTCCTTACTAGCAATAAAGAAATCTTAAAATCACTGTAGGATTTAAATATGTTCGTTCATAAGTTGAGCCTCCAGAGTAAATCTTGCCTAAGAATCAGAAACAGAATCAGCTCCTCTAGCAATAAGCACCATCTCAGCAGAAGAAAGAGCAAACTAATGGCTAGGTTCAGGCTAAAACATCAAGAATGAGAAATACAGTACATTTCCACTTGTCAGTCAGGAGGATGTGGAGCTAAAGGCTTACAGAATCTCCTTTCTCTTTATAACGACACTTTAAACTTCCCCTGACTTTGCCCAGGGTCTGTCCATTTTTCTAAAAGAACACCACTCCCTGCCCAGGTGTGGAAATTGGCAAGTCAAAAATGATATTTCCAAGACATGAAATCATGTATCTTTCTTCTCACTGCACCCCAAAGTATTTGAGCTATTCAAAAATAATAAACTGTGCCTTTATTTTCCGATTAAATATTTCTGATGAATAGGGGAAAAACATTCATGTTTTAAATTAGCCTTTTCATTAACTACTAGGACCTGCCTTATTCAAAAGAAGTAAAAAAATTTGTTCATAATGTTCTTCTTCTGTTTTTTGGTCTGAATGTTGGTTATTTGATCAGGAACTGTGCAATATGTCATAATCTTAACTCTCCTTTTATATAAAAACTTTAATCCTGAGACCACAAAATTCTTTGTAAGAATCTGTTTGCAAATAACATTGGTCACTTTGAAAATAGGAAAGCTATGAAGAGAAAATTGCCTGCATACTCAAAACTACATGAGTCAATAAGCGAGTCAGAATTAAAACTTGGCCTCACTAATCTCAGCCTTGGCCTGATCAAACTCTCAAGGATTGACTTTAAATCTTAAAGACCCTTTGTTCTTCCTAGACCATGGTACTGACCCAAAACATTTTGGGTACTCTGACACTAAGGTAATAAATGCTTGCTTGATATGTAAGCCATTTTTCCATAACTATATGAAATACCTGTGCGTGTATGAATCAATGGCATGTTTATATGTGTATTTATTTTGTCTGTTTCTTTTTGGTGACTGGGTACA
This sequence comes from Propithecus coquereli, assembly GCF_000956105.1. Taxonomy (NCBI): domain Eukaryota; kingdom Metazoa; phylum Chordata; class Mammalia; order Primates; family Indriidae; genus Propithecus; species Propithecus coquereli. The sequence goes on along the minus strand of NW_012136858.1, from coordinate 4,817,871 downwards.
TCTAAGAAACAGAAGAGTCTATATAATTAGGAACACAAGAGAAATAGACACTCATCATTTTGATTATTTATTTTTTGATAATTTATTGTTCTTTTCTCAGGGCACGAGGGTAACACATATTTGTTGTACAAATTTTGAAAACCCAGAAAAAGCACAAAAAAGCAAATACAGGCCGGGCGCAGTGGCTCATGCCTGTAATCCTAGCACTCTGGGAGGCTGAGGCGGGTGGATCGCTCAAGGTCAGGAGTTTGAGACCAGCCTGAGCAAGAGCGAGATCCAGTCTCTACTGAAAAATAGAAAGAAATGATCTGGACAACTAAAAAAATATATATATAGAAAAAATTAGCCGGGCATGGTGGCACATGCCTGTAGTCCCAGCTACTCGGGAGGCTGAGGCAGAAGGATCGCTTGAGCCCAGGAGTTTGAGGTTGCTGTGAGCTAGGCTGACCCCACGGCACTCTAGCCCGGGCGACAGAGTGAGACTCTGTTTCAAAAAAAAAAGCAAATACAAATGAACTATTTTCCTACTTCCCTCTCCTAGAGATAGCTACCATTATCATTTTTTATTTATCTTGATAAACTTCTTGTTATGTCTGTACTTTTCAGCTATCATCTGGAATCTCCCTATCCCTAAAGATGAGATAAATTTGGCTCAAATCCTTTTCCAGGACTGTGGGAAGTCCAATAACCTCCTAAACATTTCTGCAAATTCCTCCAGGCCTGGAGGTGGGTGGGAGAGTGAGGGGAATTTGGAGAGGGCTGTCACATGGTGTCTCTAACTCTCATTTCTTTCCTCGGCTAATTCCTGTTCTCTGCCCAGGCAGTCACTTACGGTTTACACACAAACACTAAATGCGAGGCCCTTTTGTGCCAGACTTTCCTGACAGTTTGAGAAGGTTTGAGAAGATGGAGAGAATGATGGAGGTTCACTTCACTGAAACAGAAACAACTTACAATTGAATACTTCATGTCCCTGTTCTTAAACTCTCTTAGCTTTTTTGACAATTTGGATTATAGCTTCCTGCCACTTTGCTGGGCTGTTTCTACATCTTCACTGACCTACTCTGAACCCACTGTACAACTCTACTCCAAAAAAACCTCTTTGCATTTTATAATACTAAGTTATTCATCTGTATCTGTACCTCTGATTTAGAGGCTAGGTACAGAGTGCATAGGTTAAAATCCTGAGACTTGTCCTTGGGCAAGTAAACTCTCTAAGCCTCAGTTTCCTCATGTGTAACATAAGGATATTGATAAAACTCCTTCATAGACAAAGCACTTAGCTCATCACCTGGCACAGTTAATAAACATGAGCTACTCTGATTTTTACTGAGACTATTTCATCTGGGCTGTGTGGAGCCTGGAGAAGCTGTCTGGACCTCTGTTGAGTACCCCTTTCCAGGGCCACCACACTTATATTAAGGGAGAGTGAGGCTTGGAGTTTAAGAACATACAATCTGATGCTAGAATACCCATCATCAGTGATTAGGATGCAAGATGTTTATTAGGCATCAACGCCTGTGGAAGGAAGGGGAAAGAAGCAGGACTGGGCTGAAGCAACCAGTCCTCCTGGTTTGCATGGGACTGAGGGTTTCTAGGGCGAGGAACATTCAGTGCAAAAATCGGGAGAGTCCTGTGTACACTGGAATAGCGGTCACCCTAGCTGAGGCAACTGGGCATAAAGTTCTTTGAAGGATCTGGATAGTATATCTCCCTGTCTACTGCAAGCACCATTTTTGCCTCCGTTTCCTCATCTGCAAAATGAGGATAATAATGGTAAATGCCTGGTAGTATTGTTGTAAGGATTAAATGAGTCAATGTGTGTAAAGTGATTAGAGCAGTGCCTAGCACACAGTAAGCTCCTAAGTATTAGCTACCTCACCAGATCAAGTATCCTCCCAGAGTTTACTGTCAGATCCTGAAATTCTTGATCTTTGTTCTCCTTTGTCAAACCACCATACTAGCTTCACCATTACCTCAGTCTGACTGTAACGCACACAACCAGTCTGCAGCTTTCTTTGTTTAACCTGTTTGAATTTGGATCCATGATGGTTTCTTGCTAACAGCCAAAAAACTGGGTTATTGGATGATGGAGAGGATTAAGCGAGGAGAAAAGTGACACAAAAGTAGGGACAGAAGGAAAAATTTTAAGATAAAAGTAGCTTTCACCAAAAAAGAATTTAAGCATGAGAATTTGGAAGCAAGAGGGAAAAGCGTAAATGTCAGAGTAACTAAAGATCATTTTTAGCTTGGGTAACTTTTGTGATTACGAAGCTGATGAAATAAATGATCCTCACTCTGACTTCCCTTTCCCCCAGAATAAACCATATGTGTAATTCCATTGGATGACCACTGCCGTGCTTGTTCCTCCATTCTGAAGAAGCTAAAGCTACTAAAAGTCATATGAATCACTTTGGGAGCAAGAGCAGGAAACGGCACTCAGTTAAAATTTGGAGCGTGACATTCTCAGTATGAATGATACTTCCCTCCCCCAAGAGCTGGACACAAACTACTTTTGATAGTAGCTCTTGGCTTTTCATTTAGCCAGGAGGGAAGTATGAGGTAGCAGGGTTCCACACCCTCTTTTACCTGGATGACATCCCTCTGTGTCATCTAAACAGATCCTACTTAGAACAAGGAGGTGGGTTATTTACTCCCTCATCTCACCACCTGAACTAAAGCAAGCAAGCAAACAAGTCAAGCAAAAGAGCAGTCTCAGAGGCCATGTAAAATATGCACAGACCTCTTTCGGCTTGTTCTTCTCTTGAATTCCAAACATTATTTGTCGAGGTTCCCTTGCCTGAACTGTTGGCACAAGAGGCGCAAAATTATCCTCGAAGCAGGGTGTTCCTCGGGCACTGAGCCAACACAGTTGGCTCATTCACTTCCTTCCCCGCTACATTTCTTCAGGGCTTTCTGTATGTCAGAAGCCTATTACGCAATGATTCAGAAGGGGATACAGGAAGTATTGTTCCTACTCTGACATTGGCTGTTCACCTCTCCACCTCTCTCTGGCCAAAACTGGTTTACTTCACTAAGGAAGCCGCAGAGTTTCCTTCATTTCAGTTCCTTTCTGATTTCGTAATTATCACAATGGAAACCTAAAGTAGAAAGAAGGACTTCCCTGCACTCTGTGGGGGAAAGTGACTAGGACTTTGCAGCTTCTGGTGAAGAGCGTGGACTATCGTCCATTGCTGTTTGTCCAATATCTACCCGGTGCTGCTGAGCTGCTTGCAAGCGGATGGCCCAGCTGGGCTGTGTCCTAAGAACAGGCACATTCACCTGTGTCCCCGGTGGAGGTATTGGTGTGCATCACTGCAACCCTTCTCAATTTGCCTGATCCTTCTCAAGAACCACAGCACACATTTCCTGTTCTAAAATGTTAGGATTTGAGGCACTTGGCCCAGACTAGGGGTGCTCACTCTGCATCTCTTTCCAGGAATCACACAGATGACCCTGATCTCAGAGCCCACTCAACTGCATCAAACATTCCCAGGAAACCTAAATGTCACATTCCTTTGTGTCATAAAGAGACACTGAGCCAGACCTGCCTGTCCTTACAGTCGTCTCCACAGAGGCTCAGGGTTCTCATGTGAATGGTAACGGGCCAGCGGGGACCTGCACTGGACACTTGCTTGCAGAATCATGATGGAGGATGGTCCCTGGGCAGAAGGGCTGCCAGAGACCAGAGGGAGGAGAGAGGGAGGGCTGCAGGGTCAGCCCTCCCCTTTTATCATGCGACTTGGAGATCCTCTTACCAACTGGAGGCATGCCCAGCCCAAGCTTCTCATTCGAGGCTGAGGACGCAGGAGATAAAATGACTGAGCTGATGTTTGAGCAAATGATTCACTCACCTTTTTATAGTCAGAAGGATGCAGGGAAATTTCAGTCTTTCCATACATTTTCTACTTTCTCCTCACATTCTACTGATAAAAATGAGAAAAATGAAAAAGAAAGCACAATATCTGGGAAAATTCTTTCATGTGCCTAAGACTCAAATTGTATTTTATACTCATAAGCCAAAATTATATCTTATCTCAAAAATACTCGTGCTTTATAACTAATGCATTTTTAAAGTTACAGGTTGACCATACCTGTACCATGAGATTTTCTATATCCTGCAAAATAACTGGATAGATTCAGTATCTTTTCCCCCTCACTACCTCTTTTTTTTCACTCTCCACTTTCAACGTAACCACTGCTAAAATGATCTGACAATCTATTTCACATACATAAAAACATGATGCTTAGTTCATGTGTGGTTAAATATTCTAAATGAGTATTTGTATATATCCCTCTAGAGGTTTTGTAAAACTGGCTGTCAGAAAATATGAGAGCAGGTAGACACTGCATGACAGTGATGGAAGCAGGTGTAGATGAAGGAATCGCCTTCTCCCTGAAAGCCAAACTAGCCCCTATGTACATCCTGAGTCACATTTCTCCTCCAGATCTCCTGCTATCCCTCTTCATGTAGCTTGCCTTCCTACCACATACTCGAAATATGTCTCTTTTCTCCTCTAAGATTCAACTAGAGATACAAAGAGTAAGCAGAGATCTTCAGATACGTTTTCAACTGTCAAATCTCCCCAGAGTGCATCTTTAGCTTGGTATCAAACTTCAAGGGCTTATACTTTCCTTGGCACGTCTCTTCCTGTAAATTTGGCAGCTTGTGAAATCTCTCCCTCAGAACATTCCTGGATGTCCCTGTCACATTAACCAGTCTTTTTTTTTTTCTCTGCCTTTTGATGAATTTTGAAAAAGTTACAGAGATTCACTATACAGGATTAAACTATGCTTTCCCTAAGGAACCTTAACACAGATCAAAAAGGCACTAGAAATTGTGTACCTATAGAATTCTGAGACATTTTTTGTAGTATTTTCTAGAGAAGGGATTTTTAAATGCCACTTGCAGAACTCAATCTGTGAGCATAATATTGCTTTAGGCTCTTTTATGAACCATAAACTGGAATTGTTAAAATAACGTGGGTGGACAGATGCCAAATGGCAAAGCTGGGGTGGAAAGTAGTGGTAAGAAGGGATTTTTACTGCTCCATTTACTCATACAAAAACCCCACCCAATAATTTCTGCAAAGTAAGGCTATAATACATTGAATCCTCTGTTGATCTCTAAAATCTTGAGCTTCTTGAGTTAAGGTGAGTAAAATATCCTGGTTGAAGTTATTAAAATAAACACTGGCACAAGGGCCAAGGAAAACTGGCAGTGGTACAGCTGAGAAATTCCCTAATTGTTCCATTTTCTTAAGACTCGGTACTTGTGCTGACATTCTGAATCTACTTGCCAAAGAAGTTGCTGGTATTCTGTTAATAGACAAATACCCTCGGGTGGAGGGGAAAAAGACATCTGTGAGAAAATATTCTGGCAAAGGCAGGCCCTGTCAGCAAAAATTTTACAGGACAAATTGACTGTTTTAGGCCATACTTTTCTACTCATTGAAAAATGGCATTATGACAACAACTGTGAAATGCTGTAAAAATAATGCTTCAGAAGTCCACCAGCTTGATCCTAAACTGTTCCCACTCTAAGGACACAGGACAAGGTTTGAATAAACAGCAGGTACAGCCAGTAATGTGCAGGTGCAGATGTCTATCTGCATGACTTGATTGACATGGGGGGAGAGAGGAGGAGAGCTTGTGTTTTGGAGAAAGAAAAAAGAAATGGCACAGATAGGCAGCACACTATTTGATCCCTCAGCTCATGCTCAGGTACCCACATCTGAGCCCTAAGGACAGAAGGGCTTCATGCAGTTGCAAAAGGAAGCATTTTAATAGGGGACACCTGTAGGGCAAATGGGCCCATGCTGGGGTGCTTTGGGTCAAGGAGTGACACAGACTGAAAGCGTTATAAGGCAGTGCACATTTGTCAGTGGCATCAGCCTGTCATGCTTGGCACTGACGTGGGTACTGACCTGCAAATGGCTTCTTAGGCCGTAACCAACCATAAAGGAGGCAAAAGAGAATATGAGAGAACTGTTTATGAGCACATATGAGATAATCTTGAGGATTCTGGGAGAGACTTTGGGTAAGGACAGAAGTGGGAGCAAGAGTCAGTAAGATTTAGAATTTGTCATCAACATGACCCTGTTTATATCTACAGGCTGGAGAAGCATGATGAACAAGAAAAATAAATCACTTTTAACTCGTTTAGGGTAATATAAAATCATGAAAGTAGGTATATTTTTCAAGATTTTTAGTTGCAGACAACAGAATCCATTCTTGCTAGTTTAAACATAAAATAACAATATTAAAGGGTGTTAGACAGCACAGACTGTCCGAAAGGGCCAGAGAATCATGTTCTGAGCTGCTTGGCAAGAAGTTATATCCAAATTGCACTGTTGGACTGTTGCAGAAGGGACCACCACCAGCACTGGCACTGTGGCTGCACTGATAATCCCTTGCAGGAATACCAGCACCAGGGCTGGGCCGTTTTGTGTCCCTGCCAAGCTCCACAGCTTCACCAGAAAACAGATTCTGCATGACACCTGCTTTCTCATGGTTTTCTTTTCTGCATTGCAGTCGCATGGCTGCATATGATTGCAGAAACTAGGTCACATGCTTGCACCCTGGTTGCAAAGAAGGCTGGAATAAAGAGTTCTAGTTTTACCTTGAGAGGCAGGACTCATAATGTAGAAGTTTCCTTGATATGGGAAGGGCTTTCAAGAGATAATGAGTGGCCACAAACACATCAAATGTCTACTAAGGTAGGCATGAAATGATTAGGCCATCAAACCCTTGCAAAGCACAAGAGGCCAGTTTTTACAAGGAGTCTTGTCATGATTGGAACAAAAAACCGCCATAGAAGGACTTTTCTGTAATGAAAGAATTTTTTTTTTTCTGCTGAATACAGGAAGAGATATAATGTCTCTCCCTCTTACCACAGAATTTTTGCAGAAATTATTAGCAGACTACAGGAGAATTACATCTCTACCTTGTCACAGTTTTTGAAAATAGTAGACAAAAAATAAATGAAAGCAATCTAAACATAGTTCCTGAAATTTTTATGGTACAAAGCAAAAGTTCTCCATACCAGACTAAATAATTGCAGATAGGCAGAACTCTCCATAGTCAGTAGGTCACATCAGTTGGGAGTGCTATGGACCAGCACAGAAGGAGATTGGCACAAGGCACAGAATTGGGACAATATAGGAAAAAATTCTGGACCTGAATCAGGACAACTTTTCCCTAGCCAAAATCATGTAAGGCAGAAACACCCAACAGATTTTATTTTACATACCAAAATTGAAGGATTGGTTGTGCCTACCTCAATTACCTTATTGAAGACTACCAAGAAAAATGTCCTCATGTACACCCATTTTCACATTGTTGACACTTATGATTTTTCATTCTTCTTTTTCCTCATTCATTGAATCATAAACATCTTTCCATGTTGTTTAATCTTGTTAGTTACCCCTTTTAATATCTGTATAGTATTCCATCAGCTGATAAACCCTAATTTACTCAATCATTTCTCCACTATTTTATACTTAGATTAACTCTAAGAATTTTAGAATGGTAAGCAGAATTTTTCAAAGTGTTCTTTCCATTATTCTAAAGAGGTTAGCAGAGGAATAGTACCTGAGCTTTTCACAGATATGGCCATGTCCCAGCTGGGTCAACCTTGGGCCAATGGAGATTCCACAGATACATCTAAAGGAAAAGGGAATCAGGTTCAACCCTTTCCTGAAATCTTTAAGTCTTTTAAATTAAAGACTTTAGGAAGTCTTGACATATGTTCCCAAGGTGGACACTACATACTATAAGAGCTGTATTTCTGGACCAAATATCTCTAGGATATTCTTGGGGAAAGATCCAGAGTGGGGCTGGCTCCCATTTGAAGTTCTGAAAACCACTCACCTTGAAAGCTCAGTCCCCAGAGTCTGGATAATTAGTGGGGTGAATGCATAAAAAGCTGCTCATACTGTTGTGGGTTTTGCGATAAGACCTCAATTTCCATAATCGTCATAAAAAGCAGAACAGTCTTTCCACCCCAAAATATATTCAATATGAATTGTTAAGTGTCTTAGGATGAATTTGCATGCAAGGAACAGAATTCCACTTAGCTTGAATAAAAAGAGGGTTGATTGAAAGGCAGAGGTTATTATGGGGTTACAATAAGCCAGTACTGAAGATACAGCTGCTGGGCATTACAGGACCAGGAAGGGGATTATGTAGATTTTTTTTTTTCTCTTTCTCTCTCCTCTGCCTTTCAAGGTACATGGTCTCTCTGTTTGTCTCTGGGAGTCCTTCTGCTCCATCCTTGTGCTCCTTTGTTTGCAGACTGGCTTTTTCTGCTGATTCATGGTTTCTCAGCCTCTCTTCACTTTGGCTAGCATGTGGCTTTGGCCTGCTGTGGCAGGCCAGCTGGGCATGACCTTGCAGCTTGGTCACACAGCTAAATGATTCAAGCTCTTTGTCCCTATTCCAAATTCCTGGGAGAGAATTTGATCAACCCAGCTGAGGTCGGATGGCTACTCCTGGGGCAGTCACTGAGACTGGAGGGGCATAGTCACATGGAATGTAGTACTATCTCTCCCAGGGTTATGAGTGGGGCAGAGTTCCCAAGGTGGAATGTGGGTAGGGAGGAGGAAATGTTTGGCATCTCTGAGGGAGATATGGGGCTGAGAGAGGCATGCCCAGTTGTGATAAAAAAGGGCATGGGCTTTGGAATTAAAAAAAAAAATCTACCATTTCTTAGTCATGAAACTGTAGACAACATTACTAATCTCTCAAAGACTCATTTCCTCATATGCAACCAGAGGAAGCTGAACAAAATGACTTCCCAGCTGTCATGATCTATGATTGTTATTTTCATCTTAAGAAATTCATAACTTAAGTAATGACCAACTCTAGTGGCAATGGATTTGGCAGGTTTTATGTGAACAATCATTCAAAAACCCGCCTTCACAATAAGTATGTATTATCATCAACATTACCATCACTATAAACATTTTTGGAAGGCTAGACATACGTTAACAATGTTGTCCCTGGCTAAGCATTCTTGCAAATGCTTCTTGCCTGGGGGGAATTCTAAAAGAAGAGGAAAATAGACCTTGCTATAAAGTTCGCCTGTCAAGGTGTTAAAGGCTTAAAAAAGTAATGTGGTGAATAGATGCTTCAGTTCTAAAAGAAAATTCACTCAGTTCTAATGCTAATGAAGAATAATGCTCTAAAATGCTTTATTGGTAAACTGCCGCCTGCAAATACAGACAAAAAACTGTGTTAATTGAAATTGCTTTCTATCTATGCCAAATTAATATAGCTATCCTGCACCTGAGGCATTCCTATAAAGTTACCTACAAAGCAAGATTAATTTCCCCCCATTGAAATCCACTGTGATATTGAACATTTAGCATGTTCCTATCAAGAAAGGACGATCCAAAGGAAAACACTTAAAAATAATTGTTATCCCAGTAAGAATTTCAATTTCCCAACCAATTCAAGTTACTTTTAAAAAGCCTGAGCACCCACACACAACCATGATTGACAGCAAGTAAATGTGTCTCTCGAATTACCCCAGCCCACCTCCAGTTTCCCAGCTTGGCCTCTAGGTCTTCCTATTTCCACCCTCTCACTCGGCTACACACCTCAACTATCATCACTTACCTGCCTCCTCTTTCCATATGTAAATGTAAAAACATATTATTTCTGGGTTTGAGCTAAAGAGTTCAACTCAATTCAGTTCATTAATTCATCAATAGCAGAAGACGAAGGCTCTTTGGGTAGTTGTTAAGCAAAATTCCTCAGACAGGATAGCCCTGATGTACTTTGTGGTGCCGGGAGAAGCTGACGTTTCTCTTGTCTACCCTAGAGAACTCCTCCTAACCACCCCAGGCCCTGGGCAGAGGCAGCCTTTGTTGCCACTGGAAAAATACTAGATTTTTGTTGTCCTCTTTAATTTTAAAATATCAAATATTTCTCTTTCATATATAAAATTGTGCTCTTTTCCCCCCAAAAATGGAATAGATTATTGCTTTTTTTCTTATTTTTATAAAAATAATTCAGGCTTGTTTTTTAAAAGTTCAACAGTATAGAAAGGGATAAAGTGGAAAGTGAAAACTTCCCGTGATTCTATTCACTGAGGCCACAATTATTAGTCTGTTTTTTTTTTTTTTGAGACAGAGTCTCGCTTTTGTTGCCCAGGCTAGAGTGAGTGCCGTGGCGTCAGCCTGGCTCACAGCAACCTCAAACTCCTGGGCTCAAGCAATTCTTCTGCCTCAGCCTCCTGAGTACCTGGGACTACAGGCATGTGCCACCATGCCCGGCTAATTTTTTCTATATATTTTTAGTTGTCTGATTAATTTCTTTCTATTTTTAGTAGAGACGGGGTCTCGCTCTTGCTCAGGCTGGTCTCGAACTCCTGAGCTCAAACAATCCGCCCGCCTCAGCCTCCCAGAGTGCTAGGATTACAGGCGTGAGCCACCGCCCGGCTTACAATTATTAGTCTTATATCCATTCTTTCAAATATATATTATACATGCACATGCAGGCAAATACATATACATGTATATATACTCCAAATGTAGTATGTATAGTATATCATGTACACATTATGTAAACATTATACTATATGTTTAACAAAAATAGGATCATACTATCCACTCTGTTGTATGGCTTGTGTTTTTTCACTCTACAACTTTTCATGCACATCTTACATATGGATCCATCTCAACCTTTATGTCCTTTATAGTGATTGCTCTGTATTCCTTTGTATCATAATCTGTATCCTTCACTGAAGGGCATTTATGATGTTCTAAGTTTTTCTTAAATACTAAAAGTGTTGTAATAAACATCTATGTGCATATATGCTTGTATATGTTCTAATTATTTCCTTAGGATAACATCGTTTAAGTAAAATTACTGGGCTAAAGCTTATGCACATTTAAAATATTAAAACATAATGCCCAATAGGGTACCAGAAAAGTCAGATCACCTCTATTCTTAACAAGTTTCCTGTAAATACCTTTATCTTTCATTATTGCCAATCTGATAGTCCAAAAAGAAATTGGCCGGCGTCTCCATGTCTTTATTCCCAGGGTCCCACCAGACACTGCACTGGCTGGCATGATGGCTCGCGCCTGTAATCCTAGCGCTCTGGGAGGCCAAGGCTGGAGGATCGCTTGAGCTCAGGAGTTTGAGATCAGCCTGAGGAAGAACGAGACACCCATCTCTACTAAAAATAGAAAAAATTAGCCGGGCGTGGTGGCACACCCCTGTAGTCCCAGCTACTCGGGACGCTGAGGCAGGAGGATCGCTTGAGCCCAGGAGTTTGAGGTTGCTGTGAGCTAGGCTGACGCCACGGCACTCTCTAGCCTGGGCAACAGAGTGAGACTCTGTCTCAAAAAAAAAAAAAAAAGAAATTGGCACCTCCCATTTTTGTGCTACTTTGCATTTCTTTGAATATTAGTAAAGATGAGTATCTTTTCAGGTGTTCATTGGCCATTTGGTTTTCTTCTACAAATTGTTTGGACCTGTGTGGCTGTACCACTCAACCCTGTTTCATTCCCCACCCAGTATGTACACACATTTGGTTGAGAGTGTAAGGGGCAGGTGTGTGACGAGAGCTCGGCCAATTCCCTCTCCTGGGAATTTGGATTTGAGAATAGGGTACCTCTAGTCCACTGTGTTTAAACCAGAAAATCATGCAAAGATGGGCGGGTCAGCTATTTTTGGTCACTTGTGTCATAAAGAAGAAAAAATAGATCTACAAAACGAAAAGAAGTAGACATACTTTGGAAGCAGAAAAGATCCTGAGGGTCCAGGGCCTTGATCACTTCCTGTTCTCCAGGCCTGTGAGAAAGTCCTGTATCTTGCAGCTAGTTTGACTGGATTTCTGTTAAGATAAACAATATCTCAAATTCTTCTCCATGGGAATATTGGGGGGGGAGGGGTGCAGGCAGGAGTTGGTTTTGGAAGGATAGGCTGATCTTAATTTTCCTCTTTCTTGGTTTCCTGAGAAGCCCTAAGAAATCTGTAATTCCCAAGCTTGGAGAAAAGTTGAAGCAAAAAAATTGCACAATGGGACAAATGTGTCTTCACTGTACTTGTCCTTCGATTTGTTCTAGAATTCCCCATCCAATCAGACACCCGGACCCTTGCTGCCTCTCAGCTCCCTACAAGCCCAATCTCAGTACTACACGCTTTACCACAGTAATGGCTTTGTTTATTGAGCACTCTAACTATGCACTTGCTAAGTGTTTTGTATACATTGAATTATTTAACCAAAGGAGATATATTATTGCTCAATTTGACAAAAGAGGAAATGATGGCTTAGGGAGATTTAGTAAGTTGCCCAAGAACACTCAGATGGAAAGTGGTGGAGCAGGTCTCTGGTTTCCGCTGTCTGACTCTGCTGTGTCTCCTGCTCCCTGCACTGTCCAGCTTGGCAGCTAGAGCCCAAAACTAAGGGGACATTGGCTTCTAGGGGAGAACTGTGATCTCCAAGATCATGACTCCAGCCCCTGACTGCCACCTCCAGACCCTTGTCTTTCACAGAACAAGAAGCACACTCAGAGCCCAGCAGCTGGCAGCCGTTTTGGCCACAGGCAGAGAAGTCTTGTTGCCCATTTCCGGAGTGACATTTATGCTGGGACTTTTTGCTGAATACGCAAGCTCTGAGGGTTGTGCAGGCTGCATCCTGAAGATAGACTGGGATCACCAAGTGCCCTCACTCTCGTCTCTGCTCTAGGTTCCCCTGAGACACAGGTTTCCCATCTCCTCCTTGGTCTACCTCCTCTATACTAATGATACCCAGCACTTACACAGAGTTGGCCATTCAAAGCGCTCTACACATATTGGCTCATTTGCTCCTCACATCAGCCCTACAGTTAAGACACTATTAACATTTCTGTTTCACAAATGAGGAAATGGAGGCACAAACTGGTTAAGTGACATGTTCAAGATCACACAGCTAAGTGAACAGCAGCCAGGATTCCAACCCACGTATCAGAGACTCCTTTGAGTAGTTAATGACAGCTAGGACCCCGCTCCTCAGAAAATTGTACATATGACTTGTGATTTTATATAGTTTCAGGGTTTCCTCTGAAGGAGTTCCTCTATGGCAGGCCAGGCACTTTGTGTAACAGGGCTGGAAACCCAGATGCCCTCAGGGGCAAGGCAGGGAATGCCGATGAGTGAAGGGGCTGGATGGGAGGAAGGACAGCGGGCCTGGAGAGCGCTTTTTCTTCCCAAAAGCAATCTGATGAAAACAAACAACCAAAGCAAATCCCCTGTACTGGACCAAGAAAATTCACCTGTGGGCTGAACTCAATCACAGCGCAATTGTTTGCAATTTCTGCTAGGATGCAGCACAGCCCCTTAATTGCTGTCAACCCTCAGTAGGTATGTCTGGTGCTTCTACTATTTGAGAAAAGGTGTGTTGAACTCTCTCCCAGCTCAGGGTAGATCTGCAGCTGGTGCCAGCCAGACTCTCCCCTTACAGGTCTAGAACTGTTCCTCACTTGCCTCCCACCACCGCTTCAGGTCCCCAGGGCCCCAGCCACCCTTCCTCAGGCTTCCGATGGGATGGGGATGTTTCGAAGGTGCCGTTGTTGAGGTTGCATGAGGCAAACAGTATCACTCCTGCAGACAGTCTTGGGGCTGGAGAGAGGACAGGTGGCTCTCAGAGACTCTGGATTTAGGCAGCGGCAGTTCCTGGCTCCCACGTGGTTCCAGGACACTGGAGGATGGCCCACTGTGGCTCAACGGTGCTTAATTTCTGTCTTCCTGGCCTCTTCAGCCCAGCCCTCTCCTTTCTGATCCCCTAATCTCCCTGCTGTCCTCATTATTCCCCACATTCACCCTCAGGAAATTAGAAATATTTTTCTAGTCCTGGGAAAGCTGCCCTCTCTCAATACTGCCGTTATTTTTTCTCAGTGGCACTTGCTCTGGTTTGTTATTACTGCCTCAAAGCCACTAGCATAATTTCCTTAATGGGTTTAGGCTTTTGGAAACACAAAAGCTAGACGCCATTTCTGCCTTCCACTTTGTAATGTTCCTCCTCTGAAGCAATGAATTGCAGGGATCACCTGCTTGAATGGAAGGGAATGGGGGAGGAAGAGAAGGATGGAAATATTGGGAGAAAAAAGTTACTATTAATATTAAAAAATATCCCACCATATATAATCCACCTTAAGACCCCTTTACACTCTTTTTTTTTCTTTTCTTTTAAAATGGAAAATAGCTTTGAGTATTTTTTTGACAAATTATAATCACATATAATAATGGGGTACACAATGATGTTATAATACATACATAAAGTGTGGAATGATGGAATTAAGTGAATTAACATTCCCCTCCCCTTAAATACCTGTCATTTGTTTCTCCTGTCTAACTGCAACTGTGTACCCAAGACCCATTTACACTCTTGACAACACCAAAGAACTTGCTTTTATGGATTACATATATGTTGATGTTTACTGTTTTAAAAATTAAGATAAATAAATGTTTATTTATTAATTCATTGCAAACAACAATAAACCCATTACATGTTAACAGAAATCATGTTTTATTTTAAAAAAACTATTTTTTTCCAAACAAACAAACAAACAAATAGGATTCAGTGAAAAGAATGGCATCATTTATGTTTCTGTAAATCTTTTCAATGTCTGGCATAAGAGAAGGCACAGCTGGATTTTCATATCTGCTTCTGTACTCAATGTGTTGTGATATCGTATGTCATGTAGCCTCTGGAAAACTCCCCTGTATAGTCATGAGCGAACAAGAATGAAAGAGACAAAAAACATCTTAGTATTTGATGAAAATATCTTTACCTGGAGGACTGCCTAAAAGGACTACACTTTGAGAAGTGCTGTTTTAAATCATGAAGTATAGTCAAAGAGTCTAAAGTGTAGTCCGAGGAGGAAACAAACATAGTCATTATCTAAGGGAGGCAGTACATACAGTGGTTAAGGGCACTGATTTTAGAGGCTGACACTTCTAGATTTGAACCTCAGCTCCTCAGCTTCTTCAGAGTGGCCTTGGGAAGGTTACTGAACTTTTCTGAACTTCAGATCTCCTGCCTACAAATAGAGATGAGTACCTACCTTATTGAGTTGTTGAAAGATAATGAAGTATTTTCCAAACTTCATTAGTCATTAAGTTTTGCCAAGTCTATGTATGACCTATACTATTATCCTTCTTATATTTTTATGTTGCTTACTTTTTAAACTTAAATAAATGTTTTTAAAGGAAATTTTATGTCCCTATTATAGATGCAAAACTACTTGCTATAAATTGAAGATGCAGTGAAAATAGAAAAGATCCTGTTGCCTGAGAAAATGTTAAGCTGAAGGCCTGCTCTCCTTTTGTAACAAAGGGAAGTAAGTCGATGTTAGTAGGTCATTCAAGACCTGCACCAAAGGAAGACTCAAGACTCTCTACCAGATGTGATCGAGGGTCAGAGACTTAAAGAAGGAATAGCTTTCTCACTATGCGATGCGATTTGATTTCTGCCTTGCCCATGCACCACTAAACCACCTTCCCTACTATCTGTCACTATTTCCTGTATCGCCCCACACTTAGGAGACTAAGGTCGTGTATGTAAATCACTTAGCTCAATGCCTGGCTATTGTAAGGACTCTGCAATGTAGCTTTTGTTACCTTTTCTAATTCTTCCTTTTCTTTTCCCATAAGGGTTAAATGCCTCACCTAAGCCCATAGTTGTTTAATGGAGGATGATGACTACAATGTATGTCTTCTGTCCCCTTGGGTAAGAGCATGGACTTTGGAACTGGGCTCTGCCACTTTAGAGCTGTGTGACATTGGGCAAGGGACTCAACCTCTCAGTGCCTCGGTTTTCTCATTAGTAATATGGTGATACAATAGCAGTTAATTCATAAAGTAACAAGTAAATGAGTTAACACACATAAAGCACTCAGAACAGTGCCTGGCACATAATCAACACTCTGTATGTATTAGCTAATGGTGTCCTTTCTTTTTCACCATGCTAGGTCTGACAGTAGTCATTAGCAAGAATTTTACTATAGAAAAGTTTTTCTCAAACTATTTGAGGTGAAGGAACAGTTTTTTCTCCCCAATACATATTGACAATACTTTTTAATAAAAATAGAACAAAAATAAATTTGTAGAAAAAAAGAGAAAATATAAAATACAAGGTCACTTTTTTATTATTAGAGTCAATGGACATATATTTCAATAAGCATAATCAGAGGGAAAAAAGAAGAAAAAATAAATTATGAAAATGTTTATATTTTTCATTGAAAACCTGTGTATAGGCAATTAATAGTCTTGCTTCAGTACTTTTTTGTTGTTCCACATTTGTCACAAAACAAAAAGTTATGAAGGAAACAGCAATTCTCCAATTCTCTGTAGGAAATGCTGATAAACAAACACCTTGTATATTACTATTTTACGTTTTCCAAGCGACAAGTGAGCTTGCTTTTTGCCTGTTAATTTGTCTAATCTAGGTTGGGTAGATGCAGCACTGCTAACAGGGGATCACATGTATCTAAACAGCTGCTATGTTTGTTTTACTAACATTTCTAGTAGAGAAGTCTCACAGAGGAAGATTGAGGAGAAAGGAAAAAGAGAATTTAAAGCAATTTCTGTAAACTCATATTCACTTTTAACTTTTATTTAAAATGAAGCACATGATATCATATATCCAATATTCATTTTCAGTGTTTATCGGTAGCCAGTTCCAAAATCAATCCTTTAAATTATAGGTAAATTTAAATTATCTTTGATAAACAAATGAACAAGATGAATTCTGGATTTTATACACTTTAGGGTTACAGTTGACATATTAACCCTAAAATATCGTGTGTCATTCCACCACTAGTATGCAGTTCATGTCATATGTGACTCACCCATTCTAGTTCAACACTTGAACTGTACCTGTTTGATGAGACTGGTCCTCTGGTGATGCCCTTGCATGTTTGACTGTCAAATTGCCAGCAAAGTTTCTAAACTGTCATTGTTGATTTATCTTGTTATGTACATATCTTCTTTCTGTTGAAAACAAACTCACAGACCACAGTTTGAGTAGCACTGATATAGACCACAGCACTGGAATGATGAATTGCACAATTTTAGGAGAAATATTCTTGGATGAAAGATCGATACTTCAGTCTTTGATGAAGATCACTTCCACTTCTGAAGAAAGTAGCCATCTCCAATTAAACACTTGCATCTTAGGTGCTAAAGAAATTTTTGAGAGGAACAACCATGCCCTGAAAGTAATGTTACAAGGTTTACAGAGGAAAGAAAACTGGGGCAGAATTAGTCCTTTCCTTTCAATCTGCAAGCCACAGCCTTCAGTTCATACCCACAGACTTGTGTAGCAGCTATTTGCACTCACCTGTGAGCTCAATGAGAGCTGGGCCCATGTAGTGTTTATTTCTAACGGGAGTGCTATCACAGAGATGGACAGGTAGCAAACACTCAATACATGTTTTTAAGTGAGTGGATTCCAAAAAGCTTAGCTTTCTTACATCTTTGTTAGAGGACTGAGGGATAGTTACTAGGGAATGAAGGAATGGTTTAGCAGTATAGGAGACACGTGCATCTTTTCTTTTTCTTGTTACTTCTTTCCTGAGATACGATCTCTTGAAAAGCAAACACGACAGTCAGATGTATTGTTTCCATTGAAAGCCATTCTGAACTCCATCCACACTTTTGCAGAGCAGAAGGACTTTTAGATACAGACATTTTCATTGATCCAAGCGAAAGCATATTTAGAGTGCCTAGGCCCTTTTTTAAAATTCTACTTTCTCTCTACCACAGGGGTCCATGTCTTAGTTATCTTAGTATTGCTGTGGCCTCACAGAGGGCTTGGCACATTCCTGAGGACCATGGTGTAATGTCATTAACACATCTGCCAGGAAGAAGCTAAGTGAACTAGAGCAGAGCTTCTCAAATTTAATGTGCATATGAATCACCTGGGGGATCTTGTTATAATGCAGATTTTGATTCAGTAGCTCCAGGTGTACTCCCAGGTGATGCCAATGCTTCTAGTCCATAGATCACATTTTGAGTAACAAGGAACCAAGAGGAATGAAAGGAACCTGAATTTCTGTCTATTAGCTGAAGTAAAAGATGTGGTTAATATGACTTAGGAATGATTTTTTAGTGATCTGTAGGTAAGTGCTAGGTTTTTTACAGAAAAGATGAAAAACATTATTTAGGAAAGGAAAATAAGTCATGTGGCCATATGTCATTCTACAATGCTCTCTGGGAATTCACAATTGCTTAGAATAGAAATGTGATTCCTCAACAATCATCGTTTAAAGGTTGGTACTCAAGTATCAGGTTCCATGGAGAAACAGAACACAGTGAAGCAGTCCTAGGAGACATTCTTTTGTATTTTCTGGAACATATGTTGAGACTCTCCTTAAAAACATTTTTTTGTTGACTACTTCTACTTATTTCTATTATGATGCTTTATAAAATTTAAATTAATGCATCTCTTTCCTTCCAGGTTTCTTTGCTGCCAAAGTTAACAATGTGGAACACACGTTTGGGGCCTTATAAATTTGCATAATAATCCCAACTCTGGCCCATTTTAAACTGTGTAACCTTAGTCATGAGCCACAAGTTCAACAGTAAAATGGAATTAACACTATTACCTTGTAGGATTTTTAGTAGGATGAACTGAGAATGCACGTGGGCCATGGTGGGATCTTTGTAAGCAACAACATTTCCCCCAAATATTGTCAATTTAGACTGGAACTCACCTATCTAAGTGGGATTAAAGTGAGGCACATTCTGTAATCCAACTGCACCAATTGAGAACCTAAATGTTCTGAGTAACCTCTTTTGTACTTTCGTAGCATTATGTGTATACATATCTCCCCCACTAGACTGTAAGCTTGTTCAAGGGGAAACAGTGTCTTTTTCGTCTTGCTAGCCTCCACGTTGCCAAATACAGTATATTGGACACAGGACACACTCAGTACATGGTTGTTTAAACAAGGAACACTACCCTAAGAGTTTAAAATAATTTTTGTGTGCACCCCAAACTCATCTTTCCTGTCACTTTTCACATTCCAAAATAAGCTCCTAACATACCAGTTTAATTAAACTGATCACTATCATCTTCTCTTGTAACCTAAAAGGCAGAGTGGATGTTAGAGGTCAGAAATCAGGCCATAATCCTGATATTCGTTACTCCTGGACTGCTTGCTTGTCAGAGAACATTCGAGTTGGGCGGGTTGAGTTTCTTTTCAATGAATAACCATGGCCTTTGTTTCAGAAGGGTTGTGAATTTTGGATTGACAATTGTAAATGACCAATACAATAAAAAACTAAGCTCCAATTGGAATTAGAATAACAGAGAATGGTTGGGAACACCAATTTGACAGTTTGAGTCTGAACCCTCACCCTTCTTTAGGAAGACATCTAAGAAGCCTTTCAAACCAAATAGGAGATAATAAGAAACCACCCTAGAAATTCCAATCAGAGATAAGAGTTAAGCTTACTACCCAGGCATAAGACAAAACTGAGTAAAGGCCATTGGCTGCATGCTATTTGGACGAGTGTGTGTGTGTGTGTGTGTGTGTGTGTTACGCACAGTTTGGCTCAGAAACTGAACCCCAGCAGTTGTAATTGGCCTCTGGGCAGTATAATGGACAAGAAGGTACTTTTGAGATTCTTTCACTACCCCAGGCTTGGGGAGATTTTGGAGTTTGCCTTAGCATGGCAATATTAATAACAGACATTGCTTCCTAAGGGTTTACTATGCCCCAAGCACTACTGTGGGATGTATCAGCTTTTAGTTTTCAGATGAATGGTAATTGGGATGATTTTTTTCTCTAGAAAAAAATTATGTTTTGTTTTTCTAAATTTTTATGATAAATGGGACTTCTGTAAAAGAATCTTCAGACAAACATGTAAAGTAGAAAGTCAGCTTCTTTGAAGATGGGAACCATGTCTTGTTTCCGCAGACCCACTCCATAACCCACTGCACAGGCCACAAAGAATAACTAATTGTGGACACAAGTTTCAGGTGAAATCTAGCAGTTTCTTGGGCACTCCATAAAGCCCTAACCTAAACACAGGCCCCAAGGGCTGCAAGGGACCAATAATTGGTCCCCAGGTGATACTTGTTATCAGTGGGGAGGGTTGGAGAAGTTGCTTCCGGGGGAAGAGTTGGGATTCTTTCTTTTCCTTCACACCGTACACCTGGCTGAGCCCTATAACGGTGGGCTTGCAGAGGAAGCCAGAAATACTGGGAATGTGCAGGCAATATCTTGTTCTCTCAAAAAGCCTCATCAGAGAAGGTTTGTGGTGGCATCATGGAAGTACAAGACAAAAGGCACAAGAGAAAACGAGAGCCTGACACAGGCAGTGACACCAGCTCTGAGTCAGGCTTGGGCTTAAGCAGGACAACGGAACTGACACTTGCGGTAGAAGGTGTGAAGGAATTCTAAAACTAAGTGACTAGGAGGGGCTAGGGTTAATCCTCAGGGGCTTGACGTGCCCCGCCGCCCCACCAACGGGGAGATAGTGTGTTAAGATTTTCGTTATTCATCAAATGTTTACTATTTATTTTATACCTGGCACTCTGTGGTGAATAGAACACACATGGCTCAAAATATTTCATGTCAATCAACTTTCAAAATGACTGAAACTTTTAATTATCTTAATCTTAAAGGCGTATTTTCTAATATCATATTTGTTACACACTTTTTGAACTGCATACTAAACATAGTTTGTGCTTTTCTTGAGGACTCGGGGTCATCAACTTGTGCTCCTTACTTAGGGTTGCCAGATAAAATACAGGACACCCAGTGAGATTTGAATATCAGCTGAACACTTGCAGCATTTGTGACATACTAACAAATTATTCCTTGTTTATCTAAAATTCAAATTTAACTGGACATCTTATATTTTTATTTGGCAACCCTATCATTATTACATGGTGCTGAAATAATGCAGCGATGCCTCAGTTGCAGCTGAGCTGTGGTGGCGCTAATGATCCTGACAGGTAGGTGTCTCAAGGTTGTTGTGCTTTCTGAATTCCATATGTTTTACAGTCTCTTTCTGTGCTATCTTATGATTGTATTGCTTGTTGCAGCCCATATATGGTATCTTCAATTTCCTTTTCCCTCTCCTCCTTGATTTTCCTAATTGGTTTGGGCCAGGAAATAAGATCCCCAAACACAAGTGAATTTTCTGTAAAGTAAGAGTAAATAGTTTCTGAGCAAGGGTACAGGTACTTGAGGGTACATGCTTAAGAAAAAATATACAAATATTAAAATAAGGACTTCATAAAATCTTATTTAGACTGTCAAGAGACAATGCTGTGGTTTCTTTCAAAGTCCCCCAGGCAAAGTGATTCACAGTTTATTTCCTGGAGTGCATTGTTCTTTACAGGGCACTGTACAAGGAGAAATCAGCCTCTGAAGTAGATGAAATTAAAGATAGATGTAAGAGAATTTACAGTTGTGTTTTCACACTTGAACAGGATTCTGGATGTTGTTCTTGAAAAGCATTAGGTAGAGTCACACAGATATTGATCTGGCTTGAGTAGTTCACAGGTAATCTTATCTTGAGGCTGGGGACTGCACTAGGTAACCTCTTGAAATCACTGGCAGATAAATGTCCTGATTACTCAGTGATCTAACCAATCAACTCAAAATAATGGTCATATCCAAAATGATGAAAACAAAGAAAAATGAGCCAGCGTCATATCTGTAATGGAAAATATTATGTATTTCAGATATGCTGCTTAGAAGAGGTTTAGCCAGCCTGCAATATCTTATACAGAAGGAATTACAGTGTCTCTTCTTCCCTAACTGCACTCATTTACACAATGATTAAACAATTTTTTCTGCCCTAGGCAATGCTTGTTCTGAATATAGATTTGAAGTGGCTCCTGATAATTAGAACTGCTGTTCCTAATGCTGAGCCTACGATTACTCAAACTCAGCATGAAAAGTCAGCAAACACCTCTCCACACCTTATATCTTTGCATTTATTTTTATTTGATGTCAGAAAAATTGTTTGAAAATGATTTAAGGTATGAAGAGGTCTTTAGGCTCAGGATGATGAGGTTTTGTGTTATCTAGCTATGTCTACTTTTATTGGCTTTAGTCAAAGAATGACTCATCAGAATCAGATCCTGGGGAATATTTTGAGAGGCGTTAGAAAAATCTAATACCAAGCAAGACCAGCATAGCAGTAAAACAGGTTTTTTCCAGAGGCTTTTGAGATTGTGTAAATCAGAAAATACTTGCTAGATTGTGGCAAAACTATTCTAAATATTTCAAACTTTTAAAACTTGTATTTGGCCTTTTAGTTACAACATGAGCAATTCTGGTCTAAGTCACTGGAACTATTAGCTGTACTATCTATTTAGATTCATGTTACTTAACTTATTAATGTACTAAATACAGGTTTTTTCCTCCTAATGAACAAAATAAAAATTTACTTCTAAACTATGTTGAGACTTATGACTTTTAAGTATTATTTTTATTTTCAATTTTAGCCTAAGAAATATTTTTATAAGGTTTTTTCCCCCTCTAACAGCTATCTTTCACGTTAAAAGGGTTGCTATAGTATTTTAGTAGATATTTATCATGAGGTACAAGGTTAATGTGAGCTACTGGGAGGATAGGGTGATAAAAAATATTTAAGAAACATTCAAAGAACATTTATTGAAGTACACAAGGTACTACAGTATTGGTAAGGAGCTAACACAGTGATGGGAGAGGCAAATTTGTGAACAATTACATGGCAGTGTGGTGAGGATAATGATGAATATATGCAGATAGGTGTCTCTCTCTCTCTCTCTCTCTCTCTCTCTCTCTCTCTCTCTTCCGCTTTGTGAGTTTACAAAACTAACTGAGCCTTGAAATGTTGGGGAAGGCTTCCTGGAGGGGTTAAATGCTTGGGTTGAATCTTAAAGGGTAAGTAGTCAGGCAAAAACCATGGAGCAGAGAGCTTGAGCAAAGACAAAGGAGAACAGGGAAGGGTTCCTCCGTCCTCTTAGTTTCTGAAATAGCTTCCTGAGTCATTAGTAGAAGGGGAGGTGCCCCGCCTTGTCACTGTTTAATCCTGACAGACCTTTGCAGATATGCTGTGCAATGGTGACCACAGGCAGCCATTATGACTAAACTGTCAAGTTTACCAAATTGCTCCCCCCCGACCCGATGTTTAAATACAACTCTTTGCTTTTTCTAGGCAGTCCAGTGTATTTCAAGTGATAACCACAATCCCCCCATATTAGTTTCTTACAGCTGCCATAACAAACTACCACAAACTGGATGGCCAAAACAACAGAAATTTATTGTCTCACAGTTATAGAGAATAGAACTTTGAGATCAAGGTCATTGGGGTTGGTTCCTTCCGAGGGCTGTGAGGGAGAATCTATTCTAAGCCTCTCCTAGCATCTGGCAGTTTGCTGGTAATCTTTGACATTCATTGGCTTGTAGATGCATCACCCTAATCTGTCTTCATGCTGATGTAGCATTCTGCCTGTGTCCAAATTTCCTCTTTTTATTAGGATACCACTCATACTGGATTAAGGGCCCACCCTACTCCAGTGTGACTTCATCTTAGCTAATTACATTTGAAGTAACTATTTCCAAATAAAGTCACATTCTGAGGTACTGAAGGTGAGGACTTCAACATATGAATTTTGAAGGAACACAATTCAACTCATAACACCCTCTTTCCATGTAAGTTCTATAATGTAAGATCAAATCTTAATTTTGGAAAATATTACCACGAACATAAATACTTTGTCATTTGTTTTCCAAAGGTTAACAAACCTTTTTCTACCATTTACACAAAACATGTATATTCTGTTTATTTCACAGTATCACAAATTTCATGGAGTGTTTACAGTTTAGTAAAAGTTTACCTAATAGGCGTCTTAGTTGAGCTGCTGTTTCATTAAATGCTGGTCTTTTTCAAAAGATATTTTCCAAATAGTGTATCCTAAATCAAAATTAGCACGGCTTAGTTGTTGACACAAACAGTGTGATCAGGACTGCTGATCTTTGAGGCATTGACAATTCTATAAAACAAGAATATATTGAATATATATACCATCCAAATATGGTATACAAAATAATAGACAATGGCTACAAAACATCTAGTTACTGAGTAAAGAACAGGAATAAATGAGCATTGGAAATCAGCATTTGATATCTATACTCATTTGATAATATGGCATTTGCATAAGATAATTAGTTTTGTATTGGACTGGTAACAGTTTCTACATAAATCACTTTTTGTAAAATTAATGCTGTATTTGATTCTTATTTGAGGTATCTGATTAAAAGTACAGCTTTCAGAAACATTCTTTCCCCCTCAGTTTACAACAATAGGTCCAATATCTACTATCTAGACATTTCAGTATGTCTTTTGATTTGTGTAGTACTAGAGTTCACAATATATATGCCAACATTCAACGAGAGTTAATGCAATTTCTGGTATCACTTGCTTTTCACCCAGAGAGAAACAATTTGGTTCTGTACGCTGTCCAAATCCTACTCCTTTACAGAAAAAAAAGCTGGCTTTGCAGAATTTAATAAGTGGATGCAAGCAGCTACCTGGGAAGGGAAAAGCATCGAGTTCAATCAAGGATCCGGTAACCTGATACTACTACTGTTGTTCTCTCTTGCAATCCTGAACAGGTTTCATAATCTCATTATTTCCTATCCCCTCGATGTGATAGGTTTTGTTTTTGGCACTACTGATGCCAAAATTAATCTATTTTGGATTATTAGGTTAGCTTAGTTTTCTATTTCCCGGTTGTTAAATCACTGTGGGAGCAACTATGTGCATAGCCTTTAAGGTTTCTATGTCGCTTAGCTTACTTTCCCCACCGGTTGGCTTCCCTCTTTCCCACTGTCTCACAGAGCCTTTTCTTTTTCTCTTTTGCTTAGCTCCTTTTACACAAGCTGTGTAAGGGGATTTAAATTCCAACCCGGAACTCGGAATAGCACGCCTGGCCTGACGGAAGTTGTAGTTTCTATGACTCCTCCTTTCCCGCCTTTCGCGCCATTCCTCCCCGCAGCTAAAACCTACAACTCCCAGGATGCATCTTCAGGTGGGTCCGCCCCTATGCGCACGCGCTCTGGGCCGCAGGATTTGAATCGGCGGCGTTGTTATTGACGCCATATTGGGGCCGCCGGCGGGTGGAAGAGTCGTACGGGGGAGGGGGAAGCGGTTGGACGTGTTCGCTTGAGCTTCTGCTGCCGCAGCCACCTCGTAATCCCTCCGCATCGATCGCCGCTGGAAATCTATTGACAGTACCAGGGCGTATTAGGAGCTGTGTTCCTGCTTCACACCCCACGGGGCTACTTTCGACTTCCCAAGGGAACCGGTGTCAGCACGGGAGCGCCTCAGGCGCGGCGCAAAGCTCGAACGGACGGCAGGGGTGGCCGGAGCCTTTCCCGAGGGAGCCGCGCCTGAGGAGGCGGAAGAGCCCCCCTGACGCGGCTGGCTGGCGTGTGCTACCGCCACCGCCCCTCCCGCTCTCGCCCCGGCCGGCCCTGGCCACTGCCCCTGCCGCGGAGGCAGCGGCGGCGGCAGCTCTCCTTTCCTCAACCGGCGCTCCGCGACCCGCCTGGCTCTCTGAGCCCGTCGCTTAGGCTCTCCTCGACTCTCTGCTCTTCCCCTCTCCCCTTGCCCTCCTCTTCCCGTCGCCCTTACCCGACCCCACCCGAGCCCGGCGCCTCGGCTGCTCCCCGGCCATGGCGTGCGGAGCCACTCTAAAAAGAACTCTGGATTTCGACCCGCTGTTGAGCCCGGCGTCCCCAAAGCGGAGGCGATGTGCGCCATTGTCGGCTCCCACCTCGGCCGCCGCCTCCCCGTCGTCGGCTGCCGCGGCCACCGCCGCCTCCTTCTCGGCTGCGGCCGCCTCGCCACAGAAGTATCTCCGAATGGAGCCGTCCCCCTTCGGCGACGTCTCCTCCCGCCTCACCACAGGTGGGACTCGGCCCCGCGGCTGCCGGGGTGGGCGAGAGAACTGGGGTCCCTGGGCGCGGGATGCGGCAGCGGGGTGGGGGTGCCGGGCTGTGGTTCTCGTTCTTAGCAAAGTAACTCGGCTACCACATTTCTTCTAATTAGCTCTTCGGGCTACGGAGACACAATAGAAATGGCCTGATGTCAAGGGGGGAGGGTGGTCTAGAGGTAAGGTGGGTAGGGGCCGTGCCTTGCCGGTATTGTGGGAAAGAGGGACATCCTTTTCTTTGGGCCGAGTGATCGGAATTGAGTATTTCCGTAGTCGGTAGAGCCCCAGCGGAAATGATCAGAGAGGGCGATATTATTCATAAATTTAGGCGAGAGAAGGGTCACATTTCACTCGAATCCCAATGTCTGTTTGCCTTAATCGATTGGTTGCAGCTATTAACTCTGGGACTGGGTGGTTTGAGGCGAGGCGACAGCCCCTCTTCCAGTTCAGACATGGCTGATTTTAGTATAGAGGGGGTGGGGGTGAGTATGGATGTCACTGGGCGAGATCTAGGCCTGTCATTAATCACCCACAAGAACGCCACTTTGGCTGAGTCAAGACCTGTTTCCCTAGCAGGGTCAACAACAAAGAAAATGCTCTTTTCGAGTACTGTAATATGATCACACTATATGTCTTGACCTGGAGAAATCTTGAACTTTTAATGAAAAGCAAATTGTATTGAAAATCGGGGCTGAGTAGTTGCTTGTATTTGGAAATGCTTTATTTCTGCCCAACAAAGTATGTTGGGAGAAAACAATCTAGCCTTGAGAATTAGAAATGAACCCAAGATTCCAAGTTGACTTCAGACACTTGCTTTTCATCCTGAAACATTTCCTGAAAGAGTCTATGGGGAATGTCTTTTGGCTGCTTTGTACAGCATATGTATGCCCAGTTTTTTCAGAACTTTGAAATCCTTGTGTGCCCCTGGCACAGTCCTAGGATAGGCTTTTGTGGACTTGAAGTGTAAATCTGTTTCCTTTGTGTGTAGCATGCAAAGGTTTCTGTGTGAGCCTTTGGTAATATCACCCTTAGACAAAGCCTTTTCATAGCTTGATTTAAATGTATTATTATCATTAGCTTAAAAAGTTGGAAGTACATACCACTATATTTATTAACTTCCATTTGAAATTGACTTTACTTAGTGTTTTTTTTTTTAATATAAGATTTTTAAATATCCTTTCCTAAATCCATGGAGGGAAACCCTAAAATACCCAGGCTACCATTTTTGCTGTTAAATATTTGATCTGACTTACTGTTTTGGAGTTGTAGCGAGTTTTCACAGGAATTCTCAGATAATTTTGTTTAATATCATACCTAAACTGTCTTTTATATAAAGGCATTAGTTGACTGATTGTTAGACTTTTTTAAAAAAAAGAAGGAAACAACCAGTGTCAAGAATGAGCTACTGGTGGTTGACATTTTCAGAGTTTATCCTTCAGTGAAATGGTATCATTGAAAACTGAAATGGTATCAGAATCTGCGTTTAACTAATAAGGCTGTTTCAAAATAAGTGTAGCAATAAATTTCGGTCAAGGGAGTGAATTAATACAGTGCTAGGTTTGGGAGTTAAAGTACTACATCTCATTGCTAAAATAGTCTTGAGCATGTATGTAAACCATCATGGGACTATAACATGCTCCCCCACTTTAAAAGGAATTTATTCAGAAGGAATTGTTCCCATCCTTTGTAAACTTGTCATTTCATTGATGTATTTGTAGCGTTGGTTAATGCAATTGGCTCCACATTATCCCAAGTTTCAGTTAAGTGGACTATAATAGTAAAATGACTGGAATTACTGGAATTGTTTAAGCCAGCTGCTTAACATTCACATTTTCTGAAATATTGCTGTCTTCTGTTCTTTGAGGTGTTTTTTAACTTTAGAACTTTGATCATATCCTGAACCCTAAACTCACATCCTAAGTGATTTTGAGTCTGCTAAAAGTTATTTCAACTAATTTGAATATTAACATAAAAAGTTGACTTGAAAACTAGTTATAATTGCTGGTTTTGACTTGCTAAAATGTACATTTTTAAACTGTGATTTTGGATGATATCCTACATGTAATTTAATTTGGCTTTGTGTTTATATGGCCAGTTTGGGGTGTGCGCCTGTATAGTTTTTGTAATAATGTTGTCATAATGGGAGCTGCAGTGTTGTGCAGGTAATCAAAGAGCTTCCCAGTTTTCATGTTAACAGACTTGGAAATAATTTTCTCAAGCACCTGATTTTTAGATTCCTATTAATATTCTAACACTGGTGATTCTTAAACTTCACTGGAGTGAATACCCATATATCCTTAGCTGAAATAAGTAGCTAGGATTGGAAATGGACCGTGGCTTACCAAATTGAGATTGACTAGAACTCTGTGGGAACCTCTGTTTTCCTCTTACTTCTGTGAGTTCAAATATAATTTAAATAATTTAGAACTAGAGTACTGAAGTGAATTTTTTTCAGAGCATGTATACAATTATCTTTGTTCTCAAGGTTTCTTCTGGTGGTATAGCTGAAGTCATGTTGTGGCTTTATTAGTTTCAGGAATTTGGACATCTGTTTTAAACCCTAGCTATCAGTCATCCCAGGAAGGTGATTCTGAAATTTGACCTGTTTACTATTCTTATTTAAATCAATATTCTTTAAACTTTTGCAACTTAATACTAGGAAAAAGGAAAGGGCTATCTGAGCTAAAAGAAGTAAAGCTTGCTTTCTCAACCTCAAGACTAAGAGCCTTTATTATGCTAAGTAGTATTGTGACTTTTTTTAGGGGCACCTTAACACACAACATATTCTAAACCTGGTTTTGGGGGCATCTGGAATGTTACTAATTCAGAAATGCTGTCCCGGGTCTAGGGCAGGGTTGACATGCTACAGCCATAGTTTTGTATAGCCTGAGAGCTAAGAATGTTTTTTATATTTTTAAATGGTTGGAAAAGAATCAAAAGAATTAGTTCTTGACACATGAAGATTATATGAAATTCAAATTTCAGTGTCCATAAATAAAATTTTATTGGAACACAGCTGTGCTCATCCTCTTTTTAAAAAGTATTACCCATTTCAGGTTATAATGGCAGTGTTGAGTAGTTGTCACAGAGACTGTATTGCCCCAAAGCTCTGTATTTGCTATATAGTCTTTATAGAAAAAGTTTGCTCACCCTGGTCTAGGGTGTCAGCAGTGAAGCTTATGATACCCCTGGATATGGAAAAGGAAAAGTGGATGATAAGGGGAAATAAAGGGAGGGGGAGGAGCACCACTGAAAATGGTCAGGGAAATGAATGCCTCTAGTAGCTGCATCATCCATACTCATCCTGGTTAAGTTATTATAGTCGAAAACAAATTCAGAGTGTTCTTTCTGATTGGTTTTTGAAACATCTCATAGTATTACCATTTAGCCAGAAGACTGCCATGACATTCCCAAGAAATTATTTTAATAAAACCAAAATATTAGGCAACATTACAAGAGACTCAGTCCAATCCAACACATTGTTTTCATAATTGTGTAGTGAATGAATGATCTGAAGATATCCTTCAGTGGAGTTAACTTATTTGTAAGTTTGCTAAGCACATTAATAGACATTGTTTATGGCTTGGTACCATTGCTCTAGTCTGCCTTAGGAATTGGATTGAAGAGTTAAATTCCTTTGTAAGAACTCATTGTATTTGCTGGAAACTTGCCATTGAAAATGGAAACTACAGCTTGTGAATGGGGAAGAGTTTACAGGAACATAGATTGTTCACTAGACATTGATGCATGCCTGCAAACGGAGACACCAGCTGGCTTAAATGAAATATAAATGGTTCTAGGCAAACAAATGAGATGTCTGTTGAAAGAGGCAGCATCTCACTTCAGATGTCATTTATGTGGAGCCAGAAGTGTTTTTTAATATTTTGTGGTTATTTAGACAGCTGTTAAGTTGCTTCTAGTTTCTCAGTGGATTTGGCAACTGAATGTTTTTAATGGTCTTTGCATTTTGGATTTTAAACCTGAAATTTTAATTAGGGCTGTGTGTAGCTGCAGTTATTTCATAGTTTTATGAGTTATGCATTTAAGAATCCTGTAAATTTATGGCCATTAAAAACAGTACAGTTGTATTCATTATTGATATTGAGCCACTTTCTTCTTTCTTTTTTAAGGTAGAAAAATAAAGCCTAATTTGAGAACTGAAATACATAGGCTAAAACATGGCTAGATCAGAGATTAGTCCCTCTTTAGGTGTGGATGCTACTAGCTACTATGGTTGCCACAGAGACATAATGTGGGATGTAAAGGAGAATAATAAATTTCTTCAGTTTTTGAATGGCTTTTTAGGGAAAAAAAATACAGTGTATTACTCAAGTAGGTCTTTTCTACTAAGTGTTTTAATAGGCCCAGGAGGACACAGTGATAGAAAACTTTTGTTTTGAAAGGTTGAGAATAAAAGAGATTGAGTGGAAGTGTCCAGTTTTGAGTATTTTTCCTATTTGAAAAGAAACTTGATTCTTATTAAAGAAGAATGCAGTGATAGCATGGGTTGAGTTTGGGCCTCTGGGGATAGCTGGTTCATGAACTAGATAATGGTATTTGGGGGTGGGTATTTTCAAGTACCTATGACTGAATTAGTTAGCCAGCAATTTGTGGTCCCTGCAGTCCTTGCATTAACACTGTGCCAAGTACTCTTGACTCACAAAGTGTTTTTTATGCATATGTGAAAGTACAGTGAATTTCTTGCTTTTGAGAAGACTGCCTACTTTTGAAAAGGTACAAAGGGGAAATACTTACTCAAGCCTATAGGTACCAGTCTGGCATCTCCAGATGGTAAAGAATCTTCACAAATGAATTTACTTCAAAGAGATGCATCTTTAATTTTATTGCTGACTGTGGTGATTCTGAATTCATCCTGCCTCAATGTTTCTCAGCTTTCTAAACAAACCTAAGAGATGTAATCCATCAGCAGCAGTCTTGCTGTAGCAATGACTGATCACAGGGATGCCCCCCGAATTTTGGGTCATATGGCAAATCCCATATACAATGGTTTGAAACTAGCCCCAAAGTTACTCTTATCTGCCATTAGTTAATGTTTTATCACAAACAAAGTTTTAAAATACTGAATTTATTTGTTGGCTCCATAAAGTTTTGGCATTTCCCAAGGCTCTTCCAGGTCCTGAAGTTGAAAAAAACTTGTAATATCAGTTTTACCTGTTAATTCTGTACCAGTTTTTCCTTTTAGACTGTTTTGTGACAAAATAGTCATATAACTTGACAACAGTGTTTGTGACTCGAATGAGTTGTATCAATACTAGGAAATACTGCAATGAGTTTAAGACTTTGAACAATACTTTAAGGCACTTGAAGTATACTTCCCAATATTTCTTCATCTTTCTGGACAAAGATAAACATGGATTACATGAATTACAGTATTTAAATAGTCCTATTTACAAGAATTTTACCATTATCAGAGATTTTCATATTTGAAGAAACACATTTTTAAAGATTTTACAGGATTTTTAGGAGAAAATATTCTGTAATGAATTTCTGATCTTTTATTTCTAAAGGAATTGAATAATTTCAGTTATAGCAAATTTTTCACATGAAATACTGCAGCTGTATTGATCAGGGAATCCTTGTAGCTGTTATAATTCAAAATTCTGGTGTATGTCAGCTTTAATATATGAATTTGTCACCTTTAATATTTATTTTGGACCTATTAATCAGAATTTTACAATATAACAGATTTTGTAATCTCTCTTGTGATAGTAGGCTTTTTTGGGTGGTGGTGGTAGTGGTTTAACCTTCCAGCACTAGGCAGCTCATAGTGTACTTTTAGTTTGCCTTGGAATGTAGCTTACTTTCTTTTTCCCTTTAAAAATCTTATGTCATTAGTTTTTATCTGTCATAAATGTCAAGGAAGATCATCCTGAGATGTACTAGTACTTTAGAACATTGTGATTTTGTTAAAATTGTAATT
Organism: Propithecus coquereli; assembly: GCF_000956105.1. Lineage (NCBI taxonomy): Eukaryota > Metazoa > Chordata > Mammalia > Primates > Indriidae > Propithecus > Propithecus coquereli. The sequence goes on along the minus strand of NW_012136858.1, from coordinate 4,785,988 downwards.
GTCCATTAATACAATTTTTGGATTTGACTTAATTTTTAATTTCTAGGTTTATTCATTTACCAATTTTTTCTTAATATTATTAAAAAATGTAAATTCCTCCTCTAGAAGTTACTTAATATCAAGCCCTTATGAACGCCATTTGAGTTCCAGATACTAGGACAAAAGTCTCTTGAGGGACTGATAGGATAGAGCAGCCACTATTGATACTTTATTAGCTAGCTAAACTTGAATAAAAATAATTCTTATGCTTTATCTAATATACCTATTTTAATTTCTTGTGGATGTTTTTTTCACATTAGTATTTTTTTTTTTTTCTTTTTTTTTTTGAGACAGAGTCTCACTGTGTTGCCCGCGCTAGAGTGCCATGGCGTCATCCTAGCTCACAGCAACCTCAAACTCCTGGGCTCAAGCGATCCTCCTGCCTCAGCCTCCCGAGTAGCTGGGACTACAGGCGTGCGCCACCATGCCCGGCTAATTTTTTTTTCTATATATTTTTAGTTGTCCAATTAATTTTCTTTCTAATTTTAGTAGAGACGGGGTCTTGCTCTTGCTCAGGCTGGTTTCCAACTCCTGAGCTTAAACAATCCGCCCGCCTCGGCCTCCCAGAGAGCTAGGATTACAGGCGTGAGCCACCGCGCCTGGCCTTCACATTAGTATTAATATTATTTTCACCTTTTATAGCCTAAGTACTGAAATCAGTTTACTGATTAAATCACTTTTGCAAAAGTGGGTTTTTTTAAGGTGTTAGAGCTTGTTTACTGGCTAATTTTCTGAAATTGTCTCAGTATGTGATGTGTATTCATTCTGACTTTTGGTTTAGCATTCATTTTCATTTCTGTTAATGTTAATTCTTAGAAAACTCCTTCAAAAAATTAAAGGGAATGTTTGGAGGGAGGGACTTGAAAGAGTTGATTTTTCTGTTTTTTTTGTTGAATTGACCTAGCAATTGAAGAATAGAATATACAGTGTTTTGAAGAAAACCAAATTGTCAAACATTACGGTGCCTGAACTATGCCTTTTGTTACAAGGGAGTGCCTTGTTCCTTGTGCTAAAGTGTAATTCTCTGGCAGAAGAACTTTTCTAAGTGGTGTATAATTAGTTAAAAGCATAGGAAATTTTAGTTGCTATGACACGTGGGGACCAGACCTGATGCTCATTGTAACAAAATTTGATGGCCCAAGGTGAAATACGGTGATTATCATAACCTGGCACTATAATCAGTAGCACATGTGTGGCAATGCTAACATCCCAAGTTAAAATAATTCTTCACTTTTAATATACTAAATAAACATTCTGGTTGGGTGCAGATGCCTATCCTAAGGGGAAGCAGTTTAAAGACTTGAAGTATAAATTTCTGGATGTAACACGTGAAGATTTCCTAAAATTTGTTTTGTTACATCCAGTGATCACTGTTACAGGGCTCTAGGTATACGAGAATTATGCTTTGTTTTGGTTACAGCCTTCTTGACAATCACATTTTTTGAAGTTTCATGGTATGAAAGTATCAATAATGGTAATAATCCCTCTATTCTAACTGACATCATGATTTTTTTAAAATTAACTTTCCTCATTGTGATTAATTATAACTTTAGGTGCTTATAGATTTTGACTAGTTGTAGTAATACACTACTGGAGAGGGCAGTAGATGTTAACAGCTTGGGCCCTGAGGTCAAGCCTGGCACTCCTGTGTTTGGACTGTGGGACCTTTCAGAAGACATTGAAACAGAGCCTTATTTTCCTCATCTTTGAAAATGTGCACATGATGATAGTAGTAACTGCCTCGTAAAGTTGTGAGGATTAAGAGATTTAACTACCACTAAGTGCTGCAAACAGTCAACAATGGGCAACTTCAAATGGGACTTCTAAAATTGTCTAGTAATCCTGCCTTTAAGTGAATAACGTTGCGTTACGTTTAATAGTTGCTATCAGATGTAGTTTCTTCATATTTTTTTTTAGTACCAGTACTGCCAACATTTATGCCTATCCTGTTTTCCTTTTCCTGTCATTGAGGATTAAATGAGATAATTAAAGCACTGTATATGGTGACGGAAAGATCCCACTTCTCTCCAAAGGAACCTTATCCTCTTGATTATTCCTTTTTTCCTCTCTCAATAGGATCTTTGCTTTTGGCTTTAAATATCCTCAGGTCTTCCATTAGAAAGTAAATAAATAAAATATCCTTATTTTCTTCCAGCAGTTATCTTGCAGATTTCCTCCACTTCAAAATCAAATTCAAAGAGGTTTCAAATAGTCTGCTTGCTTCCATTTCTTCAGATCTCAACTTCTAATGTATTCGTGCTTCAAGCAGCTCTTGTCAGGTCACCAGTGACTTCTGTGGCACTCAGTCAGTTCTCTTGTTTGACCTTTTTTACAGCATTCACCCAGTTGACGCGCTGCTTTCTTTTTGAAATAATTTTTTTTTTTTTTCTTCTGTGACCACACTGTTTTCTGCTACTTCTGGCTGCTCTTTCTTCACTTGACCATGAAGCGTAGGAATTCCTTAGTTCTAGGTGCAGCTCCATGCCTTTCTCACTTATTAGCTCCCTAAGCAGTTGCATGCGTGCTCCTGGCTTGAGTTTTCACTTAGAGATGACTCTAATTTATATTTAGACTATTCCTCTTAGTTCCAGCCATGGGGAATTTGGACCTTTTATTATCAGATCTTCCCAGTAGGCCCCCCCCCACACCAGAAGTCAGAATTTTTGTGAAATCTGTTGACTTTTAAATGTTCATAGCTAACTTACAAAATACATGGGATAAACAAAAGATGTCTGTGGGCTTCTAATCAATGCCTTATAGTGTGAGAAGTGGTCTTAATTATTCTTCCGAAAAATAGTCATGGTAGAAAAGTAATTGCATTTGTTCACCATCAGTCATATAATGATGAACATGAATTTCCTTTTTTAAAAAAAGCATGTTAGGAGCTCTGAATGAATCAGGGTATATAGGTTTATGTCATGTAAGGAGACTCCCTGAATAGGTCCAGACAAGTTAAATTAAGTTGTAGAATATTTTCACTAGGAAGTGATATGTCTAACTCAACTACAAAAACCATTCAGGTGAGTGTGGCAAAATGAATTTAGATTAGCTTAGATATTTTTGTACTTGTAATAAGCCCTGATATTAATGTCTTCCTCCTTCCCTTCCCTAATATATACTGCTCAGTAATAAATAAACCAACCACTTTTTAAAAATTGCCACATTAAGGGAGTTATTTTAAGCAATGACTAGAAACTTAAGTACCTGTAGTTCCAGACAATTAATATAAATGAGAGAAGTAAACTAGGTGGGGACTAGTGAATTCCAGTTTTGCTACTGACTAGCAGCATCACTTCATGAGAAATGCAAAATCTTTTTTTTTTATTTTTTTGTTTTTTGAGACAGAGTCTCACTCTTTTGCCCGGGCTAGAGTGAGTGCCGTGGCGTCAGCCTAGCTCTCAGCAACCTCAAACTCTCCTGGGCTCAAGTGATCCTCCTGCCTCAGCCTCCCGAGTAGCTGGGACTACAGGCATGCACCACCATGCCCGGCTAATTTTAGTTGGCCAATTAATTTCTTTCTAATTTTAGTAGAGGCGGGGTCTCGCTCTTGCTCAGGCTGGTCTCGAACTCCTGAGCTCAAACAATCCGCCCGCCTCGGCCTCCCAGAGTGCTAGGATTATAGGCGTGACCCACCACGCCTGGCCAGAAATGCAGAATCTTAAGCTCTGCCCCTCAGAACTTACATTTTAACAAGATCCTCAGGTGATTTGTGTATGCATTAAAATTTTAGAAGCCGCCGGGCACAGTGGCTCACGCCTGTAATCCTAGCACTCTGGGAGGCCGAGGTGGGCGGATTGTTTGAGCTCAGGAGTTCAAGACCAGCCTGAGCAAGAGCGACACCCCGTCTCTACTAAAAATAGAAAGAAATTAGCTGGACAACTAAAACTATATAGAAAAAATTAGCCGGGCATGGTGACGTGTGCCTGTAGTCCCAGCTACTGGGGAGGCTGAGGCAGAAGGATTGCTTGAACCCAGGAGTTTGAGGTTGCTGTGAGCTAGGCTGATACCACGGCACTCACTCTAGCCCGGGCAACAGAGCCAGACTCTGTCTCAAAAAAAAAAAAAAAAAAAAAAAATTTAGAAGCATTTGAGAACTTAGGCTCAAAACATAGCAGCCACTTTTCATCGTCAGCTGAGTTTTGTCTTATAATCTAGTGTTTTCCCCAAGAGTAGTCAGAAATCTGACTTTTTATGTAAAATCAGCCAACTTTTAAATGTTGGCCACACATTTACACGTTTTAAAAAAACGTGTCCGTGGGCCTAGATTTGGCCTGTAAATCATCAGTTTGCAAATTCTGGTTTCTAGTTAAATGCTAAAGCTAAATTTTTGTGTGTGTGTGTATGTTGAGTTCCCTAACAAGTTGTTATAGGCGATGGATTTGTTCTTCAGATTGACTGTGCTGCCCTGGAATCCTCAAGGAGTCTGCTTTCTCAATCTTTGCAACTGGCTTATGTTCTAAATTTATGTTATATAATATTTTACTGTATAAGAGGCATTCATTTATCTTCTTACGGGAGGAAGGAAAACCATAATCACTACAAAGTCAAATTCTATTATTCCACTGGTACTATATAGCCAATGAGTACTTATTTTAAATAAATGACTCAATTTGTTAAAACCTTGCAAATATAAGTTACTTTACCTTCATGGCTGTGTGGTCAATTTAGAATAGGAACTGAGCCTCTTGCCTTGGGACCAGATGTTTTCTGTAGCATGCACATTTTGGATAGTTGAATTTCCCCTTCATTTATTACCTTTTTTTTGGTTTTACTCTGTTTTGCTAGTTTGTAAGCCATTTGAGAAGATTAAGTAGTGTAAGAGCTACACAACAAAAGCAACAAGGTTAACATATCCCCTTAGTGTAATATAAACTAGAGGTATGAAACTTACTGGATATCAAGGAGGATCTCCCTACTGAATAAGAATTGTTGGACTCCTTCCATTAGTGAGATCCCATTTTGCAGTTAATCTGTGAAACTTACACTTACCTGCAGGGTCTTAAGAAATCGAGCCATTTATTTAAAAGAAGAAATCATTGGCTGTATAGTACCAGTGAAATAATCAAATTTGACCTTGTAGTGATTATAGTTTTTTTTCCTTCTGTAGGAAGGTAAGTGAATATCTCTTATATAGTAAAATACTACATAATGTAAATTTAGAACTTAAGCCAGTTGCTTTTAAAGTATTATTGATAATACCCTAAAGTTTATTTAAATGTGTATAGCTGTATTGTGCTTATTACTAATAGGATTCGTGCTAATCCAAATGGAAGTTAAAACCATAGGTACCTTGAATTTGATTTCAGGTCCTTTGATATAGCAGTAATTTTAAAGTGAATTTAAAACGGTATCAGCTATTCTTCTTAGTCAAATAGCTCTTGGTTGGATAAGAACATTGTCCTTAAAGTTCCTTCAAGGAAAGCATAAGAACTATTTTAGTTTCCGAACAGATGATCCTGGGAAAATAGCTGATTTATAAAAAAGATGGGTCTCCATAGCAACTCCCAGTTGTGTGTGTTCTAATTTATAAAGTAGACATGGCAATGTCTAGTATGTAGTTCAGAGCTCTAGATTTGTTCTGTTATTTTATTTGGAACAGTTTCTTAGTTTTGGGTCTTAATGACTACTGCAGGTTTTCTTAATTATGTGTAGTGTTTCCATATCATTTGTGTTCCTGACTAGAACTGGCAGACTTTCAAGATTTTTTTTTAATCCCATTGTTTGTGTTGTCTTTCTCGATGTACTTTCACTTTTTTTTCCAAAGATATTCCATAGAGAAGTAAATGGTATTATTGGCATATAAAGTGATACAAAAGAGTCTCATACACCTAAATTTAAAACTGTTCATGAAACCATAATGTTTGATGTAGTAGTTATGTTTGTTGTAAAATAGTAAAGCTTTACGGGTCTGGAGCAAAAGTTTAGTTTCACATAACAGATTTTTAGAGCTCATGGACTCTAGAAAGATACTTTGATATCTGCCCCTCATTTATGCTTCTCCTTTAAACACATTTTTAATTGCTTTCAATTCTGTGTTCCTCCCTTTGCTTTCAGTCCCATCTTGATGTTTCTCCTACCTGCATTGATTATTTTTTTATCCCATAACTGCTTTCTCCTCTTTATATTGTTGACATTATTAATTGTGGTTAGGATTTCTTTTCTTTCTTTTTTTTTGAGACAGAGTCTCACTTTGTTGCCCAGGCTAGAGTGTCCTGGCATCAGCCTAGCTCACAGCAACCTCAAACTCCTGGGCTCAAGCGATCTTCCTGCCTCAGCCTTCCAAAGTAGCTGGGATTATAGGTGCGAGCCACCACGCCTGGCTAATTTTTCTGTTTTTAGTAGAGACGGGGTCTCACTCTTGTTCATGCTGGTGTCAAACTCCTGAACTCAAGCAGTCCTCCTGCCTTGGCCTCCCACAGTGCTGGCATTAGAGGTGTGAGCCACTGTGCCTGGCCAAGGATGAGAATTTTTATTAGCAATCTCGATGACATTTACTAGATTTGGGAATGAAAATGCCACGACTTTCACTTAGGCTAATACTTTCACTTAGGCAGTATTTTATGGTAGGAGAGTAATGTAGTTTTTAGGATTTTGAAAAGGGGATATACAACTATTTGTGGTATAGCTTGTCATAATAACCATATATATTTTGCTCTAAATGATTGCATATTATGCCTCATAAGCCAAATATGAAGGCTATGTGATTAAAACTGGAATGTGCAACTGATAATGGAAGTGAAGCTTTGACTTTATGGACTGTAAATTGTGTTGGCAAAACAATGTCAAATGTCACATGTACCTGGGTAGCTTAAAACTAAGTAGATGTAAGTACATAACTGATGTATGGAAGCAGTTTAAGTCAGCCAAATATCTAGATTGCACTTACTTAGCTCAATAGTCTATTGAGTTGTAGAATATTGAATCTGAGGAAATTTGAGTTAATCAGCTTCAAAACTGTTTATACCCCTGAACTGAAAGAAATTGAGCTTGAGGCTTGTAGTTAGCTGTTTGCTCCTTGTGCTGCAGAGATCTTGGCCAAGTTAAATTGGACCATTCACTGCGTAACATTGTTGATCACATGCTACCAGTATTAGAGCATTTGAGGGCACCGTGCAGCTTAGATGACATCGTTGCATCATAGTAGACGTAAAAAGCAATGTAGGAAATAGCGTTCAAAATTCTTCAGCCCTTTAACTGACGATATCAAGTGTCGGCAAGGACGTGGAGCAGCTGGAACTCTAATACGTTATTGGTGGGAATGCAAAATGGTAAAATTATTCTGGGAAATGGTTTGGTGGTTTCTTGCAAAATAAAACCATTCACTTGCCATGTGATTAGGCAGTCCAGTCCCCATTCCTAGGTATTTACCCAAGAGAAATGAAAGTATGTCCACCTAAAGATTTGTACTTGAATATTCATAATAGCCTCAAATTGGAAACAGTCCAAATGTCCATTAACAGGAGAATGGATAAATGAACACACACATACTGGAATAGTACTCATCAATAAAAAAGGAAGGAATTTCTGATTCACGCAATGTATATGAATCTCAGAAGCATTTTGCTGAGTGAAAGAAATAGTTTGTATTAATTTAAAAATGAAGTTATCAGTATGAAATAAAATGGCTGTCTATTGAACAGTTAAGATACCTTGATATAAATGTGTTTCTTAATATTCACTAGAGGTATTCAATAGAACTGGTGCAACATCCAATCTCAACCAGGATAAGCACAAATAACCTCATCTTTTAATAACAGAACTCTCTTTAGTAACAGTATTCTAAAAGGCTTTAAAAACAATGATATTTCACTGACAGACAGCAAGCTTCACTCATTTATCACTCTCTCTGTCCAAAGCTACCATTATCCTGACCTACACACACACACACACACACACACACACACACACACACACATTTTTGGAGACAGCATCTTGCTCTGTTGCCCAGGCTAGAGTACAGTGGCATCATCATAGCTCACAGCAACCTCAAACTGCTGGGCTCAAGCGGTCCTCCTGCCTCAGCCTCCCAACCTAGGTGTATGCCACCATGCCCGGCAATTTTTTTTTTTGTGGAGATGGGATCTCACTATGTTTCTCAGGCTGGTCTCGAACTCCTAGCCTCAAGTGATCCTCCTACCTCAGCCTCCCAAAGTGCTAGTATTATAGGTGTGAGCTACCGTACCTGGCCAGAAAAGTCTATACTCTTTGATTCCATTTATATGAAATTCTAGAAAGGGAAAACTTTATAGTAATAGCAGTATTGGCTGATTGTTAGGGGTGTGGTGTCAGTTGTGAATTAACTGCAAAGGAGCATGAGAGAACTCTTTGGGGTGGTGATGAAGTTCTTTATCACAGTTGTGATGGTTCCAAGACTGTATACCGTTGTCAGAACTCAATGATTTGTGCATTTCAATTGGTGAATTTTTTACTTATATATTCTACCTGAAAGTTCTTTAGCTTGTTAGTGATGTCTCTAAGTATCAGATGGTATGGAGTTTTACATAGCTAAATTTAAAAAAATTTTTACTATTATCTTAATCCTGGTTAGATCCCAATTGAGACTGTCAAATGAATAAATTGAGTTTGTTATAAGCATTTTTTGGTACATTTTAGTTGTGCTTTGATTGTGTGTTTCTGAAGCAAAAGGAATACTAAAGTAATCTGAGAATAGCTATGTGGTGATCAAATAATGTATTAATATATAAGCCACACAAAAGATAGATATTAAAGTCAAGTTACCCGAGCTAGTACATCCTAAATTCTCTGGTTATGGATAAATTTATGATGCTTTGAATGGCAGTTTTGATCAGGATAGTGGTAGCTTTGGACAGAGAGAGTGATAAATGAGTGAAGCTTGCTGTCTGTCAGTGAAATATCATTGTTTTTAAAGCCTTTTAGAATATTGTTACTAAAAAGAGTTCTGTTATTAAAAGATGGGGATATTTGTGCTTATCCTGGTTGAGATTGGATGTTGCACCAGTTCTATTGAATACCTCTAGTGAATATTAAGAAACATTTGTATCAAGGTATCTTAACTGTTCAATAGACAGCCATTTTATTTCATACTGATAACTTCATTTTTAAATTAACACAAACTATTTCAAATAAATGTAAAAACTTCATTTTTAAATTAACACAAACTATTTCAAATAAATGTAAAAGGACTGAAAATGACCATAACTCATATTAAACAAATGTTAACATTCTGAAAATGTTAAATACAGCTAAAGCACCCCTGACAACCATCCTGAAATTAATCATTCCAATGTGTGATTTGGTACTTAAACCACACATTCATGTATACGTAAACAGATTTGTTTACACACAAAAATTTATATAAATGGTATCTTAACTAGCTATATCTTGCAACTGTATTTTTTTTTTCCAGTTAAAATACTGAAACTGGCAGTAACTAAAATGTTTAGGGGACTGATTCATGTCCCCTCAGAGTCTCTCAAAAGTCCTCAAAGTTCTTCTCCTAGGGAAATAAAGTGAGAAAAAAGACAAGTGACAAGTAAATACCTAAGAAAACCACCATTAAATTTTACAAAAGATTATTGTACATAAATCTTTAGCATTCAGTTGAATTTTCAGTTCTTAAATTCATGCATCATTGTAGAGTTGAATGTTAAAAAGTTACACTTTGCTGTATTTGTGAATCCTTTTATTGCCTGTTAACTGCTACCTTTTCATTTTTGCTTAATCGTGCTTTGGATTGGGATTAATAAACTTCTTGGGATATAGTTTCACATTGATAACCTGTTAATTTGGTAGCTAAGGGGATAGTGAGAAAGTCTGGAGGGGAGTGGAAACCCTAAGCAGGGATTTTCCGGAGAAGCCAAATGGTAACTATTTTGAATTAGAAATCTTCTAAAATGAATCATACTGGCCTAAAGGATAGGCTATATATAATTTTAAACCCGTTTCTATGGTTGTGGTTCAAGATAATTGCACTGTAGAATAGTGGTTCTTAACTTATTGAAGACCTGTTATGTATTAATACTAATTAATTTATATGGATCCCCACCACCACTGAGATTCAGAATGCTTTGCTGTTAATGTTGTAATATTCTTAGGGTCTATTGCGCTTAATATTAATGGCCATGACCATTTGATGTACGATGATTTTTTAGTTCCCATCTGCTTTGTTTTGTTGACCTGTCACTTCTCACTGGTACTGCTTGAATATACATAATCTTCCTCCCTTCTAATTATTTATGGGCTTGGGAAACCTGTTAATGTAATAATAGTTCTATGTGTGATAAATAGATGAGCTTCGAGTTTGGGACTTGTAAAAAATCTGAGTAAAATGGGTGCTTTAGTTCACAGACTCCCTGACCATTATTTTGAATGAAAAACTTGTAAGTTTATTTTTTGCTAGTCAGTGGTCAACAAGAATGATATCGTTGAATAGTTGGAGTCCAGGCTGTGTGTATGTGCTGTTTCTAAGCGAGTGCCCCCATTTGTGCTGAAATGAATTTCTCCCAGAATCAGTTTTCTGGATATTATTTGAAGGGGATATTTTGGGTAGATTGGTTCTACTAAATAATTGTTGGAAAGCAAACCTTTAAAAAAAATTAAAAGTTTTTATCTTGCCAAATCTTACCTTTTTTTCTTTTAGAACAAATTCTGTACAACATAAAACAAGAGTATAAACGCATGCAGAAGAGAAGACATTTAGAAACTAGTTTCCAACAGACAGATCCATGTTGTACTTCTGATGCACAGCCACATGCATTTCTCCTCAGTGGACCAGCTTCACCAGGTAATAATAAACTTCAAGAAACAATAAACTTAAAGAAATGTTTTTTCTTTAAGTGAAAAGATATTTAGAATGGGAAAAGTGTAATCCAAATTGCCTTTAGTCACTTAAGTTACTATTCCCCCTACTTTAAAAAAAAATATTTATACAAGTAATGCATGGTATCTTAAAAATATGGTACAAAATAAGAAACCACCACCTGAATTCCCACTTTAACCAGAGACAACCACTTGTATACAATAGCCCCAAAGTGTGGACATCCTGTAAGTACTAAGATTTGTAACCCCCATTTATTAAAAAAACGAAAACAAAGTAACAATATACCGTATGTTTCTTTGTTAGGTATAGATATACCTTGCCATGGCTGAACGCTGCCATTTTATAGATTTTCCATAATTACTTAACTGTCCATTATTGATAGATTAATTAGACTCAGAAGTTCTGCTCTTGCAGTATTTATAGAAATATCCCTGTGCACATACCCTCACATACCTGTACTATTGGGATAGATTCCTAAAGGTGGATTTTTTTCATCCTGTATCTGTTTCAATCTACTTCTTGTTGGAGGAAGTGGTTGCAAATAAACTTTTTTTAAAAAGGGAAGAAAAATAAGGGCTACTTGAAGGGAAAATTGAAATTTCTTGTTGAAAAAGAGCCATCAAAACTTTAATAAAGTTCCCAGCAAAATAGTTTTTCATGTGACATTTGCCTTTGTTCCCTTTCTTCCCAGCAGGGATAGGAAAACCTGGCAGAGTAAAAAAAAAATTCAAAGGCCACAAAATAGTCAAATAAAATTAGGGAGCATGAAATTATTCCAAACTAAATACTGTAGTATACCTACAGATTTTGGGGGCCAGGTATAAAGTGGTTGAAATTTGGTAAGGGGAGGTGAGGGTTGGGGACTAGACTATATCAGCAGGAAACCAAGATCCCATTATCCTTTCATTAGTTAGCTGACTCAGAAGATCAATTAACTGGCAGCCTTAACAAAGGTACGAATTAAGTTAAGATAGCCTGAGTAATTACGGACTAAAGCTGGTGTGCTTTCATATTCTTGTGGTAGACACAGTTCTAATAAGCATAGTTAACTGGTCCTAGCCATGCAGGTTATTATATAAGGAGCAGGCAAAGAGAGAGAAATAGGGGATAATGGTCAGATACACAGAGCAAGGTGAAGAAACAGTTGACAGCAAATGTGTGTGTGCTTGAATGTGTATAAAATACTGGTGGTAGTGTCAGATGGTTGTCACAATCCTCAAGTCTCAAAAAGATTAATTTCAGATGTTCTTATGATGGAAATGATGTTTTTGGAAGGTCATAGTGCCTTAAGTGTACTTTAAGAGAACACATTTCTGAAGAAATCTTTTATATGAAGTATCTCATTATCTGATAATGCCAGGTGGCTATTCATAATCTCTAAGGACACTGAACCATAAAGTTTAAATATTGAATATTAGGTGTATAGTGTCAAAGGTTTATTTTTACAAAATGGTCTCCTAGCTAATATTATTAATTAAAAAACAAAAACCTTATTACAAAAAAAGTACAAAATTCAGGTGATAAAGTTTCAGTGCCCTTTCCTTTAAGAGATCACAGAAATAAATAGGCCTCTGAATTTTTGCTCATGAAATCAGCTTACACAGAGAGATCCTTGGCATCCTATTCTCCCATAAAGCTTTTCTTAACATAGACCTATGATTAGTGTCTTAAAAATTATGTTTTTTAAGATCACAAAATGTTTTCTTTAAAAAAAAATGTCCTAGTAGGTATAAAAATACTGAAGGAGTCTTTTTGCTACTTTACGAATGAAATTGACAAACACTGATGGTATAGCTGCTCTTGGGTTTAGTTGCTTTAGGAATCTTAGTGACGACAGTGTAGTTTTATGATATTTCAGAGTTTTAAGCATATCATCAGCTCAATGCTTAAGCTTATTTTTCCATGTGAGTTGTTATATTAACTCCATGGGAATTAATAATGGTTACTGTGTTCAAAAACCTTCAGAATCAATTATGCTCCTTTATAGCAAGGGACAAGTATCTAGATTCCAGAATGTTTTTTAAAGTATCTTTTTTTTTTTTTTTTTTTTTGAGACAGGGTCTCACTCTGTTGCCCTGGCTAGAGTGAGTGCCGTGGCGTTAGCCTAGCTCACAGCAACCTCAAACTCCTGGGCTCAAGCAATCCTCCTGCCTCAGCCTCCCAAGTAGCTGGGACTACAGGCATGCGCCACTATGCCCGGCTAATTTTTTCTATATATTTTTAGTTGTCCGATTAATTCCTTTCTATTTTTAGTAGAGACGGGGTCTCGCTCTTGTTCAGGCTGGTCTCGAACTCCTGAGCTCAAACAATCCGCCCGCCTCGGCCTCCCAGAGTGCTAGGATTACAGGCGTGAGCCACCGCGCCCGGCCTAAAGTATCTTTTTAAAAAGAGTTCATGCTATACACTTTTTTTTTTTTTTTGAACATAAAGGTTTTATTGTGCCAACATGAAATCTATTTTCTTTTTTTAATAGAGGGAAACCCCTCTAAGTTAAGGGGTTTAGAAAATGGGGGGTATTAAGTGAAAAGGTAGAATAACCCCCAGTTTGTTGTGGGTTAAGATATTTATTAATGGTTTGGCTTTTAACATTGTCTTTTTACAGGCATAATCATTTGTTACTCTGGGACTAAGTAAAATTAAGCTTTAGGCTAGAGATATTCTTTATTGTAGGAAGGTTTAGTCACTAAAACACTTTATGGTATGCTGTTTTCTAGATTGGAGATAAGTTTTTTTTAATGGGACGTATCATTGTGATACTTACATTTTGTTTATATCTTGAATTTTTTTCTATTCATCTTTAGACTTTTTCCCTTATATTTGATTATATCTTGCTGTGTTTTTCCAGAGTCATGAGCTGATAGAATTTTAATCCCATTTTATGACTCCTTGGGAAATCCTGTGCTAAAAACTGATTAAAAATGCTTTTACATCAACATTGAAGAGATCCAAATAAAACCTCTTCAGTTAGAAGATGCTTTCTAGCATGGCTCTAACACTCAGGTGCTGTTGTTTGTTCTTGTTATACATAGGGACTTCATCCGCAACATCCTCACCTCTAAAAAAAGAACAGCCCTTATTTACTCTACGGCAAGTTGGGATGATCTGTGAACGTTTGTTGAAAGAACGTGAAGAGAAAGTTCGAGAAGAATATGAAGAAATATTGAACACAAAACTTGCAGGTATGTGATGAATTTATTTTTTACAGTTTCCCAGAAACTGATTTTAAGAACTGCATTATTTCCCACATGTACTTTATATCAATTAAGTTACCCTTTCTATACACTATGTTCTTTTAAGAACCAGAGAATTTCAGTTCAAGAAAGGAAATTAACTTTCTTGTAGGTCATGGCCCACCTTAGCAACCTCAGGAAAAGAGTATTCACTAGCCATGTAGATTAGTAGCAGTATGAGTGAACTATAATTTTCTTTTGATGTATGTATCCTGTGCTAAAAATGGACTTCAGCTGTGTACCTCAGTTTGGTTGTGAAATTTTGGACTTTATATCTTTCATAACTTTGCCATAGATCTAGACATTTAAAATATCTAATTGGCTGGTGCTGTGTAAGTCATTTTAAGGTATTAAACTGCAGTCTTATTTTAATTATCAAAAAATTCAATAAAATTTGATAAGTGCGGCAAATAAAATTTATTGTGTATGGTAACTTAATCAGAATGTTCTTTCTAAGCCACAGATTTTACTATATATAGGTATTATAAGCTTTTTGATTCTTACAGAGCTAAATCAAGGTATTAATAAAAGAAAATTCGCTTAGTTATATGACATCCTTTTCTGTGACATTTGGTTAGGTTATGGGTGGATGTTTTGTTCTGTTTTCTCATTGCTGTAAATTGCCATTCATAGACCACATATAAAAAACTTCCAAAATAGAAAGGTATCTTTTTATTGCAAGCTTATTTCTAATCTTAGTAAAATAAATAAACCCCATTTAGTCTGTTTATGACATCATGTGATTTGGACTAAAACCTAGGTTTACTAAGCTTCATGCTCTTTCCATTTGATGCACTAAAAGTGTCAACTTAGACTTACTATGTATTTTGAGAGTTGATCTGGCTCTAATATAGAGGGTATTTTGCAAATCATGTAATTGACATACACCTTTATTTATAGAACAATATGATGCATTTGTGAAGTTTACGCATGATCAAATAATGCGACGATATGGAGAACAGCCTGCTAGTTGTAAGTATTTCACCTTTGAAGTTAAAAAATGGAAACAAGACCATCTTTTAAGAAGATAATTATTTTCATACTTGAGAATTTAACAGAAAATTATAGAGAAAACACCTGGAGGAAATAAACAGCATAACTTTGTAAGGCTTTTGGTCACTTAAATACTCATGGGGAATATTAGGAATCAAGATCTGGTATTTGCTTGAATTTTGACCTTTACTTTGCACTAATTATCCTTTTCTCCCCCTTTAGATGTTTCATGAATCACGTATTCTGCGTTTGTGGGCTGCCTTGTTCCTTGTTGAGTTGTTGCAAGAGGTCCCAATTATTGACATGCAGCAATGCCAGTACCCCCCTGTGAATACAGGTTACTTCAAGCTTTCGTCAGTGGCAACCACTCTTACGCAGCAGCAACTGGTTTTGGAAATTCCCCTGATGTCAGTACCACCTGGATGTGGACCTTTGCTACCTGTATTAATACCAGTGGCCTCATTTTGCTGTATCATTACAATTTGGCTTCTCATATTAATATGTTTGAAAAGGATTAAAGCTGGTATTCTAGAACATGCCCTTCACTGGTTGTGTAAATAAAACTGTAGAATGACACTTCAGATGAAGTTAGTGTGATTTAAATTGTGCACTACAACCAAGCTGTAACCAGTTATTAATAATTTTAGAATGTAATCCCAGGACAATATTAAGCAAATAGCCTACAGTGCTTCCTGTGAAATAGAGAAGGGCATTTCTATATTCCAGGACTTCTTGGGGTTTCAGAATGGGTTTATATGATTTTTTTTTTTTTTTTTTTTTTTGGTAGTTTTATTTATTCTATCAGTCTTTTTAACAAATGTTTATTGCTGCATTTTTTCCAGTGTATCATTGTTTTACCGCCCTTGTAGTACTGGAATTTAGTTGGAAGAATAAAACATTTACTTCTATTCTGCTTGTTTTTTAATGTACAGATGGGTAGTATTTGAATAAAGCCAGTGTTTTAATTGTAAGCATTTTTCAGGAATCAGTGAAGGTAATTGCCTCGTAAGATTTGAGTGTTTAAAAAAACTGATTCTAAATTGCTTCTTCTGTAACTTACTGCATGACAGAATGTTAGTTATGTAATCAGTTTTAACAGCTGTAGAAGTCTTACCTCAAAGATTATCGGCAGAATCCAGTTTTTTTAAGGACTTAATATGAAAACCATGATTCAGCAAATTTATCTCGCTTTCCATACATGGTTTCCAAACATAGTTTTCTTACAATCAATCAAGTGAGCAAAAAAAAAATGCTTCAGTGGATTCTTTTGTTGAATTCTAATAGCATGTTTCCACCAATTAAGCCAATCTTAAATGTAACCAGCACATATACATTTAGTTCTGACCTAATTAATGGAAGAAGGAAAAAAGTTTTTTCTTTTTAACTTTGGTAATTATATTTCACTAATTGTTTTAAACAAGCCTAAAAAGTGGAATAGGACTTTCACAAGATCCCCAGGTAATTCATGTGACCATTAGTATTTGAGAAACATTGATATATAGCACAGGGTCGCCATAAGGTGGATACTTATATCTGCTTTTAACAGGTTAGTGTACAGAGACTCTCAACCTCAGCACTATTGGCAATTTGGGCCAGTTCACTTTTTGTTGTGGGGGGCTGTTCCTATGCATTGCACATGTTAGCCACATCTCTGGCCCCTACCACTAGATACCAATAACCCCACTAGATACCTGTATCAA
Organism: Propithecus coquereli; assembly: GCF_000956105.1. Lineage (NCBI taxonomy): Eukaryota > Metazoa > Chordata > Mammalia > Primates > Indriidae > Propithecus > Propithecus coquereli. The sequence continues at coordinate 4,769,225 of NW_012136858.1, read as the reverse complement.
GTTGTGATAACCAGATTGTCCCCAGACATTGCCACATGTCCCTGAGGGACAAAACAGCCCAGCTGAGAACCACTGGTTTGGCAGAATAGCATTTTTAGGAAAAACGCAAGCAGTGAGTTAAACTGTGGAGACTATGGGAGTAGACAGAGTATATACAAGCTTTATTCCTTTTTTTTTTTTTTTGAGACAGAGTCTCACTGTTTTGCCCAGGCTAGAGTGAGTGCCGTGGCGTCAGCAGCCTAGCTCACAGCAACCTCAAACTCCTGGGCTCAAGTGATTCTTCTGCCTCAGCCTCCCGAGTAGCTGGGACTACAGGCATGCACCACCACGCCCGGCTAATTTTTTCTATATATTTTTAGTTGTCCGATTAATTTCTTTCTATTTTTAGTAGAGACGGGGTCTCGCTCTTGCTCAGGCTGGTCTCGAACTCCTGAGCTCAAACAATCCTCCCGCCTCGGCCTCCCAGAGAGCTAGGATTACAGGCGTGAGCCACCGTGCTGGCCTCAAGCTTTATTCCTTAACACCAGCAAGGCCAAAACAATGAATGTTCTTTTGTTAAATAACCATGTGTGAATTTTCATGTAAATTTAAACTTGTAAGGATCTTTTTTTATACTTGCAGGGTTAAGATATACTAAAAGGAAAATGAGTTCTGGTAATCTGAGTGGGGGTACAAGTAATAGGCTTTTAATTCTAGAGTCCCAATTCTGATCAAAAGTAAATCCACAGCCAAATTTCTTTTTGTTTTTTTTTTTGAGATGGAGTCTCACTCTGTTGCCCAGGCTAAAGTGCCGTGGCATCGGCCTAGCTCACAGCAACCTCAAACTCCTGGGTTCAAGCGATCCTACTGCCTCAGCCTCCCGAGTAGCTGGGACTACAGGCATGTGCCACCATGCCCAGCTAATTTTTTCTATATATTTTTAGCTGTCCAATTAATTTCTTTCTTTTTTTTTGGTAGAGACGGGGTCTCGCTCTTGCTCAGGCTGGTTTCGAACTCCTGAGCTCAAACCATCCTCCCGCCCGGCCTCGCAGAGTGCTAGTATTACAGGTGTGAGCCACTGCGCCCAGCCCACAGCCAAATTTCTGTGTATACCAAGAACTCTTAGCTTACTGACTGTAAGTACTGGAAAATAATTCCAGAAAAGAAATGTGTACAATTTCTTGGACCCAGTAGTTGATTACCAGCCACACAGGAGGATTTCAACAGAAAGGTTAAATCAGCTACCTAGGGATTCTAAATTGCCGAAGATGCCTGAAATTGCTTTTAATAAGTAAACATCTACAAAATTTAGCATTAGCAGTCATCTTAATCTTTTAGTAAAAGGCAGTTCTGATACGGTACTGTACTTAGGTTATTGTATTATGTAATGTATTCAGTAGACCTGATTAATAAATGCACATAGCGAGGTAGAATTCTTTGTATTTGTAAGGAAAAACAGGCAATAAGAAAACTCCTGGAGGCTTAAAATGCCAAAGCTATCTTTAGGGTCAAGTTCTTCCATAGTACAAAAAATATATAAAGCAGACACTGCATCAGCAATATTACCTGGAAAGCTTTTGAAGATTCTCAGTCTCCACCCCTAGAGGAGAACTGTTGGAATCTGTTTAATATGCTGCCTAGGTGATCCAAGCAGCCAGAGTTGGAAATGATTGTCTTTGCCCCATTTGAGTTCTCTCTACTCCCTTACTTCAACATTATACAGTAATTGGTGTTAGTAAGTCAATATTTTGTGAAAGCACCCTGTCTTTCCCTGTCTACTCATCGACACATGGCTCCCATAATCTTCTGCTCCTGCATTTGCCCTGGGTAAAGAAGCATTTAGATCCAAACTCATGTCTCAGTCTCATTCAGCTCCAGCAGTTCTCTCTCCTGTATCTGTTTTCTCTCTCGAGATCATTCTCATAAGCATAATAAACACGTTATTAAAAATCTTTTGATGCTATGTCCCTCTCCAGCTATTATTCTATTTTACTGCTCTCCTTTATTGCAAAACTAAAGAATTTTCTAAACTTCCTCCAGTTTACTGCCCCCTCCTTTTTTCATCAACTTGTTATATTAGGAAAAAAATTTAAACAGAAAAGTTGAAAGAATAGTCTAATGATTCACTTAAATGGAAGTTACTAATATTTTCCCATATTTGCTTTATGTATTTTTTAACTGTTTCAAAGAAAGTTGCAGACTTGACAGTACTTAAACATCTCCTAAGAATTATGTGGTTCTATGTAACCTGAATACCATTGAAGTTAACATAAAGTCCTTATTTCAGATATTACCATTTGTCCCCTCAAGTTTTTACAGCTTTCCCCACCCCAACCCCCAAAGCAGGATTCAATCCAAGATTCTGCAAAGACTAGGCCTATTGTCTTGTTGACTATTTTTTTTTTTTTTTAGTGTCATTAATTTAACTTTTATCCCTTTAAACTTCCTATAAACTGAAAGTTAGGTCTAAAGTTTTTATTAGTTTCAGGTTAAACTTCTTGTGCAAGTGTGCGAGGTGATGCTGTGGTCTCAAACATCACATAATGTATAGCTTTTCCAGGGTTAGTGTAAGTTTGTACACTTGCTTAGGTATTCTGAAGGATGATGCCTATTAGGCTTTGTCTTCAAAGTAAAATCACTAAAGGTTTCCACATTGCTAAATCCAATCAACAGTCCATATTTGACCTTGGAACACTCTTCAGTTGGCTTGCAAGATGATACAGGTATGACCCAAAGCTCAACCTTGGGCTCCTTGCTACCTCTTCTTCATTTTGGTGATCTCATCTAATCATAAGGATATCAGATTATATTCACCTTGGGTGACATCTCCACTTGGATATCTAATAAATATCTCAAAATTTATGTCTCAAACCAACTCTTTATTTTTTCCTCTTAAATTTTTCCTTCCAGTCACTTAAGGCAACTCCATTCTTCCAACCAAAAAGTCTTGGACTATTCATGTCCTTCACCTAATCTTGGTTCCACCTAATAAAATCTTACCATCTCTACTACTATTACCCTAGTCTAAGACATTATCATGGCTGCCTGGATTATTTCAGTGGTCTCCTAACTGGCCCTTGTTTTGTCTCATTTGTGTCTCCACTCACCCTTCCCGTTCTACTCTCACAGCAACCAGAGTGATCCTTTAAAGGTCTAAGTCTTTTACTTAGATGGCTTCCTACCTAAGTAAAAGTGAGAGACCTCAAAATGTTCTACAGCGCCCTAAATTGCCTGCATTCCATCCCACCTCATTCCATTCTTACTGATTTCTTCTTGCTCACTCTGCCTTATCCACACTGAACGCCTTTGCTCTTCCTCCAATGTAGCTTACCTACTTCTGCCTTAGGATCTTTGTTACTGCTATTCTTTATCTAGAATGCTCTTCTCCCACAACACTTAATGGATAATTCTTTCATCACTTTTTGAGTTTTTGCTCAAATGTCACTGCAATGAGGCCTGCTCTAACCACTGTTTAAAATTGCAGCCTGACATCCTGGTTCTCTTCACCCTGCTTTTTTTTTTTTCTGTAACATGTAATTGTTCTACCCCTGCTAGAATGCAATGAAGGCAACGATCTTTGTTGATTCAAGTATCACAAGTGCCTAGAATAGTGCCTCATACATGGTACATGCTCAGTATTTTTTGAATGAATTTCAAGCTACTTCAGGGTTTTCAGATAAGTATTTTGTTAAAAGATTTAGTAAATCAGAATGCTCCATTTGTTATGTATTTTGGTTGAGGTTTTCCAGGATTAAGGAATGGACACACAATTGAGCTGACATTTCATAGGTTGGTTTAAGGGTTTTGTGTTCCATTAATAGTTACCACAAAGGAGCTGCATGTTTTAATTTTATAGCTCTTTTGGGTATTCACTATGAAAACAGGACAGTTTCTATCCACCTAATCTTTAAATAGGTAGTAAGAAAAATCAAAGTGGTTCAGTGCCTGACATGCTTTCAGGTTCAACCAAGTGCCGAGCAAAAGAAAAATAAGGCACGGCTACGTATTCTACTCAGTGAACCTGTGCCTCAGACAGATATGAATCCGCTGGTCTGTGTGAGGCCAGTTCCTCTGTATCTAAACACAATTTTATCTGGTGCTCATGTGAACCATTTGAAAGCTGGAGGAAACCACATTATACATATTGATGGTGTCCTCATTAACACAGAATGACGTATTGGGAAACCTTCCCCTTGCCTCACTTAAATAGGCAATAGATGGAAAAAATCCTTAAAATCATCTATACATTCTTTTCCTAGATATTTACCAACCATTGTAAAAGAAAAATGAAATATGGTTGGGGTACATTTGACTGAAGGAGAATGACTAGAGTATTGAGAACAAATATTGAGCTAATTGCTACAAAGGTAAATCATGGAATCTCATTGACTTCACACAATAGAAACTTATTCTTTGATCATATTTATTTGGCAGAGGCTCTGCTCCACACCCTCATTCAGGACCCCTGGGATGACAGAGGCTCTACCTTTAATACATGGATTCCAAGGTGTCAAAGCCTACATTTGTCCAGTTTATTTCTTATGATGGTGGTGTTCGTGTTTACACTTAATAAATTTTCTGAACTTACAAGTGTCTAAGTTCTGCTCAAAAAGAAATCCTGGCATCTTTTAGATGAACATGGCAAGATACTTAATCTACCTTAACTAATGCTACTGTGGTAATTGTCTTTCTCAAAGCTCTTCAGGGCTAGATGCTTTCTGCTATGACTTACAGTTGACTCTATCCTGGTTCCTTGGGTTTCCCCTTTTTAGCCTTGGCAACATTTTGACAATCTGTTTTTGGGATGTATTTCATCTATTTAAGTGTCTGAAGAAGGGAGTGAGGGGGTGGGGAGCAACTATCCATTAATGTCATCTCAGCCCACCATGTTGCCAGAGGGCTAAGATATTCTTTATTCTAAACCCATATTAATACCTCCTTTTATACTCTAGAATTAAGGAGGTTTGGTTTAGCATCCAAAATCTGAAATGCTCCCAAATCTAAAACTTTTTAAATGCTGACATGATGCTCAAAGGAAATCCTCATTGGAGCATTTTGGATTTGGGATGTTGAATGGTAAGTATAATGTAAATATTTCAAAAATCACAAATCCAAAACACTTCTGGTCCCAAGCAATTCAAATGAGGAATATTCAGCCTGTGTATCAAAGTGCACCTGCATGTGTGTGCACATGCATGCGCACCCACACACACAGATACTCTCCTATAATTACAGAGTTTAAGGTTTGCTAACCAAAACAGTTTTACCTGAGTTTTTTTTTTTATGAACCTGGACTTCCCCCTCAACTACATTTACACGGTAATTTTGGTCTGTTAGTGAGTAGTTTAAATATAAGTCCCAGAATTCTCTTAGGAATAGAACATTAAATAATGAACTTTAGGTATCTTTGTTTCATTCGGTCTTGATGAGTTCTTGCCATGGCATCTGGGCCTTACTTTCCTCATCTGGGTTTTCTAAATTTGGGCTGAGACTTGTAGAGGCCTTACTGGCTCTAAGACTCCATGATGGGTCATCTATAAATGGAATATTTACTGCCTTTAAGTATAAAGCCTAACAACTTGGGACCTTCTTTAAAGTTGTAAGACTAAAGGAAATTGGGAGGCAGAGGCAGTTTTAGAACCTGTGTAGTCACCAGGAGAAACAAACCTGTAGAATATTCATGTTAGTTAGTGTACAATACACTAAAATGAGGAATGTCAGTGCAAGAAATTGGGGGAGGAAGAACGAGTACTGCTAAACCAAATGCAAATAATTTATACTCCTGGATAAAGGAATTTATTACATTTAGACACTGTATGTTCAAGAATGACTTACTAATAACAACTTTGTGAAAAGTACAGCAATAATGTGTGAGAGGTTTTAGTTATGCTGTAGGTATGTTAGATTCTGAAGTATTCCAAAGGTGTTTTGATATACACCTGTTTGGAGTTAGCATACTTTCTTGTTAAACATCACATAGGGATTACACATTTCTCTTCTCACAAAAACAGTCTCCTCTGGTGGTATGTAAATATGACTGGCCTCCCTTTTCTTTTAAGCTAAATGTGATAGTTCTGGCTTCACTCATTTGCTTTCTAGCAGCCTCCCCATGTTAGCCTTGCCACATGGTCAGTCTTCTGTTTGGTAGGTTTTATAAATCCTAAAAGTTCCAGTTCAGAAACGGCTCTAATAAACCGAGCACTGGAGGCTTTAGCTAAGGAAATTGGCCATGCTGTATTTTTGACAAAAAAAGGTTAAAATCTCATTGTCAAATATTAGTTGGTAAAGGGAAGTAGACAGTTCAAATAAACTAAATTAAACCATAACCCGTACTGGAAAACATCAAATGTAATCAGAATCCACTGTCAATAAGACATGAGCGGAAAAGTACTTAATGCTTACCTAAATCTAATTTTCCACATAGTATCAAAATTGCTCCCTGCCCCCACTTCTAAAAGTACATTAGAAAAATAGAGAATTCAATAATGACACTTTTTCATTTTTGATAAATTTTAAAAGACAATCTTGATATAAATTTGAGACCAAATATTTTAGGCTTGGTCTCATTTTAGATTCAATTCAAAATAAAGATTTAGGAATACAGAATCAGTCATTCTGGCATGGTATGGTTAATATTGACAATAAGGTTGTTTGGGGCACATCTTTATAAATCTCTAATGTAGATCTGAAGAAACTAAACTTATAGTCTATGTGTACCTGAACTTTGTAGAAATGGTTTTAAAAGGATATTGGATAATTTCATTCATTTCTTCTGAGACTGCAGAATTTGCATCCATTTTTTCAGCAGCTGTCACAACCGTTGCAAAAGCCTTTTGAGTAGACAAGACAGAAGAAAATAAAAATCTTTACAGCTGCCAAACATTTTTACTATATTTCCTTTGATGGTTCTGTAATTAGACCAGGTCTGACAGTGCTGCTTCTGCTAACTGGCACATTTTTTTTTTTTTTTTAGATTCTTAAAACTACACTGATGATCACTTTAAACCAATTACACATTAACATCTAACATGATGGTTTCTGAATAATCTTGTTTCAGAGAACTAAGAAGTATGCAGAGAAAAACAAGAAACAAAGTGAAAGTTAAAAGGTAAAGAAAGCCTAATACCCTCTACTCCTAACTTTACCCCAGGAAAATGCCCGCTTTTTTTGTTTGTTTTTTTTTTTTTTGTAAGGAGCCAATTATAGATATGTTTTAATGGTGACAAAGTATCTGTAGGGCCTTAGACAGAGTTAAGATCTTTGTAATACTATTCTGAGGAGGGAAAGAATAGAGGTATTTATTTTAAAGAATAACAGTTGTCCATGGCTTTGCCTTTGCCAAGTATTCCTTGCACTTCCTGATTGCTAAATCTGTTGTGTAGTCACGCCAATATTTTTTCTTTTATGCAAGATAGGAAATGCTAGTGAATAATATATTTTATTTTGTGGAATAAAAGAACTGACCTAAATTGTTTCGTTTTTGCTTAATGCTAACTATCGGGTTAGAGCACATACTTATTTTGACCTGGCATGAACACAGAATTGGCTTGGTTGAGGAATGCAGGATCAGCGAGCAGGGGATTGGGAGTGGGGATTGTTGAGCTACTATTTCCTAAGGAACTTTTAAAGTCTGAGGCAATTTATGCTTTCCAAACAAAAGACAAGGCATTAAAAAAATAAAAGATGAGCTCCAAAGCACTAAAAGATAAAAATATTCCAGGAAAGTTGTCATGGATGGTTGGACAAATAGACAGCTTGCTCTTTTCCCCTTGACCTACCTCTGACCAGTCCACAAGGTTGATTAGCCTGCTACACTCTAGGTGCAGTTTATATGCTATGCAGATGTCTGGAGCAGTATTTGGAATGCAGCCTTCTTCACTTTTCAGTGCTTCATTCTAAAAAAGAGCAGAGTAAACTAAGATGACTACTTTTTAGAAATGATTACAACAAAATCAGACATTAATGAACCTCCTAACCTAAATTTAGTAAACCAGTAAATGGAATCTTTTGGTTTCCTTTAGTAGTGAGTGAGTCTACTCTTCAATAGTTAGCTAGTTCTTGTTTAGGTTTGGGTCCCAGTCATAATCTCTCTAGTTCCTACTTATTAGAAAAATATTCCCAGGATCAGAAAACAAGCATATTTTTCATTTTAATCATAATTTATTAATCTCTGAGACCCTAATGGATTTTACTGCTATAAAAAGTTCACGGAATTCTTTGGGAATATTCAATGAATTGGTACTTCCAACATTTATAATTAGCTGAATTCTAACAATTACTATACTATATTAGTAAATACCAACATACTACTACCAGGGGTATAAGTTATCTTTCAAAGACAAGACTGTGTTGTTAACACTACAGATCTTAAGCTCCATAGGAACCATCAGTGTTTTTTCAACTTACTCGAAATCCATGGTTTTTACTCAGAAACACGAAATCTCACATACACACCCTACCCTGGATAATATATCCCTCCCAATGACTGCTGAAATTGCATTAGTTCTCTTCTGTGACCCACTAGCCAGGAAGACAGATTTTATAAAGAGTTTTAATTTGTGGTTTATATATTAAAAATAATTGATTTTTTTGTTCTTCTAATATGAAATTATTCAAGCTCCCTACTATCACTGTCATGAAAACCATTGACTTGTATCTTCCTTCTCAGTGTATTCTCTTTGCAATACTTAGCATATTGTGTGCCATTTTGTAACAGGAAACCAGTATGTTGGGATGTTCTTCATAGGCTTTATGGATTCACTTCTTAAGTGTCTTTGTGGAAAGATTTCTAGGTACTTAACTGAGTTGATAACTTACAACTCTTTCACATATATATATTTATAGCTTTTACCTGGTTATAAGAAAGCTAGTTTTTAAAATTGTGAACTGTCTTCAACTCTCTTGTTTAAAGAACTTGTAGGAACTGGTAACTGTGTCTGGATTTTAGACAAGTGGCTCTGCTGTGGTGTGTTGCCCCAGGAGTTTTAGCAGCAGATTGTTGGCCATCCTCTACACCCAGCTCTGCAGATATGAGTATATCTTTCTTTGGTTTAAAATCCAAGATGAAATCCCAAAGTATTTCTTTCTCTTGTCCACTAGAAACAATCATTTGGATCTTCAAGTAATTTGATCAGGCCATATTGTTTGACCCACATCTGCTGCTATGTCTGTAGGAAAGATTTCCTTTATTTTCATTAAGAGTAGTAGCATTATACTCTCAAGCTTTAGTGCCTACGAAGGGCAGTTTACACATGGTCAAACTTTGGCAGCATCAGTTGACTACTGATCAGTATCTTTACTGGGTTAAAAATTCCCTCTAAAGTCTAAAGAATTTTTTTTTTTTTTTTTTTTGAGACAGAGTCTCACTGTGTTGCCCGGGCTAGAGTGCCGTGGCATCAGCCTAGCTCACAGCAACCTCAAACTCCTGGGCTCAAGCGATCCTCCTGCCTCAGCCTCCCGAGTAGCTGGGACTACAGACATGCGCCACCATGCCCGGCTAATTTTTTCTATATATTTTTAGTTGTCCAATTAATTTCTTTCTATTTTTAGTAGAGACGGGGTCTCGCTCTTGCTCAGGCTGGTTTCGAACTCCTGAGCTCAAACAATCCGCCCGCCTCGGCCTCCCAGAGAGCTAGGATTACAGGCGTGAGCCACTGTGCCCGGCCTAAAGAATTTTTAAAAATATATGAAAGGTGTACCTCTGAGCTGCCAACTCTCTGTCCATTAAAATAGAACTACAAATTTACAATATTTTCCTGACAATGAAGCCCGAGCCTGAGCTAAACTGTAAGGGAACTGAATCTACTTCTCACCTTTAGATAATAATAAGGGTTGTTGAGTGCAGTATGGAGGGCGATTCGTGGAGCAGCATTTAAGTGCTCACGAAGGGCGTGGGCAGCACTGAAGTACACCACCTCGTGGAGAGGCTGTGTCTCAGGAGGCAGAAGGTACTCTCTGAAACAGCCAAAGTCAGGTATCAGCATTTAGATAAGTACAAGTTTATTTTCAATTTAACATTTTGTCAATCCTCTGTGGAGGACTAAACAATTTACTTAAAAAGCAAAATCAACAATAACCAAAAACAAATGAAACAAAACCTAAATATCAGATGTAGAACAGTTTCACTCAGAATGACACCTCTTCCATACAGTTTTAAAACTTCCTCCAGACTCTTTACAAGAAACTATGTATTTCAGTTTTGAGTTTAGGAACAAATGTACATAATTTACATTTCTGCTCAAAAATCTTTAAGGTAGAATTTCTTAAAGTATTAATGGATTTCTTAAAGTAAATTATTTAGAAAACAGATACCCACATTCTCAACCATAGCAAACATTTAACTCTTGGCAGTGTTAAACACAGTCCTCAGGCCTGGAATTAAGAGTTTAGGAAATTCTTTTTGTCACAGAAAATGTTTTAGTTGATACTTTTCATGGAAATGAGACCTCAGAAGTTTTTTATACATGAGAATTACTTTTTACTTTAGAAAACAGAAAGGACTAAATTTTAGTTCTTCACAGTATTGAAAAATAAATTATTCATCCATAAAATTTCAATTATTGAAAAAATTCACCATAACTTTGGCTTCTTCTTTTTTCCACCTATGAGCTAGATGACAAAACAATTTTAATGAAATACAAACTTAAAAAATAAGGCACAAAAGGTTCACTTTGAATGTTTAATGAACTCATCAGCTGATCTGTGCCATGACAGTGATGTGGTTCTTGGGTGGCCTGGAGGATAGCAAATTGGAACAGAGAAGCTTTGGCACACAAACTCAGAGACAGAGTAATAAGTCACTAAGTGGATTAAAGTATATAGTTAACTCACATGCCTTCATAAGGAAGATTTCTGGGGCTTAGTCCAGTCCTGAGCTTAAAGTATTTTGGCCACATGATAGATGTGCCAGCTCCTTTTCCCACCAGTGCAGGCAGAGCAAAGCAGCTACCTCAGCCCAGCCACTGAGGACATTATCCTTTTCTTCTAGGTGTCCTGACTTTTCTCTCCTCTTTCTGGAGAGGATAGCACTGCCTAGAAAATCCCCCTACACCTGCTCTGCCCTGGTGTGGTCAGTGGCTTTGAAGAAAAGAGGGTATTCAACATGCCTATGACTCCTCACCATCTTCTTCCTCCCCTGTGTCAGGAGCTCCTGACCCCTTGCTCATTCTACTTCTAAATGCTCTTCCCCTCACCTGGAACAAAACTTATTTGCCAAGAGTGTATGATTTTGACAAACTCACTGAGGACGAGAATTTTGTGTTTCCAGTACTGCTAACATCTTTATTACTCAAGACTGAGTTAACTTAGCTGTAGCCTCAGGGAATGGTTTCTGCCATGTTGAGTGCCTTGCTGGATGGCTGGCTATCAATTTGTGATTTCTGACCACAAACTCTTCCTACACCAACCTCATACAATCACTATCCAATCATTACACGTGGCTGTCATTAAAAGATCTTATTGGCAATTCTCAGTCTATTTCCTGCATGCAAATCTCTGTCTCCAGGTCTGATTTCTGGGAGTACCCAGCCACAGCAGCATCAAATCCTTATATAATAAAATTGGAAGGCCCAGGTTTTGGTCTTGTTCCTGCTGCCATGGTGCGTCGCCTCTCTCAGCTTTCTTTAGAAGGAAAGGTTGGACCAGATCTCCAAATAATGTATTTCTGAAAGTCTGTGATATGTCATAATAAGCCCTCAATCTCAATTGCTTTTTCTAAAATTTGTAACTACTATCAACTGAAAAGAATGTAGAATCAGAATTCAGTGACTTGGATTCAGTTTTCTAAATCAATTATTTGTTTGGCAATACAAAATAGATCCCCCCCCAAATATCCATTTGACAAAAGAAGATATTATAATAAATCATCCTTGTTCTGAGTTTAACTCAACAGCTTTCAGCTCCTTCCTTTTCTCTGAGAGGTTTATATAATAGGTAAGTCTACTCAACTATCTCATCTCCATCTGGAACCAGGTCAATGGTCCCATAGAAGGTTGGTGGAATCCATCTGGAATAAGACATTTCAGAATCAAACAATACTGTATTAGTATTCTTAAATGGTGAATTTTAGAAAGAGGAAGAGACTCCTGTAAAACAATTTAATAAAGATAATAGGGGAAAAAAAAAAGATCTTATTGAAGTCCCTGCTATGTAATAAAGATTGGAACTCTAACAAGGCAACCAGATAGTCATTTTTAGAAATTCAAGCTAGTGCCTCACATTTGTACTACTCTCCTATTTTAACATTTTTACATTTAATGTTTAGAAATTTAGGAAACCCCCAGGTAAAAGACCTTTTTGGATATCCTGAGGCAAAATAAAACATTTGACTTTACTTTGTTTCCACTGGGCTACAACAGTTGAACAACAACTGCGACAAAACAACATCATACATTAGAATTTTTGTCTGACTGTAGACTTGGACACTGGCATAGAAATATACTTCTGCAATTTATTTGCTGCAAGAAGAAATAAGCAATGAGCATGGCATTAGAGCACTGCATTATGCTCATTTTGGATTCAGTTCAGAGTTTATAAATAAATGATAAGTCTTCCCCAAAGAGGTGGTTCTAAGGGAATGGGTAGCATTAGTAGTATCAACAAGGGCTACAAAGTTGAAGCTTGATTTTGGTGTAAATGGTAACTTAGAAAGTGGCAATTTATTCTCAGCTCTCAAGATTTGGCAACTTATTCTCACCCGTCAGTATTTTTCCTGAGAGCTGCTCATGGTATACTATGAACCCTGCCTCCTCAAGTCTACCGCTTATATTTATCTTTAAAGGACATCTTTTCTCCAGAACACCAAGCTCTGTCTGTACATCTGTGATGTGGCCTTTGGAGGGGCTGTGTGGAGAAATGGAGAGAGCCTTTTGACAGATGTCAAGAGACTGGGATGGTGTGACCTTGCACGAGTCATAGTCTCCTCTCTGGGCTTTAGCTGCCACATGACTGACTCCTCAGGTTCCTTGTAGCTCTAACATGCTAAAATCCTAATCTCTTCTCTCCTGGGATAGACAATCTTGGTGAAGATAGTAAATCCTATAAGGAAGATATTGTGATTTTACCACATAACACACTTCAATCGTGCTCAGCATTTTTGATCACCACTCAGAAAGGTAAAAAGTGGCCGGGCGCGGTGGCTCAAGCCTGTAATCCTAGCTCTCTGGGAGGCCGAGGTGGGTGGATCGCTCAAGGTCAGAAGTTCGAGACCAGCCTGAGCAAGAGC
>NW_012136858.1:4693308-4753709 GCF_000956105.1 Propithecus coquereli | reverse complement strand
AAAAAAAAAAAAAAAAAAAGAAAGGTAAAAAGTCAGACATATTAGGTCAAAGATCATGAAAGGGGAATGACTGGTGTGGTTTCAGAGCCTTTCATCTGGGGATTTGTAGGAACTCAGGAACCTGATGTTTGGCCTATAAATGATGCCAAATCACATTGCAAAATTAAGACAATGTTCACTGAAGGGGAAAAGTCAGTAGCTTGGGGCTAGAACCTATAAGAACAGGAAAGCTTGATAGGGCAAGGTTAACAATGTGAGCTCTAAAATGTAACTTTTGACTAGTAGGTCAGTTCAACATTGCAGCACATCACTTTGTTATGACACATTTCTTTCTCTTTAACATTCTTTTTGCCACACTTGGTTGATTATTTTGGGCCTCTTTCACAGCATTAGTAATTTCTCCCCAATGACTAGGAACAGTGACTCTGCCCCCACATTGTTCTGGAAAATGGAACTTTTCACTTTCAGGAAGGATATGTAATTTATCGGAAAATCACTCTTTGGCTTCAATAACCAAGCTGCTATTTTTTCAGTACTTTATTCTATTCAGTGCATAGCCTGCTGTTGGGTTTGAATTGCCATTTAGAAGATAAACAATAACAGTTTTTTTCTACTTTTTAATTATTAAGTCATTTTCTTTTGTACACTTCTCATTTTTTTCTGTAGCATGTCCTAACTTCCTGAAAAGTACGTTAGGTAGGTGATTTTACACAGCTACATAAAGCTGGCTTTTGGGAAATCCATGAATCAGAATAATCGGGTTTCCCAAAAAGGAATCATCTTAAAATACAGGTTGGACTGGTAGACTTCTACATTTACTTAGCACATGTCTCAACATGAATTTAGTCCTGATAACAAGTTGCACTGGTATTCTTTAGCATTAGAAGTTCTTTATTCAGGAAAAAATAGAGCAGCATGGCTAGTCTGCTCTGTTTTCTAACATTTACTCCTAGGAAAGAGTGCAATGCAAATACTTTGTTATTAGAAAGAGGAAAAACATACACTTTCTATCTCCTTGTTTCTCACCACCTGGCCTAATGAACTAGTTCAGATTTAAGCCTGTGTTCTTGAACTGACAGTAAAAGAATAAACTAAGTCACTTGATTAGATTTCTTAATAAGGATAGAAAAGGAATACAAATTTCAATTCTAGGCTGGAGAGACCTGAAAAGCATAAAGCCTAAATTAGAAGAAAATGTCCTGGATTGGCTATGAACAGCTATTATTACACCAGAATTATTTGGAATATAGCATGATTTTTTAGACTCACCTCACTAGATAGTCAATGAAGTTCACAACCTTTTCTCTGAGTACTTCAAACTTGGTTTGCTTCTTACTTGTTCTTCGTAACTCCTTCATTTCCAATAAAGACTGTGGATAAAAGAATATACCTTTTCTGGTGGTTCTGAGACAGAAACCCCTTCAGAAGGAGCTCTTTTGCTCAGGTAGAGGAGCTCAAGCGATCCTCCTGCCTCAGCTTCTCAAGTAGCTGGGATTACAGACATGTGCCACCATGCCCAGCTATTTTTTTTTTTTTTAATTTTTTGTAGAGATGGGGTCTCTATAAAAAATGTTGCCCAGGCTGGTTTCGAACTCCTAGCTTCAAGAGATCCTCTCACCTCAGCCTCCCAAAGTGCTAGGATTATAAGCATGAGCCATGCCTGGCTTATTTTTTTAAGGTCTGGCAAGAATCTCTCCTCCTAGATGTTTTGCTTTATAATACATATCAAGTAAATTTTCAGGGAAAGAGGAAAAGGGCAGTTTACTTCCTTACTAAGTTATATGGTAGAGTGCTCACTATTCACATTCATTAGCTCATTTAAGAAAAGGACTTAGAAGAAGGAAAAAGAACCTTGCCTTTTCGCCATACTAACATGATAGAGTCCATGTGTTTTGTTTTGTGATTGAAATTTTACTCTACATTTATCACAACTTGGTACCACAGTATAAAGACAGTTCTTCACTTTGACAATCAAGATACTACAGTTAGAACTATCTGAAAAAGAATAAAATGGATATAATGTGGCTCAAGTTCTGCTCTATACTATGAATATTCATTTAAAAAATCAAGAAAAGCAACTCAAACTAATGAGTTAGGCTCTTCTGAATCTCTCAGTTTGATCAAACAAAAATAAATACATCAGATAAATAATCAGATTTTTTTTTTGCAACCATGTTCCCATTTTCCCTTACTGCTAGTAAATTATATTTCTCTCTCTGAGCCTACAGGAAGCGTTTCCACCTATGTTGGCTAGTAGATTCCAGATTGCATATATTCAGAGTGAAGATGGCAGTGAGATAAACAGGATATTCAATTTATAAGTGAGTTACAAAGTCTGCTTTGTTCCTGGTTGTGATTTAAGAATGAAAATAAAAACATCCAGGCAGAGCTAATCTAGAGCACAAACTGAAAAAAGGGAGTGTCACAGGATGTAGCTGGAAGGAAAAGAAAGTGACCTGACCTTCTGAAGATGATAGAGGTCTGTCTTTTGAAGCCCCTTTGGCTGTGATCCAGAAGCATCTTCTTCCTCTTTAGCATCTGCTTTTAAAATAAAACCAATATACAGCAATTAGGGTAAATCTAAGTCAAGAAAACCAACATTTCTATTAATCTAAAAGAAATAAAGTTTCACCTATTTTTTTTTTTTAAATGTGGCAAGGGATCAAGGTTCCATCGGATAAATGATTTCTTCCAGATTCTGAAAGTCAATAAATTTATATAGCTTATGCTGTAGTGAGGACTTTAAAAAACCAGCTACTGAATTTTAAAAGTGTTACCACAATGAAAACAAAATACAGTCAAATAAAACCCCCACGAACCATCAAAAGCCTCAAATATGTGTGCTGTTTTAAATAGCTTTTTAAAAAAATCATACAAACTTAGATTATTTTCCTTTGATTATGCCAAGATTGTAAACAACATTATCTATACCCTAGCAAACCTGGTCTTGATCTTTCAATTAACTATTTTTGACACGACATTATTTGAGTATGAAAGGGTAGTGTGGAAAATTTTGAAATAATTGACTAAAATATAAAGTATATCACAGTTTTTTAGCAAAGGAAATAGAAAACCATAACTGGTAAAATGTATAGCTGTGCTTCTAGAGAACATGAAGCACATACTCATACGCTCCTCCAAATGCAGAGTGGGTTTTAGGAACTTTATACTCACACGGTTTGTCTGACCTAAATCTACGACAGGAGGATGCAGCTGGAGAATATGGGTCGTTCTGAAAGATTAAATTTCTTTTTTTTTTTTTATTTCAGCATATTATGGGGGTACAGATGTTTAGGTTACGTATGTTGCCCTTGTCTCCCCCTCCCCCCTGAAAGATTAAATTTCTTTTTTTTTTTTTATTTCAGCATATTATGGGGGTACAGATGTTTAGGTTACGTATGTTGCCCTTGTCTCCCCCTCCCCCCTGAAAGATTAAATTTCTTTTTAGCTATTGATAATTCCTGGTTCAAGAAAGACACAACTTAAGATTAAAATATCTACTAAATTCTTTGTGCCATTTCATTAACGTGTAGCAGGGCCTTGGAAACAAATCTGATGTGACACTGGGCCCTACTTAATGCTTTTCAGCTGTAATTTTAAGCCCAAACTATAATATGTAGCAACTGCTAAGGGATCAGGGATGGGATATAGTCAAATATTTCTATTTATCCAATGTGGGGAGTTTTAATTTCACTATATTATTAATAATGAGTCATTTGTGGAAATCAAGAAATGCAGACATTTCTTTAACACAGCAGTTTTACTTTAATTTGTAAAATTCTTTATTCTTTAGGCTGTTAAATCATCTTAATCGCCAACCTTCCCATTTCAAAAAGCTGCATTCCTTTATTTACTGCTAGCATATCACAGAATTTGTTCACTAGATGTTATATGAATTCTAATTAAAATTATTATATCTGCAGTTTCTTTTTACAGAAATCGCCATGAGTCAATTTTGTAAAACACTGGAATTTACCTTATTTATCTTATGTTCTTCTAAGCCTTTTACCCTATTTATGTAGTTAAAAGTGGCCCCTCACTGGTCCAGCGACCACAATTAGGGGACATTTAAATTTTGAATCAGTGAGAAAAAAACAATGAGCTGGTGGCTAAGAGTTTAGTCTGGGTCCTGCCACTAGCTAGCTGTGCAATCTCCATCAAGTTATTTTCTCTTCCTGGACTTCAGTTCCTGGTTGTAGCTGCACTCAATTATCTCAAAAATACCAACTTCCAGTACTTTAAGGTTTTTATGTTTTGAAAGAGTTTTGGCTCATTCTGTAGTGGCAAAAGAGCAATGCCCACACATCACCTGGAGGGAAACCCCTTAGTGCCTGTGGAGAAATTCCTCATTCTGGCTGCTCATGCTACTCCATTCAGGCAAACTTTCTCTTTTGTCTTCCATGACTGAGCACTCATCGGGTGCCCTGCATTATAGCTATGGAGAGATATGGGGGGATTTCTGCAAAATCAGTTTCCTAAATTCAAAGGATTTTTAAGACAAAGGAACATTTGCCAAACATAGAAAGGATTAAAATAAACATTGCAAACGATATTCTCACCAGGCCATGTCCTATTCTGTGTGCTTATATATGAAGGTGCCTCTTTCCCCCAGACTCCATTAAAAATTTCCCTGAATTGGAAAAAAGTAAAAAGTACACACCAATTTTTTGCTGTCATTGTTCTACCAAAAGAATACCATACTTTGGTGCTAGAAACAGAGCAAGAGCCCATGAAAAGTTAATAATATCAACCTCTGGTACTCCATTAGAACAAAGAAGTCCTGGTGCCTTAGGGAACAGAACATGGCTACCTAAATACAATCAGGCACCCCAAGCATTCAGTAAATATAAATGATCATGTGGAAGTCATGCAAAATCAAAGAAACTATAAGCCTCCAACACTGAGGAGTACCAGGCTGCCTCAGTTAATTTAGAACTGAAAGATTCAAGCTTTTGTAAATCCAATTAAAACAAGCCTCATGCATATTTTGGTAATCAGCATACCAATGAGCCTCATTGCTGTGAAAGCAGTTCATAACTATTAATTTTTCAGGCTTACAAATGATTTATGCCGTGTTTTTGAAATCTATAAAGAACTTGATGAAATGCTTAAGAAAAAAAAACCTCTAAAAGGAGTCCTTAATTATGATGCCCTGCTACTTTCTCCAATCTTTTTGATTTTCTTTTCTTGTCTGCTTTTAGACAAATCCTCCAAACTGTCCATCTGGAGAAAGAATTTTTTTTCCTGCCCGTTTGATGCTCTTCATTGTTTAAACCAAATCTAGAAGAGAAACATTTAGCCTTGTTAAGATGTGATATTCTGAGGCTTAGTATACTGACTGATCATGAACTACTTTATTTCTCATAACTGAGAACATCAGAAGGTGGGGTTTTCCACGTAATTTTAGTTAAACGACTGTCATGGCCAGTAGAATTAGCAGGATATTATACTCTCACCATCGAGGCTCCGAAACTGGGCCAGGAACTCTTCTATTCTCTTTGCTGTGCTGCCAACGTGCTTTTCAGAAGAAGACTTAAAGATGTTGAAGCAATTCTGTAGTGTGGTCATCAGTTCATCTTTTGCCAACATTCTAGAACATAATCAGTGACAAGATATGTAATCTAACTGTAATATTAACATATTTAAAAACATTTTCTACATATTAAATGTTTTTGCTCAGAAAATGATATAAATTCTTCACTAATAGCTGCCAGTGTTTTTTTGAGATTTTCCTCAATGTATGTGATATTCAGTTTTCTTGAAGGGTTCTAATGATAGAACCCTTAGCTTAGAAAATTTACAGAAATCTTGGTTTATAGCCTGCTTCTGACATTTACTATGTTTGTAAAACAGAACACGTTTACTATACATCTCTGATTCTTGGTTTCCTGTCTACAAAATAAAAATAATAACTCACATATTTCACAGGTCATATGGAGTTTTAAAAATTAAATGAGAAGATTTGAAAAATCTAGCACAATGCTTACCACATAATGGACATTTAATGCTAGTTTCCCTTTCTTTTGATCTAAACATACATGAGACAAGAAGTGTCTACAAAGGATATGACATTTATGTTAAATGCAACTTTGTTTGAAAGGACCCAAAATGTAAGTATTACAGTCATTTCTCTAATTATTACCACAGAAACTATGCTTTATATGTCCTATGGGCTTTATAAACATTAGTCAGTAAATCCACTGAACTTTAAACAAGATAGGCAATTCTGCTTGTTATTTATAGTACAGTCAGAGTGGTTGAGTAACTCATTCAAGGCCATAGAGAAAATCGTTGTTAGAAATGGAGAGAGAACAAAGATATTCTAAAATTAGGATCCTGTTCTCAGAGCTTATAGGATCTCTCCACTAAGATTGCAGTCAGTAACAGCATCAAAAGGAATTGTATCAGTGTTAGTAATTATCAAATGGTAACATTACACAGGTACAAATTATTGTCAGCAAATAGATCTAAATCATTAAAACTACAATGATTAAAAGTTCTAATGTTAACCATGAAGAAACAATCAGACAAATCCAGAATGTGGGCCATTCTGCAAGACAACTAACTTATGTTTGACATTTTTCATAATAAAAAATTTGGCAGAAATACTGGTATTACTAAGTTAGGAAAAAGAGATTCAAGCATAAGTAGACTATGACTATTGAGAAATTAAACTGGTTATTTTGTGCAAAATTTAAATTTAAACCAAAAAAAAGTATACAACCACTAAATATAGAAACTGAGTAAGGATAGAAAGTAAATTTTTCTGCAGTTTTAAGAAAAAGTATAAAATCTTTCTTCTTTCTCAATAATTATCTAGAGTGTAATCTTTATCTGTGAATGAAAGGCAGCTAACAGGTCAAAGAAAAATAAGCTGAGACCTTTCATTCTAGGATTATGTTTGAGATTTAAAATTTCTGACCTTCTATTGCCTAGATGGAGTTAAACTGTTAAGAGAAGAGAGTTAACTCAGTCACAATCTGTTATACCTAACCTTGAGGCCTACTTAAGTAGACAAGATCAGTATTTCCACTGTCTAAGGAATCACCAGCACTGACCTGCTTGGAGGGAAGAGGCTGAATGAGGTAATACTGGTGGGAGATGTAACCCACATTAGCAGCACACTGAGGATTTGCTTCCCAGGCTATAAGCAGCCACATCTCTTATCCATTTTGAGCTCCAAATAATTGAATATCAAAGAAAGCCAAGCCTAGCCTAGCCTATTATTCATCTTCAGAATGCCAAAAAAGGCATTATTTCATATAATTTTGAAATCAAACTTTATTAGACATAACTTTTAATGTGGCATTTGATTGGAGGAAGTGGATCTTTCACTCAGATAAAAACTTCTAGAGATTCAGATATTATTACTCCTCTTATTTTTAGCCAAAGATTATGTTTTTATTGTTTCCAGAGTAGAAAAAGATCTTGCACTTTTCCAATAGCTCTCTGGTTTAATGTAAAACAATAAGACTTGAGATAAGTCTGATTAGAAATAATAATTTAACCAAACCAATAAAGTCATTAACTAAAATTTTTTCCAATAAAATTATACACACACAGAATCAGTGATGCCTGTTATTATCACCCATTACTCAACATCATCCTGGAGTCTTGTTGCTATATTAGTTAACTTATTAGTTAAGAAAAAGAAGCAAATGGTATAAACACTAGAAAGGAGGATGAAATTTATTATTTGCATATGATGTGACTGTAAAGTTAGAAAACCTAAGAACTGTAAATTAATTAGAATGTAGAAGAGTGAGTGAATATAACTTAAATATGCATGCATGATGTGATAAACATCCATATACATGTAATCAATACCTTATATTAAACTATGTAATAAGAAAAAAGCATATTCAAAATGGTAACAAAAACTACAGAATACATGGGCAATACATTTTATAACATGTTTAAGCCTAACATAAAAAAATGAAAGCCCTGAATAAATGAACAGACATTTTAAGTTTTAATAACATTGTAAAGATAAAATTCATTCCAAATTTATCTATACGTTTAGTACTATTTGAAACAAAATCCCAGTGGGTATATTTTAAAAACCAATAGAGTTATTCTAAAATGTATCTATAATAATAATTATTCTGAAAAAAGGAACAATGTGTGTACACTTGTGTTACTATGTCAAAAGGTATAAGCTACAGTGATTAAAATCAGATGGTACTTAGATGGGGACAGATCAATAGAAGAGAATAAGAGTCCAGAGAGAACTCAAGACATACATAGGAGTTTGTTATGTGACAGAGGTAAGCATTTCAAATCAGTGGATAAAAGATCTTACATAATAGAATTTAGCTCTTTCACACACAAAAAAATCAGATCACCACCTCACATTTTACACAAAAATACATTTCGGATAGAATAAAAATGTGAGCATGGTATGGGAGCAGAGGAAAGAACTAGCTCATCGATCATAAAATACTAAAATAAAACAAGGAAAGACATTTAAGCCTGATAATATCCATCATTGGCAAGCGTATGGGAAACACACACTCATACATTGTTGGTGTGAGTGTACACTGTATAACAGTGTTTATATTTTAGACTCAGAAAGTTTACATTTATGTGTTTATTTTGTGGAAATAATTATACAAATTTGCAAACACATACTGATGCTCACGATTATCTTTTGTAAAAGAGAAGAGTTAGAAGCAACCTACATGTATATCAAATAAGGGACCGATTAAATAAAATGTTACACTTTCAAAACATGGGATGTTATATAATGATGATAAACAATGAGGCAGGGCAAGATGTAACATTTATATGTACATATATATATATATATATCAAGTGTCATTTGATATAACACTTTATGATGTAGGTACCATTATTATTCCCATGTTAGAGATGAGAAAACAGAGGCACAGAGAACTTAAATAACTTGCCAAGAGCCCCCAGCTGGTAATTGGCAAAGCTGGGATTTGAACCTAGACAGTCTAGCTTGGCATCCGTGTTCTTACTGACCATGCTATACTGTATCTCAAAACACAGCATCCATGGCGCAAAACAAAACGACCACCACAACAAAACTAAAACAAAACAAACACAAAAAACAAAAAAATGCAAGTTGTGGATAATTATAGTATATTTTACTGTATGGTAAGATTTAATATATATTTGTGCGAAAAAAAAATCTGAAATCTGAAGTACAAATTGCTAATAGTGGAGGACTGGTTTTCAGAGTTATGTAACACAGGGGTAATATCAAAAAAGTACTGTTATTTTTTCATTTAGATTACTAGTAGAGTGACTACAGCAAGCATTTTGGATAAACCAAACCTAACTGAACAAGATCACTTGAAAACTACTAAAAAAAATAAAAATTTTAACTCATTCCAAAAACATTTGTTATATATAGCACCTCAAAAAATTAAATATTGCATCTAGCTACTAGACCAGCACTTTTCAAAATGAGTTTTCAAACTGGGTTTCAGCCCCTTCGTCAGTCATGAAACCATTCAGTCATTCAAGAGATATTTACTGAATGCCTACTGCGTACTAGGCACTGTTCTGGGCATGAGGTATACCTGGTGAATCAAAAATCATTGTCCTCATGGAATTTACATTCCCGCAGAGGTGGGGGTGGTGGAAGAGGCACAGACAATAAACATTGTCTAGCTATCCATATCATGTATGTGTTAAAAATTGATAAATATTATGGAAAAATATTGAGCAGAGTAAGGGGAGAGCCACAGGGTGAGGGGGGTAGGTTTCAATTTGTAAATGGTTAGGACTTCATTGAAAAAATGCTATTTGATCAAATATGTAACGAAGGAAGAAAACCATACAAATACCTAGGAGGAGAGCTTTTCCTGGCAGAGAGAACAACAGGTAGTTGCAAAAGCTCTGTGGTGGGTATGTCTGGCATGTTCAAGAAAGAACAAGGAGGCCAAGATGATTGAAATGCAGAAAGAGAATGTGCAGCAGGAGACAAAGTCAGAGAGAGGCAATGGTGTGGGGTGAATGTCATGCAGTGTCATCATATAGACTATGGCTTTTACTCAGTCAAATGGGATTTAATGGAGGGTTTTGAGCAAAACAATGACATTATCTGACATATTTTAAAAGGACTATTCTGACTGCTGTTTTGAGAAAAACCTGTACAGGAACACATGTGGAAGCAGAGAAACCAGATAGGAGGCTATTGCCATAACTCAGGTAAGAGGAAGATGACTTAGACCCTGGTGGTACCAGTAAGATCTGATTCTTGAAAATTTAAAGGCAGAGCCAGGCTTTTGGCTTGAACAACTGGAAGGGCAGAGAGACTGCAGGAAAATTACAGGTTTCAGGGGGAAGATCAGGAGTTCAATTTTGGATATGTTAACTTTGAGATGTATACTGGACAGCCAAGTGGAGGTATTAAGTACATGGACATAACAATCTGGCACTCAGGAGAGAGGTGTGGGTGGGTTTATTACTAAGCCCTAGGATACTGTAATGTTAGGACACGAGGGAGAAGAGAAAGTACTAACGGAGACTAAGAAGGAATGTGCACTGTAGGAGGAAACCAAGAGAGTTTGAGTCCTGGAAATCATCAAGAAAAGAGTAATGAACTCTGTCAAATGCAAATGAAGATGGAGAATTGACCATTAGATTTTGGAACATGGAGGTCACTTGTGACTTTGATAAAACTAGTTTTGATGAAGTGCAAACACCTAATTGTTATCAGTTTAAGAGAGAATGGGAGAAAATTGGAGACAGCGAGACAATGCTTTCCACTTTTGGTGCAATCCAACTAACATTTTGTTTTAAAAGACATAGAATAAAATTGAAAAGAGAATATCAGAATTAAAAAGTGTGAAAGCTACTATGTGAGATTAAACAGAAAGGAAAAAAATGTCTAAGATAGATCACACATCAATGCTACAAAAGAGCTATTTATCTTTAACCAACTTGATTAAGAAATGATTATATCACTATCAGATAAATGGTTCAAAAGGCCTGTGATACTTAATGTGTTAAAAGCTCTTTATAGCTGTCATTAAAAAAAGTTTTCTTGAGTAAGACACAAAGAGAGTCATTTAGCAATCATTAAAAGCAATCATCCTGCAGGGCAATGGAGTGCTCTGCTTCATCATGCAAAAAGCCAGAAATTTTTGGTTAAGTGCTAATTTTATAAATGTCTGATTATGAGAATAGGCTATAAGGTGAAACTGGCCAATCCATGGCTAATGCAAAGACCTTCTGACTAATGAGTTCTCAAGTTTGAAACAGACATCATCATTATAAAAAGCAGCTTTGAAAAATATTTAGAACTCCAATCTGCAAATGTATTATATCAATGAAGACAAAAAGAAAACAAAAACAAACAGCATGTGAAAACAACCTACTCATAGAGATCATTTTCTTCCAAGACTAACACAACAAAGTAATTATGTATGATCATAACAATGAAACAGAAACCAAAAGTATGTGTAACTCCTCTTAAGCCTTGATATTTCATATTAGATGACACTTCCTCAGAGGAGCTGTCCGATCTCACAAACAGAGGTTAACTGTCCAGTCTACTGGTTCCTTAGCACTCTAGTCCTCACCTGTCATAGCTCTTACTGCTCTATATTGTAGCTACCTGTCTACTTGTCCACTTGTCCACTTGAATCTCTCACTCACCAAAATTCTGTATAGGTAAGGGCCAGGGTCATCTTTGTCATCGGATCAGTGGCCCCACGAATCAAGCATTAAAAAAACATCTTTTGAATGGCTAGACAAGGCAATGACCATGCAATGGTAAAGAATTTCATGAACTCAGGCCTCTCTTCTAAGTTGCATAGTTTTCAAACTGGTTCATCTGGGGGAGCTTCTGGAAGTCATAGTGCCCTTTGTGAGACACCATGTTCTTCTGTGGAACATCGTATGTCAAAATGAATAAATTTAATTCTATCACATGGTTGGAAACATTAGTAAGCTAAAATATACACATACTTTATTCATGCACTTTTTAAAAGTACAGTCAAACTCTCCATATCTCTAGATATTGGTGAATTACACCAAATGAGAATTAAAAATAATAGGGGGGGAAAGTCTGTACTAAACATGTACAGACCTTTTTTCTTGTCATTATTCCCTAAACAATATAGTATAACAACTATTTACATAGTGTTTACATTGTATTAGGTATTAGAAGTAATATAGAGATGATTTAAAGTATATGGGAGGATGTGCATAGGTTATATGCAAAGAAATACTGTGATATCTGTGGATTTTGGTATCCTCAGGAGGTACTGAAATCAATCCACCCCAGATATCGAGGGATAACTCTATAACCCTGAGTTCACAAGAAAGAAAGAAATAAAAAGCTGTCAAACTTTAGTTGATTGGTTATCTCTGAGTTTTTAAAATTAGTATTTCTTAACTACCTATTCGTTTCACTAGCAGAAAAATGGTAGCAGGCACTAAATGCTTAATAAAGAAAAACTTAAATACAAATTCACACTTTTTCTCTTTACTGAGATAAAAAAACATTGCCCACTACTGGCAGTGGAATACCTTGGGTTTTTGGAATCAATTTGAGATCAACTACCTAGCCATTCAGCTTCTCCACAAATAAAGAATTTTCCTTTGATGGCTTCATTTTTTCCTTAATTTTTTGTTTATCCCCCTCTTACAACCCTTTATTTTCTAGAACAGTGTTTCTTAAAGTACGATTCCTGGACCATCTGTCTGAATGTGCTGGAGTGCTTGTTAAATGCAGATTCCTGCTGAACCACCACACCAGGGTTCACGACAGTCTGATCAGAATCTCTGGGGAAAGAGCAGAAATCTACATGCTTAATACACCTCAGCTAATTATTAATGCACTCTAAAGCCTGAAAACCTTTACTCAAAAACCAGTAACTATCAACATATTTTGCTTTAAATGGAGTTTCAGCGATTCAGCTGTCTGCCTAATTTCACTACAACCCTATAGGTAATTGTGGAGGACCTGATGTAAATTCAGAATTGGCATTCCCTGTTCTAAAAGAAATTATATTTTAATGGTGCAGTCTATATACTCCTGCATAGATAAATCTAGATAATCATTAAGTTAGATTATTACCATATTAGGAGGCATATCATAGATTGTGGAGCTGTGTCATTTTTCCTAAGTAGATCTTTAAGTATCTAAAGTTGACCTGCAAAGTCAGGAAATAACACATTATTTAGATTCCAAATTTCTAATCTCTTTCAACTAAGCTGAAGTGATCAAATGTTAATATTATTACTTGGGTCATGTTTCTTTTTAACTCAATGAAAGTTGAGTAGACCTGCTAATATATTACTGTTTAAGTCAAAAGCCTTACTCAGAAATTAGAATAATTCCTTTCAGCCTAAAGTAAATTCCTTCAGCAATCAATCAACTTCAATTTCTACGTCTGTTTCTGTAGCAAGCTCATAAGGTTACACTTGGGATAAGCAGACTAGACACTGTGGCTCCTTTCATTTATATGTCTGCACTCTGTGCCGATATGACTAGTGCCAGGATCCGGGGGTTTCGGGGAGAGCGGGGGGATGATGTTTGAATCTACTTGCTCTGCTGGTTTCATTTTAAAATTATGGATACACTCTGAACATGGACTACTAGCCACAAACCCATAAATTTCCTTTTATTATCACCTCTCAAATAATTGGAATAGGGATGAAAAATGCACTGGACTTTGAAGCTTCAGATTTAAATCCCGGCCCTGCCAACTGCAGAAAAGTCAATGTTTCCTGCCTTGATTTCCTTATTTGAAAGAAACTGGGATAACTCTAGATGAGTAATTCTCAATTGATGGAGGTAGGGGACAGAGTCAATTCCCCTAAGATGTGGCGCACATTTTTCATTATATCCAATCCAAGAATCTACTGCTATCAATATGAGAGTGTAGTATTCTTCAGGTCCAGCTGATATATCATGTTCCTACAAATTCAGGACTCTATGATTTACATTAACTCTTAAAACCTTATTGTTTATACAAGATTTTGTGGATTTTTAAAGTCTGAAAAATTCTTGGTTTAGTATTGATTCTTAGATGACTGCTTAGAAATTCTCTCCAAAAGGAGGGTAAATTTTTTCCTCTTAAGGTCTTTCATAGCTGACCAGGAAAAACAGCTGTACTCCTAACCTAGCTCACTGCTGCGTTAGCATCATTTTACTATTAATACTTCCTGTTCCCAAAAGGTTTTTTAACTTAAATATATCCTTATATAATGACACAGAGTTGAGTGAAAAATTAACCAACTCATATCCCATGTAAGGATGTGGTCTTCATGCTCCCAGAGTTGATTGAGTGAGGAAAGGCTATAGAACACACGCAGAAACACGGCACTCATGTCAAATTATTTGACTCATGTCAAATTATGACATATATTATAAAGGCACACTAGCACGCTCCCCCTAACATCAATGTCTGTTGCATATACATTTTAAAAATAACTAGGATATAAAATTCTGTAGGTCTTTTCTCACTCATGAACATATGACATAAACATTGACCTATATTATTACAAAGTCCTTGTAAATACTTTTTAAATGATCACCAAATATTTCATCAAGTAGATCTATAGTTATTTAAACACATCAGATTCCACATGTAGGTTTAGTATCCTTATCCGAAATGCTTGGGACCAGAGGATGGGACCCAAGTCTAAACACAAAATTCATTTATGTTTCATATATACCTTATACACACGGCTGGAAGGTAATTTTATATAATATTTTTAGTAATTCTGTGCATGAAACCAAGTTCGTTTACAATAAACCATCAGAAAACAAAAGTGTCACTATCCTAGCCACCCACCTAGACAATCTGTGGTTGTTTGGCATCACCACCATTCCTGACTCTGAATTTATATGCTACTGGTAGGCAATCATTTTCTTATACTTATTCACACTTAAGTGCTTAACAGTAAAAAATACGACATACCATTAACATAGTGAAAAAATAACGCATTCAGGGAAGTAAGCAGCATAGTAGTGCCACCAGAATACCTGTAGCAGCTGTAAAATAACGACAACACCAAAAAAACAACAGCAGGCTGAATAAACTGTGTATTGTGCACCTATGTTTTGGCAGTGGCCTGTTACATGAGGTCAGGTGTGGGATTTTCCACCTGTGGTGTCATGTTAGCACTGGTCTTGGATTTGGAGCATTTTGAATTTCAGATTTTCAGATTAAGGATGCTCAACCTGTAAAAAGGATTTTTTAAAAAAATCCTTTAAGCTGCTTCTTACAAAAAAAAAAAATTAAGTTGGAAATTTTATTAGACTATGTTTCTAATAATGCTTTATCAGTTTTTCTTTCCAAAGAATCCATCAGTGATCATTTTAATCTTTTCCCTCATGACTTGAAGTTTGAAGACAGGCAATGAAGAATGTTTGGTCTCCTGAATTCAGGTAATGCCTATTGAGAATGCCTAACTAAAAAGTGTGCTTGACCTCTTGTCCACATTTAATCTGTACAAAGGAGAAAGAACTAATTCCAGTTGGAGGTTCCAAATTCTCTTCTTCTTTTGTAGTGACCAGACTCTTGCCTGTCCTTGCTGTAGATGTTCTATTTGATCCCTAGTGGTTTTTACATTCCTATGTTTTTGATTGCCTATGTTTCTGACCCCAGCTTAGCAAAATGGCTGAAATCTCACTTTCTACTTTTTGCCTCTGCTTTACTCAGATTCCCAAATCCATATTTTAGATTTTGGCAAAGAATAGTAGAAGGTACAACAGCTTTGAAGTCAGACCTGGAGTAGAATCCTGGTTCCATCACCGGCTAAGTAATCTCGGGCAAGTCACTTAATCACTCTCTGTGCTTCAGTTTCCTCAGGGAAAAGTATGGCTAGTAATATCTACCATAAAGGTGTGTTATTAGTATTGGATTAGAAAATGTACTAAAAGTGCTTAATATAATGCCTGGCATACAACAAGCCTTCAATAAATGGTGGTTACTACTGTCACCATTACTATTGTTGCTCATGTTTCCTTACCCTACTTCAGAATTGGCATTCTTCCTATCCAAGTACTCATCAGGCCTGACCCTGCTTAGCTTTCAAGATCAGATGAGATAGGCACATTCAGGGTGGTATGGTCATAGATGGAATTGGCATTCTTAATCCCTGACTGAATCCCAAGATTACCAGTGCCAGGGAGATTCAGAAGGAAAAGATTAAGTTCTTCCCTGACAAAGGGATCTATGAATTTGGGAACAACTCACTGGAGAAGGAAGACAATCACTGATTGTGAAGGATAAAGGAGAAAATCCAGCAAGAATCAAGTTGGTCTTTAAAATAGGTGAATTTACTTGAATAGAAAGCAAAAGAAGTCTCAGAAATATTCCAGCTGAAATAAGTTTATAAGTATACAGAAATGTCTTATTGGAATTTTAAAAATGAAATAAAACAGTTTTTCAGTGGCAATCTAGTTTCCATGGGGAGTTATTTTTCCAGATAGCATGAAATTATTTTCCTATCTAAGCTGCACCTGCTAGATCACTAATATTTGTATTATTAAGTCTCTGGACTTAAAGTGTTCTCAGTGCGAATTTTCTTCCTACTGTGCCCATCTGTTCCTTTCTTGTGGGTCCAGAGGAAAACCAAGACTTACTAAATGTTCAGTGTTTAGACTCTTTATAATATTTTCATATAAGTATTTATATCCACTGAGGAAAATTACAAAACTTTGTGAGGAAATTTAGCTCACACTTGATTTTCCTTTCTCACCATCCAAATGGTCATTATTATTATGGAAGACTGAAAAGTCACCATATATATAAGAAGTAAAGCCAAGAAATATAAATTATAACTTTAAAAGGCATATTTGTCAGGGACAGTAAGTGATCTTTGATACCTAATAACATTAAGATATCTTATTTATATAATATTAGATAAATAATTTATGAATTATCCAATGTTGATGTGGATAGAGCCACCTTAGGTGGGGGAAGACATCACGGCCACTGACTACTCCCTGTTGCTCTTATTCAAGGTCAGCAGTGACCACTGGGTGCATATCAACCAATGATGCTGTTCCTCCATTCCACTCAACCAGGTTAGGGCCATGGTGAGCTCACTTTCTATGACGTCCCTGCCATGATGTCACGCTGGCTGGATTCGAATGATCCACAGCTAAGCTCTCCTAGTGTAGTGTCAATATTTGACCACCATCATGGATTTTCCTTTAAATCACAAGTTCAAATACAAGGTAAAACCCGCAAAGAAATGGATGGTTGCTACATTAAAAACAGCATAAGCTACAAGCATAAATTCAAGATATATACAAATATTCTTAGACACAACATGACTACTTATGAAATTCTTTGGCAGGCAGAGTTCTAGAAGAAGGTGCTACTTACTGGCAGGCTTAGAGCAGACAAAAACAGAAAAAAATATTACCTCAATAGCTGCAGGGCGGATGCATACTCCTCTGAATCCCATATGTTCTTTTCTAAACATATGCAGTACAACTCTCTGATCTGTAAGTGAACAGCACATTCGTGAGGAACCAAAAGTGATACACTAAGTATATATAATACTAGTTTGGCAAAATCATATATGATCAACACATAAAAAAATTAATGTTATTAAAAACCGTTTTCTTTACATGACAATAGACTTGGCACATATCACATGATCAGGCCTTACAAGAACACAATTTATATAAAAGTAAAATAAGACTATACTGAGACTGGCTGATATCACTGGTCACTCTGCAATAAGAAAATGATTAAGTGAGAAAAGAGGCTCATTGAAGTCTCAATAGAAGAAATCACCTCATAAACAAGTCATTTGTACACACTGGTATTTGTTCTCCAAACTTTTAGTTAAGGATGTGAAGATTTAGGAATATAGAATTCTTCCATTAATATCTACTCTACAGATGGTTCGTAAGTTTACGGTACGATACAAAGGCCAGCTGATCATAATTTTTCAAGGAGCAGAAGTACTGCTTTTTTAACTGTTGGTGCAATGCAAGGTTAACCATTAAGCATTCTGAGATTGCCTTTTCCAGTTAATTAAGAGTAGAGAACCAGCTCTCTTAGTATAACTGACAAGGAAGTATTAAAGTAGGAAAGCTTAAATGCCTCAGCACAAATACACTGTAGGAGAAGCAACACCCATGGAATTCATGTGGCTGTAGCTGTGGCCATCAGACCTAAAAACATTGTTTCAATTATATGCGTACAGCTAGAATGGATTTAGATTGTGCTCTCCTAAGAACTGGATCCATTTCAAATTCTGATGCCTGAATGTTACAGAAATCAAAGCAAGAAAGTACTAATACTTCTACTTCACAGATTCCGAATGAAGAGGCTTTGGTTACCTGTCGACCCAGTGGGTACTTGGGAAGAGAAGAGGTGAACTTATGAAGACATCTCAAAACCAGGAAGTAATTTGTATGGTAAACATGCAGGTTTTCTAGTAATGATTGTGTTTCCTCCTAAAAAAATCACAGAACACATTATTTAATATGTAAGTCAGCTAATAAAAGAGCATAATAATAAAATCTACTTTATGGATATACATTAATATAATTTCTGGAAAAATGACAAGAGAGAAGATTCAGAATTACAAATCAACCTTCTTAATTCATGAAAATTTAAAATACACATAAAATCCAGGATAAAGCCTGGGTATTTTTCATTTAGTATTAAGTCTGGCGATATTTTACACACACCAGATTTAATACTGTAATTTTGTCTCCCAGTATCTCTAGCATTCCCACAATATACTGGCCACCCCCAAAATTATTATACAAATGTGCAAGAGAGCACCTTATTAGACGCCTGCCTGTGCCAATCACCTGGTTTGTGCCACAGTGAGGGAAGGTTCATTATCATCCATCTCACCAGCATCAGAAGAGTGAGAAGATCAACAGAGAGCACAGTACCAATCTAACAGTTGCTAAAGTTCTGCTTCTGATGTACACTTTTCCTATACAGTATTGCTAGAGTGTGTTTGAAGGGTAAGACAAGACTAGGGCAGAAACACGACAGGTGATTCTGATAAATCCCTGCCTTTTATTGAGAATCTCCAATACTGGTTTTATTCACTTTACCAATTAGGAAAAAAACAATGAAAAAGAGAAATCTGAAGCCAACAAGCTATAAAATTTAGAATATAGCAAGTATGATATGGTGGATAGTGTCTTAAGAAACCTATGGATAACTGATCTTACAAATCAGTTTCAAAAGGTTTTGTGGTGGGGGTAGGAGTATGGTTTTCCGAGCCTCCTGAAATAGTCTAGAAATGATTTTGAAACACTATATCCTATCAAGCATTTTTCAGGCCTTAATTCCTCTTATACTTGCTTACTTCTGTAACATTGTCTTAAAAGGCTTATGATCTGTGGCATTCTCTTCAAATTTTTTTCTCATCTAAGAAGTCAAAGGACTTTAAATACTGGGCTGTGTCTTTCTTTCGGTAAGGTCTTACAGATACCCATTATTTTTAGTGGTCAATCACACAATAATAAATACCTCAGATACCAATAAATTTAAGCAAATTTAACCTACATAAAGCAATAAATACATTTTTTCTAAATTCTGATTCACTTAGAAATCAATTCCTTGGTCAACAATCTATGGGTCATTACTTGAAAGCATAGGGCAAATGAAAGAAAAGCTTTTCATAACAAAATGTTTTTTCTTCCCATTATTTGAGATGATTGGTAATTTTAAAAATCTAGGTCTCCTATCACAACAAAAGTAGCCATAATCAAAGGGTAATCTAACCACTACTGGGAGAGTATACTTTAACTCTATTTTTATTGTAAGGTATAACATAGAGATTGCATAAAGCCATTACTTGATGTATTCTTAAATAGCTTTTAAACAGGGAGGATATTCTAAAAATGAAATCTATTACAGACTAATAATCATACTTCATGCTATTTGCACAATGTAGTTTCTTTTGCTTTGTGAAGTAATTGTATGTACAAGTAACTGGGTGTTGCAGTAGAACTGAGTATATTCACCGAATTTACTTGGATGAGGAGAGAAAAGAAACACTTAACACAGTATAAGGAACTATGCCCTGGAATAAATGTGAGATGAGGAATATGAACATGTTTTTCTCCCAGGGGTCTTAGTTCCTTCATACTTCTCACTGTGTGGTACATCCCTGTGCTGAGTAGAGTTTAGCATTTAAAAAATGTTTGGGGTGGTTGTTTTTTTCATACAACATGGCAGACTGCTTCATCTGATGCTCAAATGAGGACATGGAGGTCTGGTTCCAACATGGGAAAAATATGGCTATGGTAGACTTAATGAGAGAAGGTCTGCTGTACCTTTCTAAGAGATTTTTCAGAAGTAACTTTTTTTCTTTTATCCTCAGTCTACAGAACAGGAATCAGAAGTAATTTTGACCCTCCCACATCTTTGCCTTATGTGCTGACTTTAGAACCCGCTTAAGAAAGATTCCATTGTTATTGATATCTGTGTTCTTACCAGTTGCAACAGAAAACATCACAAATGATTACCATTTTCTTCTAAGTTCTCTATCTTACTAAGATACATATTTGCAAATATGTATCCGCTTTCACTTATCTAGGACAACAATTCCCAGTGCACTTTGTGGACACTATTTTATAACTTAAACCTGTAAAAGGTTTTGATGTATGAGAAAATTGCCTACTTAAGATGTTATAGCCGGATCACACTATTGCATATGTGAAAATAAAGCCTGTTGAAATGTAATCCTACTTCCCATTCAATTAATTTTTCCTTAGGCATATTTTCCGTACACTAGTCATAGCTGTCACCATTTTATTTCATAATTGTATTTAGAATGATTCTTTTCCATAGATACACTTTATCCAGTAATATGCATTATTTCTGAAAGAGATATGCTTTCTCTATTCTTTTTGTTTTTTTTTTTTTTTTTTTTTTTTTTTTTTTTTTGAGACAGAGTCTCACTGTGTTGCTCAGGCTAGAGTGCCGTGGCATCATCCTAGCTCACAGCAACCTCAAACTCCTGGGCTCAAGCGATCCTCCTGCCTCAGCCTCCCGAGTAGCTGGGACTACAGGCATGCACCACCATGCCCGGCTAATTTTTTCTATATATTTTTAGTTGTCCAATTAATTTCTTTCTATTTTTAGTAGAGACAGGTCTCGCTCTTGCTCAGGCTGGTTTCGAACTCCTGAGCTCAAACAATCCGCCCGCCTCGGCCTCCCAGAGTGCTAGGATTACAGGCGTGAGCCACCGCACCCAGCCTCTCTATTCTTTTTGAAACATGAAGAACTCTTGGTCTTTAATGATTTTTGATACAGATAGAGGAACAGAAATATTTCTCTGCTGTAAGAAAAAGAGAGCAAATACACAGCTGCCTCTTCACTGTTCCTCAAATATGGCAGACATGCTCCAACCTCAGGTCACTTTCACTTCTGTCTTAGAATTCTCTTCTTTGCCAAGCTCTGTAACTTCCTTTAGATCTTTCCTCAAAATTCACCTTCTCACAGTCAGGGCCTTATCTAACATATCAACTTCACTTCCCACACACATGGAATTTTATACTGCCCTTCTCTGCTTCATTGTTTTCTCTTTGGCACCGATCACTAATAGGTATTTTACTTTTATATCTTGTTTACTGTCTGTCTCCCTAATATGATGCAAGCTACGCGAAGGCAGGAGTTTTGTCTATTTTGTTCACTCTTTTATTCTCAGCACCTAGATTAATACCCGGCCCATACTAGGCTTGAAAACTATTGGTTGAATGAAGAAGTACATTAATGAATGAAGACCAAAACTCAGTCTCTCTTCTAAATAAGAGTAACCATTTTGTTGTCTCACTAGATGTGGCCTAGATTTCCTGATTTTTCAAAAGAAGACAGGATGGGTATGGTGACTCACACCTAAAATCCTAGCACTCTGAGAGGCCAAGGTGGGAGGGTTGCTTGAGCTCAAGAGTTCGAGGACAGCCTTTCCAAGAGCGAGACTCCGTCTCTAGTAGAGAAAAATTAGCCAGCATTAGCCAACCGCTCGGGAAGCTGAGGCAGGAGGATTGTTTGAGGCCAGGAGTTTGAGGTTGCAGTGAGCTACAATGACACGACTGCACTCTAGCCAGGGTGACAGAGTAAGGCCCTGTCTCAAAAAAACCCCACACTTATATTAGGTTGTGAGTTGTCACTCAATGTGCAATATATCCTCTTAAATCAGTCACCTTCAATCTA
Organism: Propithecus coquereli; assembly: GCF_000956105.1. NCBI lineage: Eukaryota > Metazoa > Chordata > Mammalia > Primates > Indriidae > Propithecus > Propithecus coquereli. Next base: position 4,731,567 of record NW_012136858.1, on the reverse strand, counting down.
AGTCTTGTATTTATTCAAAAATCATTCATATATTATTGTTTATTTATATGACAGGGCCCCTATCATTATTGAGCTAGTGGTTTTCTTTGGAGGAGAAGTCAATATATATGTAAAACTTATATACAGAGGTAAATAAAAAATGGCTAGGCAGAATTACATCTGCCATATCGCTTTGCTTTTGCATTTATTTCTCTTTTACTTTCCATAGTATTTATCACTTTTGTGTCTAGAATTTCACGTATGGGGTGAACAGTGACCCCAAGAAGATTAAACAAAGCATGTAAAAACAACCGTAAATTTTTATAATTTCTTTTCAGTCAATTCACTGATCATTAAAAGCTGGTAAAAAAAAAAGACTATACTCAATTTTAGGATTAAGAGAGATCAGCTCCCTAAGAACACACCATTTTCTCATTTATCATTTTGCTATAACTAAGCCTTGTTTTTCTCATCAGAAAAAACTTTTGGCTGGCAGTATTTTTCAGACTTGACTTATTATATTACTGCTATCTAATAGAATGACAAATCATAGCTTTCTCCTAGCTCTTATGTGGCAAAAGTGCTAGTCTTTCATTTGTCTCTGCTTTTTTTTCCTCAGTATTCCTACTCCACCAGTTTAGATCAGGAGAAGCACCTGATGAAGGGTTTGGATTTAAATTATTAATTCCTGACATACTAGGCTAATGCCTAGCTGACTTGACCAAATTTGTTTTCCTTTTTCCTTCTCTTTTCTATTTATTGTTTTTTCTAAGAGATTTTCTCCCTCCTTTAGGTCTATCAAAAGTAACAGAAAGAGGTGGGGGCAAAAGTGAAAGGCAAGTCTCCATCAAACATGCTAATTTTGTGCCTTTTGTTTATGAATCACCATAATAAGCATACGAAATGGTGAAAAGAAGTCCCTGCTTTACCACTAACTTGCTCTGTGACCTAACGTATTTCACTTCCTTTTTTGTGCCTATAGTTTTTCATCTGGCAAATGAGGGCACTAAATCAGGTTATTTTCCTAATAATATATTACAGTTCTAAGAAGTTCAGTATTTATTTCCCCTTCTCAATGGATTTAAAAACTAGTTGGGGCCGGTTGCGGTGGCTCACGCCTGTAATCCTAGCACTCTGGGAGGCCGATGCGGGCGGATTGTTTGAGCTCAGGAGTTCGAAACCAGCCTGAGCAAGAGCGAGATCCCGTCTCTACCAAAAATAGAAAGAAATTAATTGGACAACTAAAAATATATAGAAAAAATTAGCCGGGCATGGTGGCGCATGCCTGTAGTCCCAGCTACTCGGGAGGCTGAGGCAGTAGGATTGCTTGAGCCCAGGAGTTTGAGGTTGCTGTGAGCTAGGCTGACACCACGGCACTCTAGCCCGGGCAACAAAGTGAGACTCTGTCTCAAAAAAAAAAAAAAACCTAGTTGGGCAAATAGGTATAGACATATGAAACTTAACGAGTCAGAATAATAAAACTTTAAATGTCACCTGTAAGACACTGAATCTAACTTTTCCACATAGCACAAAGATTTTTAGTATTTCATCAGTTGTACATGGCCTTCTAATGTCCCTCCCTAGCCTGAAGTTCCCAGTGATATCTCCTACAAATGTACATGGTTCAGTCAGCTGGATTTTTAAATTTAAAAGTACACTTTTAAAAAACTCATTCTTGAAGTTTATTAAATTCAAAGCTGGCATATAGTTTTGAAGCAGTATCTAAGAAACTAATAGGTCTATAATTTGGAGGGAGTTAAAGGTTTTTTAAAAAAATTTTTAGTCCAGTCAAAGGATAATTGAGCTGAATCATTTGTGTAGGTGGGAATTTAACAGATTAGTTCCACACTTAAGAAAATGAGGCAATGGGAAATAATAACAAATGCTTCCGTCTAGGGAGTCAGTCCAGTTTGGTAGTTCTCAAAGAGTTGTTTCCAGACTTATCAGAATCAGCATAATCAGAGACCTTGCTAGAAAGGCAAATTCTTGGGCCTCATGCCAGAGCTTTGAAATCAGAAACTCTGGAGATAAAGCCCAGAAATCGATGTTTTAACTAGCCCTCCAGGTACTTCTTACACACACTAAAATTTGAGAACTACTGGTTTAGTTCATCAAGGCAGAAAACAAGCATATTCTTAGGGTAAAACAGTCAAAACAAAGAGCGTAAATTTCTTTCGTGTATACATTGAAGTCTATCTCTTAGAAACCTGGCTATAGAAAATGGGTACAAAATGAGAAACTCTAATTGTAGGCATGTTTATACAACTATGTAACATAGAAATATATAGAGTATGTATAATGCATAATATATATAAAATGATACATTCATATTGCTATCTAAATTTTCTATGATAGCAGAAAAGTCATAACAGTAATATTTATTATTTGCATTTATGAAAGTTTTATTGTTATAATTGTTTTCAACTCACTTTCACTTGCTGAACAAACTCTGCTTGTCACTAACCCTATGAAGAAATCATACTAGAAATTAGTATCCTACTTTATATATAAGAAAATTGAACCTTAAATAGGTAAATGATTTTATTAAATACATATAGCTAATAAGTAGCTAGAGTTCAAATACAAGAATTGTGAGATCAAGATCAGAATTTTCCCCTATTACTGTGCAGTACATATAATTGATTGTGATGTGTTCTCACAAAACTATAGAAAGAGAAGCATTCAGATGTACAAAGAAGAACTGGTACTAAGCCTGCTGAAATTCTCTTAAAAGATCAAGGAGAGAATCCTTCCTAATTTATTCTATGAAGCCAGTATCACCCTGATACCAAAGCCAGTAAAGGATGCAAAAAGAAAACTATAGACCAATATACCTCATGAACATAGACGCAAAAATCCTCAATAAAATACCAGCAAACCGAATCCAATAGCACAACAAAAAGATAATTCACCATGATCAAGAGGGTTTTATCCCAGGGATGCAAGGATGGTTCAACATATGCAAGTCAGTAAATGTGATTCACCCTATAAATATAAAACCATATATCATCATCTCAACAGATACAGAACAAGCATTCAAAAAAATCCTGCATCTCTTCATGATAAAAAACCTTAACAAATTAGGAATAGAAGGAACATACCTCAAATTAATGAAAGCCACATATGACAAACCCACACCCAATATCACACTGAATAGGGAAAAGTTGAAAGCATTCCTTCTAAGAGCTGGAACAAGTTATTATACATGGATGCCCATTCTCATCACTCCTATTCAACATAGTAGTGGAAGTCCTAGCCACAGCAAACAGGCAAGAGAAAAAAACAAAGGACATCCAAATTGGAAAAGAGGAAGTCAAATTATCTGTTTGCTGATGTTTCTTATACTTAGAAAACCCTAAAGACTCCTCCAAAATATTCCTAGATTTGATAAATAAATTCAAGAAAGTCTCAGGTTACAAAATCAACATACATAAATCAGTAGCATTTATATACACCAATAATGACTGAACTGGGAACCAAACCAAGAACTCAACCCATTTACAACAGCTGCCAAAAAAATTTAAAATATCTAGGAATATACTTAACCAAGGAGGTGAAAGATCTCTACAAGGAGAACTATAAAACACCGATGAAAGAAATCATAGATGTGACACAAACAAATGGAAAAACATCCCATGCTCATGGATTAGAAGAATCAATATTGTTAAAATGACCATACTGCCCAAAGTAATCTACAGATTCAATGCAATTCCCTTCAAAATACCAAGGTCATTTTTAACAGAACTAGAAAAAACAATCCTAAAATTCATATGGAACAAAAAAAGAGACCATATACCAAAGCAAAAACAACAAAACTGGAGGTATCACATTAACCCAACTTCTAGTTATACTACAAGGCTATAGTAACCAAAATCGCATGGTACGGATATAAAAACAGACATAAAGATCAGTGGAACAGAATAGAGAGAACCCAGAAATAAAGCCATATACCTACAACCAACTGATCTTAGACAAAGCAGACAAAAATATACGCTGGGAAAAAGACACCCTATTCAATAAAAGGTGCTTGGAAATTGGACAGCCGTATGGAGAAAAATGAAGTTGGATCCTTATCTCTCACTATATTCAAAAATTAACTCAAGATAGATTAAAGACTTAAATGTAAGACCTGAAACCATAAAAAATCTAGAAGAAACCCTAGGAAAAACTCTTCTGTACATTGGCTCAGGAAATAAAATTATGACTAAGACTCCAAAAGCAATGTCAACAAAAACAAAAATGGGAAAATGGGACTTAAATTAAAAAGCTTCTACACAGCAAAAGAAATAATCAACAGAGTAAACAGACAACCTATAGAATGGGAGAAAATATTCGCAAATGATTCATCTGCCAAAGGACTAATATCCAGAATCTACAAGGAACTCAAACAACTCAGTAAGAAAAACAACCCCATTAAAAAGCGGGCAAAAGACATGAACTTTTTTTCAAAAGAAGACATGAATGGCCAATAAACATATGAAAAAATGCTCAACTTCATTAATCATCAGAGAAATGCAAATTAAAACCACAATGAGATACCTTCTTACTCTAGTCAGAATAGCCACTATTAAAAAGTCAAAACACAATATATGTTGATGTAGATACAGTGAAAAGGGAACATTGACATGCTTCATATGGGGATGTAAATTAGCACAACCCCTATGGAAAACATATGGAGATTTCTCAAAGAACTAAAAATAGACCTACCGTTTAATCTAGCAATCCCACTACTGGGTATCTACCCAAATGAAAAGAAGTCATTATATCAGAAAGATAACTGCACTTGTACATTTATTGCAGCAAAATTCACAATAGCAACGATATGGAATCAACTTAAGTGTCCACCAATTGATGAGTGAATAAAGAAAACGTGGTGTACATGTATACCATGGAATACTACTTAGCCATAAAAAAGAATGAAATGTCTTTTGTAGCAATTTGGATGGAACTTCACTTATTGTAAGTGAAGTAACTCAGAAACAGAAAATCAAATACCACATATTCTCTCTTATAAGTGGGAGGTAAACTATGAGTATGCATAGTCCTACTGAGTGGAATAACAGACACTAGAGACTCCAAATATGCTAGGGTAGGAATGGGTGAGGGATGAAAAATTACCTACTGGGTACAATGTACATTATTCAGGTGATGGGTACACTAAAAGCCTAGACCTCACTGCTATACAATATATTCATGTAACAAAATTGTATTTGTACTCATTAAATATATTGAAAGTTTAAAAAAAGGAAAAAAAGAGAAAGAAAACAGTTTATGATTATGATGTATCAGGGTTTGAGAAAGCATACTCAAATTTGCCTTTTATTGCTGGATTTCTCTACTTGCCCTATTAGGGCCCAATGGGAGAAAGAAACATGTTCTAATAACATGTTCTCAATATTTACTTAGAAGCATGTTTCTCTGTCAAACTCTTCCATTCATTGAAAGAAAACAGTTTATGATGCCTCTTAAAGAAAGCATGCTGGCTGGGTATAGTGGCTCACACTTGTAATCCCAGCACTTTGGGAGGCCAAGGCAGGAGGATAACTTGAGTCCAGTAGTTTGAAAGCAGCCTGAGCAACATAGTGAGACTCCGCCTCTACAAAAAGTAAAAAATATTAGTGGGGCATGGTGGTGTGCACCTGTAGTCCCACCTACTCAGGAGGCTGAGCCAGGAAGATTGCTTGAGCCCAGGAATTTGAGGTTACAGTGAGCTATAATTGGGCCACTGTACTGCAGCCTGAGCAACAGAGTGAGATCCTGTCTCTTAAAAAAAAAACAAAAAAAATTTAATTAAAAAAACAAGAAAAAGAAAGCATGCTTACATTTGCTATTATTACTAGATTTCTCTATTTGGCACACTAGGGCCCAGTGGAGAAATAAACATGTTCTATTAATAATAAGATACTAAAGGTTAGCTTAGAAAAGTGTTTCTTTGTAAAACACTTTCACTCACTGAAAGAAAACAACTTACGATGAATCTTTAGGAAACCATGCTTACAATTTGCCTTTTATTGCTAGATTACTCTCCCTGGCCTACTAGGGCCCAGTGGAAAAATTAACATGTTCTAATAACATTAAAAAAACAGAGAAGCATTGTAATTATAATGAGAATAAAATATTAAAATTAATTTTTTCATAGATATCTTCTGTCCTTTAAAATTAGTAGGTAGCCATACAGGTAACTTTTTCAGGTTAAGGGTACAAACCTTTTTGCTCCTTCATAATTTTCACTGTGTAAGTCTCAAAAAAATATGCCCTTAAATGACAAAATATGCAATCCTAAAGTTAATATAGCAAAGATAATAACAAACAGGGCTCACAGTGCAACAAGTATAGTATAAATAAATGCTTCAAAAACATACAAAAAGTGACTGAAAAGCAGAGATAAATGTCAGGTTATTTCTATAAAAGACTAACCTAGACATCTCTTTGTCATCTCAATGGTTAAAAGTACTCTAAAAAAAATCTATTCCTGGCATCTGAAAATACACTCTCACAGAAAGGTCTAGCAGGAAATGCACTTTGCAACTAGCTGACTCAGCAGAGAGCTAATCTAGCTAATCTTAAAAGACTCAGTAAACATGCACACATTCTTTCCCACTGGTTCTTAAATTTCCTCTCTATCAAAATAACCTGCATTGGGGTCTGAGAATCTCCCATACTGCTCTGAAATGGTTACAGAGATTAAAATGCTTACTGAACCCGATCTAGAAGTAATTTTATATTACGGTCCAGTATGGATTCTGCATTAGAAACAATGTCTAATAAAAGCCATTCTCAATATTTTTTGAGAATTTACAGTGGAGGTAAATTAGTGTTTAGAATTATACAGAATATATGCCCTCTAGAATTTCATATTTTTAAAAATACTTTTAATTTTTCAAATTGATACATAATTGTCCATATTTTGGGGGTACAGAATCTAACAATTTTTGTTCAAAATTTGAAAATAGCATGTATAAGCAAAACTCACATTTAGCACTAGAGCTTACCTTAAATCTCATCTTAATTTTACTACAATTTCCTAACAACTTTTCCCTAAAACAGGAATGAGGAGTAAGAAAATAAATGACATTTCGTGATGTCCATCAGTTTAAGGGATTTATTAAAAAAAAATGAAGGTACATACATTCAATAAAATGCTATGCCACTCTTCAGTACTAATATGGAATGATTTCCAAGATTAAGTACAAAACAAAATGAGGTACGGAATAGTGTGTATACTTATCTTCTGTAAGAAGGGGGAACGCCCAAAATATATATAATTACTTGTATATATGGAGACCATCCTTAGAATGATACGTAAGAAACTAGTATCACTGACTGTATACAGGGAGGGGAAGTGGGTAGTTGGAAGAGAGAGATGAAAGGAAGCCTTTTTTTTTCCCACTGTATATTATCTTTGCCTTTTGAATTATGTACCATGTCCAAGTATTATTTAAGAGAAAAAAAACTGTGTCCAAGTATTACTTAAGAGAAAAAAACTGTCCCTTCTTTCGATATTCTCTATGTTATATGGCTAACACATTATTTTCTAAGCTCATTACTTCTTTCCTGGCATTATATTATCAATATATGATGATATTTCTTCAAATCTAATCAATACCCACCTAGCAGTTGGTACCTAAGCTGCCTGACTTCTATATGCTTTTAGTTATGACAGCCTTTAAAATGAGATTGCCTGCATATTCCAAAACTGCTATGTGGAAAGAGATACATATAGCAGATCTCTATAGACCTAAAAGTGCTTTTTTTTTTTTTGAGACAGAATCTCACTCTGTTCCCCAGGCTAGAGTGCAATGGCGTCATCATAGGTCACTGTAGCCTTCAACTCCTGTGTTGAAGCTATCCTCCCGCCTCAGCCTCCTGAGTAGCTGAGATTACAGGCACACACCACCACGCCCAGCTAATTTTTTCTATTTTTGGTAGAGACAGGGTCTTGCTATGTTGCTCAGGCTGGTCTCAAACTCCTGGCTTCAAATGATCCTATAGCCTTGGCCTCCCAAAGTGCTAGGATTACAGGTGTGAGCCACTGCATCTGGCCAAAAAAAGTGCTTTTAAAATAGACCACAATAGAAACTAGGTGTTCTAGTTAATATTTTTTTCCTGATTTAAAACAAAGTCTTATATTATAGAGCTGAGGTTTTGTGTCATTTTTAATACTCACATTCTTGACTCTCAAGACCCAGTACTTCATTATGCAAATATTAAGATGTACAGATGTTTTATAAAATCAACTTGTTAAATGTTATATACATATTCTTTTTCATGAAGGAAAATATTAATAAAGAGAATGAAACTCAAATAAACACATTCACATTTCCTACCTTCAAATATTTCTCATTGGTCAATAGTGCAACTTGCTTTTCTGAAGTTTGATTTTCCACGTACCTAAAATTTTACCATCCCATACACAGAAAGAGAAAATTAAGCATTGTACATATTTAAATAGCATACTGGGAAAAAGAACTACCTAGATTGGTGGCCACATTTTTTCATTTCATCTCAAAAATAAATGCAAGATGACAGTCATGGTTTAATGGTAATTTTTAACTCCTTCAAGCAGTTGTACTTCATAGTTTACAGGTCTAATCATAAAGGACAGAAACCCCATAAATAGAAAATGTTATTTCTAAAAAGTAACTCCAAAGAACTTGCAAATTATGTCCCTTTGTAAAAATATTTTTCTTTATGCCAAGTTTTCAAATTCAACAAAGAAAATCCCACAATTAAAATTTATTTGTTTATTTAAAGGTTATCATGCCTTTCCCCACTTCAGAAATAAATAGATCTGAGATCCCTTATTTTGTCCGAAATTCTAGAATAAGATGTGTTAAATATATACTTCTTTTTTTTTTTTACCTCCTAAATGATGGAAGACGTCGAATGTTTTCACATTGATTATCTGATAAAAAATTTATTCTTCTCTTGGCTTCTGGGAGATTACAGCACAGGACACTTAGGGGTTGGGAAAAGAAATGCTCTAATAGAGAGAGCTGAAAGAAACGTGAAGATTAAATATATTTATTATATTTTGGCAGTAAATTTTTTGCCTTATTTGCTCAATTTTAAGGTGTTTTTTTTTAAAGAACAGAAGTATTTATGGCACTAATATATTTAATAATGTCACAATAACACTGTAAAAACACATAAATGGCTATATAACTCATATTTTAAGGCTACAATTTTGTGGACAAGGTCAGAAAATGGCAATCTCTGAAATACAAACTAAAAGAAACTAATATAAACAGATAGATTAGCTATCTGAAGAAGCAACTCACAATAATTATAAATGTGGTGAGGATGGGACTGAGCTGTGACCTAAGGTGCCCCAGTACTTATAAGAAAATATTAATACCAATCTAAAATCAGGGTAAAAACTGGTCTGTTACAATAAATAAAAATGCTACAATGGTAGAAGTCATGCCTACTGATTAAAAAGAATAATGAAAATTTATCTTTTCAAATTCAGTTGTTTTTCCATGAAGGAAAATATGGTAGAGTATCTGGTAGATACCATATTCTAATAATAGAATGCCGTGGGCTCCAGAGTAGAGGCGAGGATGATATTTTCCAGATTTTAACATAACTTGCAAGATATAACTCATGGGACTATCCAAATGTTTATTATTCTGATTCTAAGCAACCTTCAGCATAACCAGTTCGGTTTTTTCAGATACCCTAATACTGGAAAGATGGTTTCTTAGATAGTACAGAAAACATATTCTGGTCACTACAAAATAACATCCCCATCACAAATTAATAAATTAGCATACTATGTTATACAGGTATTTGGTTGACATGAATCAGCAATCTTGAGCTTGATCCTTCCTGGGTGAACTGATAATGAATTTTTGAGCCTACAGAGCTGAGGATCAGATACCCGATGCTAGAGGAAATCCTCCAAAATAGTCCAATCTTTAAGGCTGGAAGGCAAAAGGCCAGCCTAACTTAGAAACACGTACAAAGTAGAAAGCAACTGTTGATGTTAAGTGCTACATTATTTTTGCACATATTGACATAATTTTGTTTCTTATCTTTTCCAATTTATGAAAGTGACAGTATTTATTCCAATGTTAACACTACTTTTTAGACATGAGAAAAATAAAAACCAAACAGGATAAGGGACTTGCTGGAGAAGAGAATGGGAGTAAGTCACATTAGTTATAGTAGAGCTATAAACAGAATAAGAATGTATTATTACTCAACTATTTTATTCAAGTGTTTTTTCAATATCTGGATTAATAAGTTGGTTAACAATATATCCACCTAATGAAGGAAAGACTCATTAAACATACAGAATGATTATATGCCCTGTTGTACCTCCTATAGAAATCAGGGCTTAAAAATACTTTCTGTTGATGACTAGCAAAACTGGGCTGGGTATGTTGTTGGCTCACGCCTGTAATCCTAGCACTTTGGGAGGCTGAGATGGGACGACTGCTGAGTCCAGAAGTTCTAGACCAGCCTGAGCAATACAGCAAGACGCCATCTCTATAAAAAACAGAAAAATTAGCTGGGCATGGTGGTGCACACCTGTATAGTCCCAGCTACTCAAGAGGTTGGGGAAGGAGGATCACTTGAGCCCAGGAGTTTGAGGTTGCAGTGAGTTATGACCACACTACTGCACTCTAGCCTGGGCAATAGAGCAAGACACTGTGACAAAAGAAGAAAGAAGAAAGAAAAAGAAAAAAAAAGAAGAAAAAGAAAAAGAGAAAAAGAAGAAGAAGAAGAAAAAGAAAAAGAAAAAAGAAAAAAAGAAAAGAGAAAAGAGAAAGGAAGGAAGGAGGAAAGGAAAGGAAAGGAAAGGAAAGGACAGGACAGGACAGGACAGGACAGGACAGGACAGGAAAGGAAAGGAAAGGAAAGGAAAGGAAAGGAAAAGGAAAAGGAAAAGGAAAAGGAAAGGAGGAAAAGAAAGAGGGGGAAGGGAAAGGGAGAGGAGGGGAGAGGAAGGGAGGGGAGGGAGAAAGAAAACTGGGCAAAAGGGGTCTAAAGACTCTGGCCATGTATTAGTGGTGTGACCTTGCCCAGACTACTTAACCCTAAATCTCAATTTCTTCATGTACAAAACTGAGGATAATGATATACATTAATAAAACAATATAAATATTTTATTAAAGTGCTAAACACACAGGAGGTGCTTAGTAAATTATCGGGAACCTATAAAATCATCTAATCTAATCCCCTATTTTACAGATAAGAAATCTGAGACACAGAGAGATTAAGTAATGTGGTTAATAACCATTTCTTGACTCACTTTCTCAAGGTTTTTGTGACTACAGTTTATATTCCCCAAAATTCTTTTTTTCCCTTTCAGTAGTACTCCATTTTCTATTAGCTGTCATGTTTTTACTCTTCTTTTCTATTGCTCACTCTTACGTGTCAGCTTGCCTAGGTTGCTACCCTTAGCCTTTGCTCACTCCTGGGTTATGCTTCATCCTCATCACATGACTTTAACCATCACCTTTTAATGATAAATACTAAATATCTCTTTCCAGTCCAAATCTTTACATGTACATAGCATGTAAGCCTGAGCATCAAATCTTTATATCCAACATACCCTTAAGTTAACCAGATATAAAAAGAAACTCATCCTTTTCTCAAAACAAACTTGCTTTTCTCTCTGCATTAACATGTACACTTAATAAATGGTTCCAACCTCCAATCCATCTGCCAAGCTAGAGTCTGTGTCACCTCGCTCCTCTCTTACACATGCCATCATCCACTTAGTCACCATGTTTTGTGGATTTGATCTCATCCTCTAGTTTGTTTGCCCCCTCTCTAGTTCCACTATCATTATCTTAGTTTAGGTCCTTGTCACAGCTTGTCTTGATTACTGTTATAGCATTCGAATAGACCTTTCTCTACTGTCACCTTCGCCTGAAATGCTTTCCAATTTTGACCATGTTAGCTCCTGTTCCTTAGGATATACTTCTGTTCTCCTATGGAATCTCAAGGCATTTTTCTTTCATAGCATTGACTACTCAGAACTGTAATTGTGGGTTTACTCTTCTGTCTCCTTCACTAGACAATGAGCAATTTGAAGGCAGAGATTTCCTTTTCTGCTGTATCCCCAGGGCTCAGCATAGTACTCGGTTCAGAGTAAGCTCTTGTTAAATATTTAACAGGAGCAAATAAGTGAAGGAATGAAATGAAGTGGGTAAGAGAAATAATTTAAAAAGTTATATCTCAGTATCACTTAAGTTCACACATTGCTAAGGAAAAAAATGTTTTCTTTCTTTAAAATACTCTTTTTAAAAAGTCGAAGGTGGAAGAAAAAGGATACATATTAGCCATGAGAAACCACTACAGTGTATTATGTGGTGGAAGAATACATGTGAGAAATAATTTATACTCTTCAAAGCACTATACAAAGATGAAGTATCAAATTGAACTTTTGTACTAAAGTTTACTAATATATAGGTTTTAATGAACTAGACAACTGGTATGTGTTCACGACTACACTTGCTAAGATAATTAAGTAGTTGCCAAGAGAAGAAAATAATACGAACTTTTAAACAACTAAAGAATGGAGACCTTTTTTAGATTAGGACAGAAACTATGAAGCTAAATTGCTGAATTAGCTTCTGGCAATTCATGCAATCCTAGTGAAAATAAATTCCCAATATATAAGAATAAATATAAATGTATAAATGAATAAACACACACACACACACACACAAATACATATATGTGCAGGGGAGATCAAATGGCAGCCTGCAATTTATATTTTGTTTTGTTTCATTTTTTGTTTTTTGAGACAGGGTCTCACTATTTCACCCAGGTTAGAGTGCAGGGGCCTCATCATCGCTCACTGCAACCACAAACTATTGAGTTCAAGCGATCCTCCTGCCTCAGCCTCCCAAGTAGCTAGAACTACAGGCATGAACCATCACGCCCGGCTAATTTTTCTATTTTTTGTAGAGACAAGGTCTCACTCTTGCTTAGGCTGGTCTCGAACTCCTGAGCTCAAGCAGTCCTCCTGCCTCAGCCTCCCAGAGTGCTAGGATTACAGGCATGAGCCACCAAGCCCAGTCTGCAACTTATTTTTGTATGGTCCAGGAACTAAAAAGCTGCAGCAGCAACCACATGTAGCATGCAAAGTTGAAAATATTTAATATCTGGCCCTTTACAGAAGTTTGCAGACCCTTCATATGTAACATTTCCTACATGGAAAGTCCTTAAGCTTTCATCAGATTAAAAAAAACAAAACAGTCTCTTCTTCTTATGCCCAAAGTGCTTAAGAATCACTGGAATGGAGAGAGGTCTTCTTCCATTATTGATATCCTAATTAACGTATTCTCTACATTTTACTGCAAGGTAACAATGGAATGGTAGAACCTAGAATAAAATACCTTGAATAGGCATTTAAAAGGTTTTATCATACTAAATAGTCTGAAATAACATGGAAATTATTTAGAATCAGCTTGTGAATTTTTAAACCCATTAGTGTATTCTTACCTGAAGTCCTTTTATAAAGTTTTGAATTGAGAAATCATGATACAAAAAGATGTTGGTCAGAACCTGTAACACTTTTTCACTTATTTTAAAGGGAAACTGAGTTGTAAGAAGTAGCTGAAAGAGATTAAGGTGGGGGAGATACTCCTTGTTAGTCTTCATTCTTCATAAATATGAAGCATAAAGAATGATACAAAGACACAGTAACTATGAAAGCTGTAATAGTAACTAGTTCTTTTTTTAGGTCAAGTAACAAGAAAAATTTTAAGTAAATTCATATAATAACAACAAAAAGAAGCTATTCATTCTACATCTTCAGAACCAAAGATGTCCACCATCCTCCATCCAATTCGTAATTTTTAAAAATACTGCCTATTAGCTATATAATCCTTTTTCTCCCACCAGAAGCCACTGAAGAAGCTACAGGCTTTGGCAATTCTTGTTACCAGGTGAGATTTCTTTTTCCAATTTAAATTTTCTTTTTCTGATTCAAATTAATGAACAGTAACACATTCTACGTTGAATAAAATGCATTTTAACAGATATCTATTTTTAAAACATAGAATAGCTGAATTTGTATTATTTGGCTAATTTTCAAGGGCCTATAGTGGTGTTTTACAACTGAAAAAGAAGTCATATTAGGCTTCTTAAACAGAAGTATTGTTGCAGAAGGTCAACTGAATTTGGCTATAACTAAGCAAATTGAAATACTGTAGCTGGACATCACCTTTATGGGAGAAAAAACGGTATAGAAGTGCCTAGTAAATAAGCAGGCAGGTTGTCATTATTTTACCTCATAAAAGCAGCATAAACTATGTCTTAAAGGAACTGAGTCTAGAACAATTTGGGGAAGGTTAATACTAAAGAATCATAGTTCAATTTATTTTAGTATTTGTTGTCAAGAGCAGCATGACAGGAAAGAGTCCATTGAAAACTTCAAATCATTTTATATAAAATGTAAGAGTCAAAACATATTTTACTAGGAAGTCAACAAATTCTGTAAAAATTTATTTTAAAAACCTATTATTTTCCATTGAATAAAGATACATAGATATAAGTATATAGACAGATATGATCGTTCTTTACATAAAGCTTACATTTTATCTGAAGAGGAAATGTTATACAAAGTCCCTATAAAACTATAAAACACTATAAAATTATTAAATAAAAATATTAAATCATGTGAAGGAATATATTCAATATTACTCTGAGAGATGCAGAGATTTATCATTAACATTTATATTTACAATTCTATTCTTGGCAGTTTTCTTTTCATCTTATTTCACTGGTAAAACTTTTTTTTACCTTATCGAGTACCGTAGTCAGGTGCTCCTTGCAAGACAAAGATTGGAACAGTTCTATACACAATAAAGATGATACTGCATGAGAAAGCAACCGGTGGATGATAATAGGAGATGTGGCAATTCCAAAAATTAGTATTAGTGGAAATTCATGTAGATGTTGACTAGTTTTCAAAGACAGATATAAAAGTAGAATTTCTTTAGCAAATATATTTCATATTTCAAGATAAAACAAACTTTATATTAATGACTACTTTATAAGATACTGCTAAGTATTAATAGTGTCATTTCAAATACTAAAATTTTCTAGGTCATTCATTTTTCTTCTGTTAAAGTATCACAGAAATAGTTATTTTGCAGGCATTCTAGGTATGAAATCAATCTGTTAATGGATCCTCTCATTTTATAAATAAGAACACAGACGTCCAGAAAGGTCAAGTGCCTCTCCCTAAGGTTATACTATCTCAAGTGTTAGAAACCATTCAATTTAATCTCTCACCCAAAGTTAGAGCCCTGCCTACAGTTGTTATCACAGTTGGACCACCCAGCCTATGTTTTAAGAGTTCAGTGACATAAAGCTCATTAATTTTCAAAGTAACTTATTCTATTTATGGACATTTCTAACATATATTATGTTACCAGCCATAACAACCACAAGAGTTAATGGACATTAAAAAATGTTATATCCCTTTCTCAAATTCTTACCTCAAACATACTGAATAGGATTTATTTTTAGCATCATCAGGATGAACACAAATGACTTTCACAGACTAAAACAGTACTATTTTTGAGGGCTATTGCAGGTCATACCCCTCTGTATCATGGATAATGATTTTGCTTGCTCTCTCCCATTAGCTACTGCTTTTCAGTATTCTAGCTATATGCAGTTCTACCTTCAGAGGAATAAAGTGCCTGGACTGTCTTACTGTTGTAGGTGGTTCTTCTTTACTTTTGATGGCTAAAGTAGTCACAAGTCTGAGCTCCTAAAAAGTACAGCTTTTATGTCACTATTTTGTACTGTGTGCTTTTCCAGCATGGTAAGCAATTCAATGCCATGCATTAAGAAAAGTACTAGGATGTAGAATTCTTAGAGTCAGGGGGAAAAGAAGACACTATCAAAGTAGGAATTTTAAGTGTGCTAGTAAATTATAACACAATATTTACAGCTTTAGACAAATGTAGCCATAACTATTAAGACAAGTTAACATATAGAAGAGGCCAAAATAAATTCTATCCTAAAAAATATACCATGGGAAATGCATGTCACTCGATTTTAAAATAGGTTAACTTCAATTCTGAGTTTCACATGATTGCCTTGAAGATCCTAGGAGATCATGAAAGTAGTTTCTCACTAGAAATATTACATAAACATAACATAATGTTATTTAGAAAACATTCTTGCTCAGTAAAGCTATATGCAACTCGAAGCCTCAGAGGACAGAAAGGTATCAGAAAATAAGACCTGATAAAAATCCCAACCTGTAGTAGTTTACCCATTTAATGGGCAAATAAGAGACAAAAAACCTTGGTGAGATAAACCACATTTTATACTACCTTACCATGTTAATTTAAAACTGGCTAAGTTTGTCTTTGACTCTCACTCTTGGGTCAAAAAGCAAATGGACACTCTGTTAAGAGGTCTTTGAACATTGAATTATTAAGCATTTTGAAATCACTTTGATTTCTACCCAGTTAGTATTAAAATAAAGATTATGCTTTTTAAGTTAAAAGTTATGTCTTCTTAACAGAGAATTTTGCATAAAACCCAGGAGATAAGCCATCTACCTGCTGATAATTATGAAGTCTTGGAGTACTTTTGTGGTGAAGCTTTCCATATCCTTTAAGATAAGCACCACAGGAGGAGACTGCCATTGGCTAGTAGTAGTCCTCTTTTTGCTTGGCATTTTTGGGTCTGTCTTCTTTTAAGCCATTGTGAAAAGAAGGAGTTAAAAGTAAGCTTTACCACCCAAATAATGCTACAACACCACATGTTGACATAGCTCCCTTTACATTTCACCATAACATTGTTTTTTATTTTTCCTACATAATAAACAGAAACTCATTCCAACAGTCACTAGCAGACTCTTTCTGTGTCTGACATGGGAATAATAACCAAGAAGAAAAACATTCAGAAAAATCTATAATTCATATGAAATATTTATGTTTTCTGCTGAGAAAATAATAGGAAAAACATGGGAAGAAGAGGAAATTTTCTACAAAATTGGTTTTTCTGTTGGTAGAAAGTGATATTTTGCTTTGCTTTAAGGTAAGAACTAGTATTTTTCATTAAAAAACACAATGAATAGCACTACTTGTTACTCTACTACTGTGGAAATTCAAGCTTGAAAAGGACTCTAAATATCATCTGGTCCCAATTCAATCTTGTAAAGATATCTGACACAAATTGCAGGTAGCTTTTGATTTCTATAAAATCTTAAACTGTGGATCAAATGAAGGTATTATGGTAAGCATTAGACCAAGTTTAGCCCCTATATAAAGCAAAATGAAACTTCATTTTGATGACTTTAGCAAAAATGTTGATTGGAACATGTCACCATATTATTTTTTCCCATACTGTCTGGCTACACAGCATCAAAAACTAAGCCTGTGGTTTTATGATGCAGTTACCCAATGAATCACCTAGGTTACTCATTCTTACCATATACTGTCATGGTAGAATGGAACTTCTTTTTATTTGTCTGTTTGTTGAATATACTTTACTTACACTGATTCCCTAAAAAAATCTAAACATGAAACAAATGAGATTTAAAAAAAAAAAACATATTATTTTTTAAAAATAACTTTTAAAATAATATTAAAAAAGTATTATTCTTCATAAAACTAAGTTGACAGTGGGTATTAACAGCATGGTTCTATTGCACAAAAGCAAATATTGAGGAACCCAAGAGATAACATATTAAAGTTATACTCATTGTCACAGAGAATCTGCAACAGAACTGACTCGTGATATTCTGTTTTTGTCACTTGATGACCTTCTCCCACAAATAAAACGTCCCTGTAAAAAACTAAGCACTTACCAGGAATTAGGCTCCATATTAATAAAAGAATGCTTTTAAATTCTAGTAGTATTAGAAAAAATAAATAGCTGTTATTAAATTAACACCTAGTGCTGCATAAGCATATCCTTATTAGAACAAAACAGTCCAAGTCTAATATAATTCCAAGCCCGATCAATCATATATCAATTTCCTGGGAGAAAACCATTGATTTACATTTACCTGTGTGACAGTCATATACCAACTGCAAAGTGAATCCATTGAATAATGTGTCTTTTTCTGGGTGACCCGAACACTTTCCTCCTCTTTAGATTTTATATCTACACAGCAGTCCATCAACTGTGAGAAAAACTTTTGCAAAAAATGTTTCATATCTGCAGAATATAAAAACAAAGCTTATTTCCTCTTAAAACAAAATTAAAGCTCCTGAAACTTCCTGATTAGTATATTACATTATCTGAGTAGCATGTGTTTTTCTATACTTACCAACAATATAACTTTTTTTTTTTGAGACAGAGTCTCCCTCTGTTGCCCGGGCTAGAGTGCCGTGGCATCAGCCTAGCTCACAGCGAGCTCAAACTCCTGGGCTCAAGCGATCCTCCTGCCTCAGCCTCCTGAGTAGCTGGGACTACAGGCATGCACCACCATGCCTGGCTAATTTTTTTCTATATATTTTTAGTTGTCCAGCTAATTTCTTTCTATTTTTTTTTTCAGTAGAGATGGGGTCTCACTCTTGCTCAGGCTGGTCTCCAACTCCTGAACTCAAATGATCTGCCCACCTCGGCCTCCCAGAGTGCTAGGATTACAGGCGCGAGCCACTGCACCCAATCTATAACTTTTAATATATTAACTATTAATGGTTCTTAGTACTCTCTTCTTAATATTTACATTTCATTAATTGAGAATAACACTAGACTGGAGTTTATAAACCATGTAAGTTTAGGTGTATTATCTATAATAAAAGGGCTATATAAGTAAATGTGTAAACATAAAAACTATAAATTATTTTGGGGATATGTATTTAAATTACATTAGACAACAAAAGATTATCAAGGTCCCCTCAAAAAAAATAAGTGTTACTATATGAATTATTTTACTGATTATAAATCTTTAATATAGTCATTTTTGAAGATGCCTTTGGGGCTTTTACTTAATTCCCAACAGTTTATGCATATGAAATTAATATAAGCATGTAAAACTCTTATATGAGTCCAAATCCAAATTTTACTATATTTGTGTGCATACTCTTTATAATTTAATAGCTTCAGACCCTCAAGATTAGCTCCTTTACTAGCATAGTGGCTTTTCCAAGTAGGACAATATGGTAATTTATAGCTATAAACATGAGCCCATGTAGTCTACTCTCTGTTGAGCTACACCAGAGCTCCCCATCACCCAATTCTTAGCTTCCTGTCCCAAATCTTTCTGCTTATTAAAAGTTTCACTGGACTAAAGAACACATCTTGCAAAAATGCTTGGACTACTACTATCACTGAAGCTGATATGGCAGAAATGGGACCAGGATAAAGAAAGCAAAAGGAGGCAAAGAGTCCTGCAATAGTCAAGATTACTCTGGGAGCCACTAAACCTCACCCTGCCGAAAATGTAGCACTGTGCTTTTCTCACCAACAAAAAGGAATAACGAAAGCTAGAGAGAGAGAGAGAGAGAGAAAAGGATAGAAGAAATCTGTAATATCTCACTAAGGTTATTATGACATTTATGTTTTACCTGGACAATCTTTAGCTTGCAATGAGACTACATATGGTGTGACATTATTCTGAAGGGCCTCTGTTAGACTTCTGAATGTTAAATCATGATCTGTGACGTTCACACCTATGGGATAATACATCAATATAACATGATCATTTTTATTAATAATAATTTAACAGTAACAAAAGATATTTAACACATCAAGCAAATTAGCAAGAACATTTAAAAAACATGATTAATAACAGAAACCAAGAAAATACGCTGCATAAATGAAGACCTGTTCAGTAACAACGGCTATCTACAGGTACACACTACAGTGGTCAGGAAATGTATTTAGTGCAATTCTTCTTTCAAAAAAATTACTGGGGATGTGTAGTTGACCCTTGAAAATATCTTAGGAGTAATTTCATTGCTTTGTCAAATTCATAAAGAGCTATTTAAAATAATCATTTGAGGCCTGGCATAGTGGCTCACAACCTATAATCCTAGCACCGTGGGAGGCCGAGTTGGGAAGATTGCTTGAGGCTACGAGTTCGAGACTAGCCTGAGCAAGAGTAAGACCCCGTCTCTACAAAAAATAGAAAAATTAAGGGCGTGGCGGAGCACGCCTATAGTCCCAGCTACTCGGGTGGCTGAGGCAGGAGGATCGCTTGAGCCCAGGAATTTGAGGTTGCAGTGAGCTATGATGATGCCACTGTACTCTCTAGCCTGGGCAACAGACTGAGACTCTGTTTCAAAAAAAAAAAATCATTCAAAAATAAAGAGTTATGAATTCCAGCCTTACTGTGACCCTGACTTAACAACTGAGGAGAATCCAACAATTAATACTATCAGCAATCATAACACTAGATACAATAGGTAAAGTGGACATTAAGCTGATATTTGAAGGAAGAACCTAAAAAAAATTAAAACTATAGGTCTTTTTGGTGTTTATCGAACCTATTGTTTTCATTTCTGCAAATCAGAGTTTTAGTACACTGCATACAGTCATCAAAGGTGAGTGGAAATTTCCCCACTACTTTAGAAAAAATTCTGTTAACTGCTATCTTCCCTAACATAACAATCTATGATTTCTAAAAAGTCCTTTGGTGCTGAGGCAGATAGCAGCAGGCACCTTCAGGGTGTTTGAGACTTGCTACTGTGAAACTCTCATTGATTGGAAGAAAAAGAAAAGTTACAGAATCATCCATGCCAGCAAGGAGCAACCTTTTTTTTTCAGGAAAGCCAAAATAAAAATATTAGCAGATTATTTTTATAATGGATATATACTTTTTTTTTCAAAGAGATAGGGTCTTGCTCTGTCACCTAGCTACGAGTTCAGTGGCATAATCATAGCTCACTGCAGTCTCAAACACCTGGGCTCAAGCGATCCTCCTGCCTCAGCCTCCTGAATAGCTGAGACTATAGGCACACATCATCACGCCTGGCTAATTTTTCTTAATTTTTTTTAGATTTTTATTTTTCAGAGATGGGGTCTCACAACATTGCCGAGGCTGATCTCGAACTCCTGGGCTGAAGCCATCCTCCCACCCCAGCCTCCTGAGTTGCTGGGATTATAGGCACGAGCTACCCTGGCTGGCAGCATAAAAGCTACCTTTTTGCAAACAGAAAACAAGCCACTGTGTTTAAGCATTCGAGTACAGATTTTTTTTTTGTAGTATCAAAACTATTCCTAGTATGCATATGGTCTGTGATTGTAATAATGCATCCCTGAAAAAATTGGGGAGTTCAGTAAAAGACTGGCTTATCTGGTCTTTCACTGACTGACTTCAAGGGCTATTTAACATTATATTCCTTAAAACAATGGAATTGTCTATTGCAAACAAGATAATCAATAATGTATTTAACTGGAAAAATGTTCTCTTCAGACCAAGATTTTGAAATATGATTTCCATTAGCTTTTTTCCTTTTTGACAGTACGCACGGCAAGCACTGGAATAGTGCTTTCACAGCATATCAAGCCATCCCACTTGATTGTACCAACTCCCCCTCTACCTCCAGTTGCTGCAACCTGGCAGTAGAGAAATAAAGCATCCAACAGTACGAGTAGGCCATCATTGGGCCCCAGTTTCTCGTCCATAAATAAAAGGGGTTTTGAAATTAGATGGCAAGCTACACTGTAAAGTGGGTCCAAAACATTATAAAAATCATTCCCTTGAGTCTTGTGGGTCCCAGAATCAGCAGTATGGGCATCAGCTGGAAGTTTGTTAGAAAAGCAGAATTTCAGGCCCCACCCCAGACCTATTAACAAAAATCTGCATTTTAATACAATCCCTGGAGGTTATCCGTAGGTACATGAAAGTTAAAGAACTATTGTCATGAATATCCGGAATAAGATATGGATAATGAACAGTATTGGAGGCAGTATTAAATAAGAGAATTAATTTCTTACCTCAGAGCCCACTAGTATAACAAATCCTAAACAAATAAATTGAAAGTGAAATGAAAAGCATGTTTGGAACCCAAGTAAATTCAACTTTGTTTTCAAAAGAAATGAAGGAAATTTGCTAATATTCCAAAGAAATTTTTTTCCATTATCCTGGAATCCACGTTTGGCAAAGATGGGATAACAATGATGGATATTAAGTGCCTAAGAAATTTACAACCTGCAATCTCAAAGCAATTTACACATAATTCATCCAAACCCTTTTATAGGCAATTAACATCAATACAATGAAACAATCTAAGTTTGAAAAACTTAGAAGCACAGGAAAATAAAATTAAGGTCACAGAGTAATTCCATTGAACTCACTATATGACAAAAAATGTATTAAAATTGAATAACACACTGGTGGTTTCTTTATCACTAAATACAAATCTCATAAAGTCTCATATCTATGGAAGAGTAAAACAAATATATTTTTCCTCTGACAAAAAGTTGAAGGGAGCACTAGCTGAATCAGTTCCTTTTAATTCACAGATGATCACCTGTAAAGATGTAAAGAACTTGGCCGGGCACGGTGGCTCACGCCAGTAATCCTAGCACTTTGGGAGGCTGAGGCAGGTGGACTGTTTGAGCTCAGGAGTTCGAGACTAGCCTGAGCAAGAGTAAGACCCCGTCTCTACAAAAAATAGAAAAATTAGCCGGGCATGATGGTGTGTGCCTGTAGTCCCAGCTACGCCATACTCAGGTGGCTGAGGCAGGAGAATCGCTTGAGCACAGGAGTTTGAGGTTGCTGTGAGCTAGGATGACGCCACGGCACTCTAGCCCGGGCAACACAGTGAGACTCTGTCTCAAAAAAAAAAAAAGATGTAAAGAACTCTTATTGGTTTTGAAAGTATGAAAAAAAACTATAGTTGGTTTAATTCTGTAAATAAGAGAGAAAACAGGTTTATCAGAAGAGGTGATTTCCCACTATTCTCGACAATAAAAAAACAATTAAAAAAATAAACACATGCACGTATGAACAAACACATACAAACCAAGAACAAGAGCAGCAGTTGGAATTTCTCTGAGTTTTATCTGACAGCCCAAGTCTCCTGAATTCTTCTGGAATCCAGAATGAGACTTTTGCAGAAATTCAATTAAATTGTCAAACAGGTTTTTATTTAATTCTTCTTGTAGTCGCTACAAAGAAAACACAAAACTTTATGAATTATTATTATTAGTAGTAATCTGATGTGTCTTTCCTGGTTTTGGAAAGATTTCATGTAAAATGATTAAAAACTGGATCAAATAAAAAAATGTTTATTCCTAAAATCTCTAGTGATTAGCATTTTGGATTCTCCCATTTAAAAATTCCTCTCATTTATTCATTCAACTAACATTTACTAACCACCTTATGAATGAAAGATAGCTTCTACCCTAAAAGAGTGAAGAAATTAAACAAGAACACTTAAAATGAAGATATACTGTGTAGAGTGCCATAATATAGGAGCCAAGGGTAGGACCACCTAAGTTAAGCTAAGCAGGTGATACATTTGAACCAAGGCATTAGCAGGTAATAGAGGAGGTGACAGGGGTAAAGGAAAGTTAGAAGGAATAAGGAGTGGGGGAGGCAAGGAAGGAAGAAAGCACCAAATATCTAGTCAACCACAGATACAGCTAAGCTCAAAAAACATGAGAAGTGGTAGGAAATGAGGCTGGACAGATAAGCAAAGGTCCAGACCAAGAAAAAATATATATGATGTTAAAGGGTTTGGATT
The DNA here is from genome assembly GCF_000956105.1 of Propithecus coquereli. Taxonomy (NCBI): domain Eukaryota; kingdom Metazoa; phylum Chordata; class Mammalia; order Primates; family Indriidae; genus Propithecus; species Propithecus coquereli. Next base: position 4,707,952 of record NW_012136858.1, on the reverse strand, counting down.
TTATCCGGTGGGGAGAAACATGGAAGGAATGTGAAATAAAGGCATGATTAGATCAGGGTTAAGAAGGGTTAATCTGGCATCAGGGCTGGATAATCCCTGTAACCTGGCATAGGGCTGCATTTGCCTAATGGGAGGACTTTTCTAAATTGGCAATGGTGTCATAAGGGCAATCTGGTGGCAGATTGAAGGGTTTGTTATCAGAGTCAAGCATGCAAGCTAGGAGGATATTACAACAATCCAGGTTAAGAAATAAAGAGGGCCTAAACTGCAATCCACAAATCCAAATACCCTCAAGGATCACATGGAATATATGAATGAGCAAGGCCACTAGGTATAAAGCAATAAAAACTGGTGGGAGGCAGTAACAAACTGGAAAGTGCATAACCCTCCCAAAACAAAACAGAAACTGTAACACTGTGTTGGCCAAACAAAACTAGCCATCGGCTCAAAACGTTGGCACTAGAGCCACCAATTTGCTACAGTGAAGAAATTTTTCAGAGATAGAATATAAAGAACATGGTAACTGGATATGAGGATGAGGGAGTGAAGGAGTTCAGAAATCGTTTATTTCATACTTGTATAACTGAATGGATAATTTAAGAGCACCACCATTTAAAAGCTCCTTGTCTTAACAGCTATCATAAACATGTGCTAGTACCTGGAGCTATGCATAATATTTGAAATAGGAGGGTTTTTTTAGGATACACAGATTATACTTGACCAATATTTCCTGTATTTCATCAGTACTCTTGTAAATTGATAGAAAAGCAGATGGGAAGCAAAACATATGAGATTTATGGTATCAGAGAAATAGGAAATATTATCAAAAAAAGTATTCACCTCAGTTTCAGATTTCATCTGTTGCCACATCAACTGATAAGTTTCAAATCGAAGCTTACTGTCCTCAGACTCATTACTCCCCTTACTAAAATAGTCCCCTAAAAACACAGAAAGAAATTAATCAGTTTCTTTTTTTACATAGTAAAAGTTAGAAACTGTGTGCAAAGTCACACAGTAAGTGATAGAGGTTGAATTTTTTATATACATCAAAAAATATATATATATTTGGGGATAGGTAACATTCAATATCCTTTGAATTTCATTTATATACCTCTCATTTTTAAGATACTAACTGTATCTTCAGGTTGAATTTCTAACAGTTTTTATTTAATGGTTTGAGTTTAATTAATAGTTTTTGGTTTGAGGTATACACATTTAATATTAATATGTTTCCATTATTTGTTCTTATTCTATTACCTTGTATACTTTGCTTAATATATTTGCTTTGAACTCTCCTCTGTTAAATGATTCTTACTGCTACTATCCTTATGTTTTTGTTCCATCGACAGAGATTAGTCCAGTCCGTCACTTATTCTGTCTATATATTTTTATATCCTTTTTGAATGTTTTCTTCAACTGGTTAGCCATTTGCCAAAATACCATTTATTGCAGTGGTTTTCAAACATTTTAAACCATGATCCACATTAAGGAATACGTTTTACATCATAATCCAACACACATACATACAACAAACAAAAACGAAAGTCTCATGAAACAATACTCAGCCTTATCATGGAATAACAAATGTTTTCTTTTCTGTTTTTAAAACAATTATGATGGTCCACTAAATTGATTTCCTAACTCACACATGGATTATGACTTTTGGTTTGAAAAACATTCATTTACTGAATAATTCATCCTTCTCCCACTGACCTGACATGCCCTAATAGTCTAAATACTTACATATACTTTTAACTATTTTTGAACTTTTTTTTTTAATTCAACCTTATTCCTATATCAGCCCTACATATATCTACTGATATTCCTGTATCAGTAGATCCAGGTTTTGTCCCACTGCCACCAAACATTGTTATTCTTTTTCAAAAAACTTTAATCCATTCTTTCAAATTAATTTTGTCACTTCTCAAAAATAACTTCATTGGTATTTTGACTAGTTAAAATCAAATTTGTAGGCTGAGTTGGGGAGAAATATCATCTTTAATATGTCTTAAAAAATTCTCATCCAAAAACATCACAGGTGTCTCTTCCTTTAATATTTTTGATTCCTAATAGTTTTCCACTTTCCTTCATATTTCTTGTTGTTTACTGCTACATATTTCATTGCAACAGCTAAAGTTTTCGTGGTGTTAAATTTCTGTCATTAGTATTTTACCATCAAGTTTTTTTTTTTTTTTACCATCAAGTTTTAATGTTAACTGATAGTTTGGAATAGAAATTCTCTTTCATGTCAAGGAACTTTCTTTTAATCATAGTTGACCCACAGTTTTTATAAAGTATCTTTTTTTTTTTTGAGACAGTCTCACTGTGTCGCCCCGGCTCAAGTGATTCTCCTGCCTCGGCCTCCTGAGTAGCTGAGACTACAAGTGCATGCCACCACGCCTGGCTAATTTTTCTATTTTTTGTAGAGACAGGCTCTCGCTCTTGCTCAGGCTGGTCTCAAACTCCTGGCCTCAAGCAATCCTCCTGCCTCGGCCTCCCAAAGTGCTGGATTACATTCGTGAGCCATTGCGCCTGGCTTGATTTTTAATTTTATCAAAAGCCTTAGATTATATTGAAGTCATCTTATCGTAAAACAGTAGACAAGGTTATAGTTTTAAAATGCAAACAAAAAAATAAGGAGATGCAATATTACTAAGAGATAAGGCAGGACAACAAGATAGCCTTAAATAGAACAAAAATAGTCATTTTACATTGATAATGGGTAAAGTTGTTGTAAAATGTTAAAGTGGCAAATCAAGACATGAATTTTTTAATGTGCTGAATAATGTTGCATCAAAATACATAATGAAAAACCTCTTGACATTGGAAAACAATAGTAGTAGGATACTTTAACCTGTTATCATGACTTCTCCATTATTTATAGATCAGGTAGGTTAAAAAAAAAGCATTGAGAGGAACTGAAGAATGTTAAGCTTTCACTCTTGTCAGGTTTCCTCCTGCCTCAGCTCCTACTCACAGCTCTATACTTCAGTATGAAGATTTCCTACAGTACCAGGGCTGCTGCCAGTCTCTCACTCCCCAGTTCCTGTCCAGCTGTTTTGTTTGTGCAGTCATCCACAGAATACTGAAGAGAAGGAGAGTTAATGGTCTTCTCTTAAACACATGCCAAGTGTCCTGAAGTCAGGACAGATGGTGGGCAAAATGCAAAGCATCTTCCTACTTCTTCAGGCAATCTGTTTCAAGAATTGAAGCCAGTGAAGGCAAGTGCTAAAATCTGGATATGTTTCCTTCATTCCTGTTCCATCTGTCTTATGATCAGGGTCAATTCCTCAAAGATTTTTCTATTATAACATTATCTGTTGGTCTTAGATCCACACAATGAAGGGAAAAAAAAACCTAATGAACCTTTAAACCAAAGTTGAAATTATACAATTATACATATTAGGTTTACTACTAATAATACTAAGACCTATAAACAAATCTCAATAAATTATAGCTAAAATTTAATACAAAAAGTTATAAGCAAAAACTTGCCTCATATTATGAGAGGCAGTATTACGTAATGGTTAGACCACGGGCCCTGGAATCAGGTTGGGTTCAAATCCTAGCTCTACCACTTACCAACATTTTAATTGAGAAAGTTCTATGTCTATATATCCTCATATATTTTAAAGGAGATAATAATACATTCCTCATAGTTTGCTGATGAGATAAAACAAATTAACACATATAAAATGCTTAGAACAGTCTGGCACACAGTTAATGCTCAAAAAAATGTTAGCAATTCTATTAGTTATAATTACAGTGTTGATGATATCAGACGCCACTGCATGCTATGTGTCCCTCATGGATAATGAGGGAACATGTCTTGAATTTTCCCCTAACTATATCTAGTAAGTGTAGCGATGTGTAACATTAAAATTTGTTCATGAGTCAATCACTTAAAAATAAATTATAATGTCGTTATTCTTTGTTCACTATTTTCAAGTCCATCACTTTTGCCTTTCATTTTGGGAAGGAGGAGGGCAAAGAATTAAGAAAGCTTCAAGTGTCTTTAAAAATAAGTCTATAAGGGTATAAAGCTCTAGGTTACTGTATATTCCCCTGTTAATGAGAAATTGGATTCTTATTATAAGTCATACTTTCTACCCTGTTCTCCCCATATTAGACCAGTATTTTATTATTTTATTCTCCTTGAGCACAAGTCTTTTATCTGGCTAGTCTCAGACTGATGGATCAACACTCAAGATCTGCATGATGTGATAATTTAGAGAAATCCTATTCTCCATATTCAAGTTCTCATTTATTTCCTAGTGAAACAATGGTATAGTTCAGTTTTTCTTTTTTTCAATTAAAAACTAGTACATGGGTATACTTAATTCCACATAATAATCTTTCCATTCCAATTAATATTCAAAGTGCTGAATATTGAGTATAAATACTCAATAAGCCTGTGAGGAGCTTTTAAAAAATTCCAACACCTATACCCTATTCCCAGTGATTCTGATTCAATTGGTCAGGGTTAGGATATTGGTACAGGTTGAGCATCCCTAATCCAGAAATCTAAAATCTGAAATCTCCCAAATATGAAACTTCTTGAGGGCTAACATGACACCACCAGTGGAAAATTTCACACCTGACCTCACATGATGGGTTGTAGTCAAAATTTTGTTTTGTGTGCAAAATTATTAAAAATATTGTATAAAATTATCTTGAGGCTATGTGTATAAGGTGTATAAGAAATATAAGTGAATCTTGTGTTTAGACGTGGGTCCCAGTCCCAAGATATCTCATGATGTATATGTAAATATTTTAAAATCTGAAAAAATTCGAAATCAAAAACACTTCTGGTCCTAAGAATTTCAGATAAGGGATAGTAAACCTGTATTTTTTTAAAAGTCCCCCAAGTTGAAACCTGAATAAGGTCAGGGGATTATATCAATGTCAGTTTCTTGGTTGTGATACTGTACTACAGTTATGTAATATATTACCACTGGGGAAAACTGGTGGAAGGGAACATACTATTACATGTAACTATATGTGAATCTACAATTATATCAAAATAAAAAGTTTTTTAAAAGTTCCCCAAGTCTATAGAAGGAATAGGATTGAGGGTAAAAAAAAGGTTCCCCAAGTGATTCTCATGTATGGCTATGATTGAGATCCAATGCAATAAACACTTTCTGACTGACAGTAATATTGTGATTTGTTTGAAGAAGTTTTCTTATTAATATTATAACTCGATCACTAAACAGATATCTGGAGATAAATGAAAAAAGTAGAGACAGTATTTTTTTAATAATTTAATTTTACTGAGGTATAATTTGCAATAAAACATACCTATCTTAACAGTTTGACACAAGTAAACACTCATATAACTAGTCCCTCAATCAAGGCAGAGAAGTTCCCTTTGTCCATTTGCAGTCAATTTCCCTCACTTCATCTCAGGAACCACTGAGGCTTAAGACAATCTCTGCTGTTGTTTTGTCTTTTTAAAACAAATTAATGTCTTTTCTCTCTTACCCACATGGGTGTGTGAGTGTGTATGTGTGTGTGCGTGTATGTGGCTAAGTGATGAAAATCCACTCCCTTAATAATATGTGTGTCTGTATTTAAAACCCACTCCTCTAATAACTTAACAAGTTTGTTTTAGTTGGAATAAAAAGTGATTGAGAAGAATTGTGTGGGACGCCTGTATGTATAAGAGAGGATAGAGGGCACAAACTGGTAGAAAAGGTGTGAAAATTAATAAGCAGAGAATCTGGGTCACTTGCAAATATGTAGCAGATCTGAGAATAGAATGTCTCTGGCTGTTACTTCCCAGCTTTTTCCTTTTCCTCAGGCTACTGAGAGATGGAAGTCTTGGAACACAAACCACAAGGCCAAAGTGGTAACAGTCCATGATAACACAAATTTCTCCACATGGTTTTTTATAATTGTCTCACGAAGTTCTACATGTTAGCTCTTTGAAACATGGAATGAGAATAGGAAGAAATCTTAGTGATAAGTCAATCTAGCCCCTCATTTTACAGATGAGGACATCCAGAGAAAGGTTAAACAGCACGGTCAAGGCCATAAAGCTAGTTAGGGTCAGGACCACACTCCAAATGACTTTAGTTCTAGTCTGGATTATTCCACAACTTTGTGCTCTAGCAGGCAGAATTACCACAAGAGATTGAAGATCTTGGGCTTTTTTTCTCAACATGTATTGGTATGCATGGCACCTACCCCTAACTTAGAATGTGTAATATCTACTTAACACACATATAGTTACTAAGCCTATTACTATATGTTCCATGCAGATGATTTTTTTCTTTAATTTACCTTGTCAAGTTTATTCATAAATTGGAATACCACACCAAATTTAAGCATATTTAAGTCTCCCATAAATACTATATATTTGACTTAGAAATAATTTTTGCACAATTTTCCTTAGAAAATATACACAAATTTGTAGTCTTTTTCTTTTTTAGATTTTCTGTGTAATCAATTATCATTTTATTTCCCTCATTATTAGAAATCCAGATGGCCAATCAGCTTTTATAATTGTTTGGATTACTCAATCAAGGATCAAAATGCTTTTCTAATAGACATTGACTTTCATTTTCATTTCTAAAGCTGTAGATAAAGAAACAATGGCAGGGAAGTCATCAAAAAGACACTCTTCTTTAAATAATGGCAACATATCCTTGGAAGGAAATTTACTTTCCAATTTGTCTTTTGATAGTACATTTGGATTAGAACCCTGAGGTGTACTCTTATCCCTCTGACCAATGCCTTGGAACGTAACTGCTACATCAACACAGCAAATAAGCCAAGATTAGACAAAAAAATTACTAAATTCAATTAGGATTAAGTCTTAAAGTTTAAGACAACATGGGGGGGGATGACTAACAAATTTGATATTAAGCAACTTACCTACTGGCACAGAGATCTTTCTCTTCTTGAAGTCTGGCTTGAAAACAAAGCAGCCCTATGAAAGAAAGACAAAAGGCTTAAAGTTGCCAAGGAGGAGACAAATCTGATTAACCAAGTATTTTATAGATAAGCAGATTTTGTTTAAAAAAAAGGGGAGTGTAGATGTTTCTTTCAAGTTTTAAGAATCACTTCCCTTTGAATTATAGAAGGAAAATTCTAAAACAACAAAGGGACTATCCATTTCTTTCCCCTCCCTCCCATAGGATGTGATCTAAGAGGCAGATAAAGGAAATAAAAACTGATGAAATTTAAACCAGAAAGTTTCCATTATTATAAAATTTAGAGGAATTAATACTATACATTAAGATGAAGATCAAGAAGGTAGAAAATAGGGATGCTCTCCCTACCCCAAAATTATTTAATTATACCCAAGTATCTATAACCTTGACAAGAAATAGACAATTTTGGCTACTGTTTTCACCTTACACCTTTCTTCACCATTCTTCATCTGATAAACTCTTATACATTTATCCATGAAAGTCTGACTCAAAACTTATCTCCTCTGGGAAACCTTCCCTGATTCTCTAGCCAGAAATGCTCCTTTCCCTGAGATGTCATAGTACATAAACATCTTTATTTTGCATTGTTTTAAACCAATTTCATTGTGCATCAGTTATTTATGGGTCTGTCTCCCCAAGGAGATTGTAAGCACCTTCAGAACACAGATTGTATTTTATTTATGATTGTTTCCCCAGTGTTTAGGATAGTGCTAACATATACATTAGGCAATCAGGATATGGAAAGAATAAGTGTTTGCCAAGTAATTTTCCTGGTGGTTTCACATTATTATTTGACTAGTGGTACATAGCCCAAGTTACTGGTACTAGACTATTCTACCGATCCTAAAGTCGTAACACATAGATAGCTTCTTAAAGATTTCTATCTCTATGGAGAATGAAAGAAATATACGCAGGAAAAGTCATCTCAGGATATTGTTAAAGACAGCTGTGCAAATACAAAGTGGCTACTTGGATTACAGTTTCCAAATGAAGAACTGTGCCTTATATTCTTATATATGCTACTAGTGGAACTATGTGACATACACATGAATATTTAGAAAAAGTATGTGGAACCATAAGTTTGTCATTGCCTCCTTTCCACATCCACCTGCAATTCAGAAAAGGAAAAGGAGCTTCAAAGGAGTAAGATACAAGGAATGCCCAGAATGGATTCTAATACTGGTAACAATATGGTTAGCCGCTTTGAACTGATGGTCAAATGATGGTGTTTGACATGAAGGAAGAAGTCTAGGAGAAGGGCCAAAGGCCAGAAAATATCATGAGGAAAGAAAGGAAAAATGTTTAGATAGCTTTAAAAAAATAGCTAGCAGTTCCATGAATTCCTGAAATATTCCTTAAAGGTTCTTATTTATGTAAGGTCCACTTCATAATCATCCCAATACAAGCATTTGTTATAAATGCCAAAAATGCTTTCCTGAAAAAATCTTACTTTCTGGAAGATACACAAAAATAAGAAGTGCTTTTGCAACAAACAGGATTAAGGGATAGACCACTTAAAACCTAAAAACAAAAACAGCACTAATCTTTATAAAAATACTAGTACAGTTAAATCTCTTCCGGCCTTTGCACCTAGCATCAGAGCCAGTCCTTTGTAACCATAAACCCTAAGGCTTGTACTCTCTCCTTGAAATGTACTTTTGGAAAGCATACTTCTCATAGACCATTTTAATCAAAATCAAAAATCAGATCCATTAATCTGCTGTTTTTTTTTTTTTTCTTGAGACAGAGTCTCACTGTGTTGCCTGGGCTAGAGTGCCGTGGTGTCATCCTAGCTCACAGCAACCTCAAATTCCTGGGCTCAAGCGATTCTCCTGCCTCAGCCTCCCGAGTAGCTGGGACTACAGGCATGCGCCACCATGCCCGGCTAATTTTTTCTATATATTTTTAGTTGTCCAATTAATTTCTTTCTAATTTTAGTAGAGACGGAGTCTCGCTCTTGCTCAGGCTGGTTTCGAACTCCTGAGCTCAAACAACCCGTCCGCCTCGTTCTCCCAGAGAGCTAGGATTACAGGCGTGAGCCACCACGCCCGGACTAATCGGCTGTTTTAACACAGGGGAAAATGTCTTTGCAGCGTCTTCACCTTCATTTTCAGCTTCATTAGATAGCTTAACTTCAGGAGCTTCCTGCTACACTTACAATAGAACTAAAAGTTTTACTTTACATGGTCCAGAGCAGCCCCGTCTGATAGAACTTTCTGTAATGATAGAAATGTCCCATATCTGCGCTAATTGGTAGCTATGGCCACATGTGGTGATTGAGCACTTGCAATGTGTCTAGTGAAACTAAGGAATGTTATTAATTATATTTAATCTTACGTAATTTTAATTCAAATTTAACAGCCACATGTGGCTAGCGGCTACCATATTGGACAATGTAGACCAAGGGTTTATTATCTTACCAACTAAACTATGTCTTGCAAATCCTTGCCTTTCCACACTCACATCTGCATTACTTTTTCATTTTCATAACGTTCCCGCTCTTTGTCTACTTTCCGATTACACCGATTTTTCAATTCCTTCAATGTGCCATTTTATTTCTATTTTCTGGGCCAAAGAACATGTCGTTCTCTCTGCCCTCCTCCCCCCAATCCTTTGCCTAACTTCTAGTCATTTTTCAGGTCTCAGTCAAAATGTCGCCTTTTCCAAAAAGCCTTCGCCGACCCCTGGCAATTTGTATTAGGTTTTTCCCACTCCTCTGTTCTCTCACTTACAACTTTTTTCCTTGCTAACACAATTTGTGATCATCAGTTTATGTGTTTAATGTCTCTCTTGAGTACAGAAACTGAGTCTATTTTGTTTATCACTGTATCTCGGTACCTAACGGAGTGCTTGGCGCACAGTACATTTGCATGAGAGGGAAAAAGGAACAGACACCGGGGCTCATCCTGGGGGTATCCCATCTCCACCACCCAGAACTTAAAAATACTCCTAGCCGCACAAGGCAGATCCGCATTCTCGCTCTCTAAGCACAGCTGGCCTCAACTGGACGTGGGGCAAGGACGCCTTAGCTCAGTTTGCCGCTCCCTCCTCTCAAGCCAGGGAGCCGAGGCCTACCTAATCTCCGCTTCATCCCTTCTTCAAAGAGGAATGAGGCAGCTGCAGAGCCCCAGTGTGCTCCCGCCTCAACGTACCTTGGACACCGAGGAGGTGGCCATGGTCCTAGCGTCCCCGCGAATTCCAGATGCACTCGGGATTTCCCGCGCTCCCTCGCGGCAGCAGGGCAGAGGTTAGCGGCGGGACACGCGGGCCCTTGATTGGCTGGCGTCATGCTCCAGGGCGGGCTTCCGGTGCATGGAGGCGGGGCATAAAAGAGGGCGGGGCGGGGGCGGGACTGTGGCGCGCTTCCTAGAGCCAGTCATGGCGTGCGGGTTTCGCAGGTCCATCGCCTGCCAGGTACGGATATCGGAACCGGGAGAAGGAGGGGCCCCGCTGAGCCATGGATCCCAAAGCACTTTCGCCGCTGCGGGCCAGTCCTCAGTCAGAGGGAGAGCGGGTTCCATGGAATTCCGTTTCCTTCCGCCACCTCCTCCCCCTTCTCTGGTGCTGCTAGAGCTCCAGAGGCAAACCTGTGGAGGGTCGGAGTAAACCTTGAAAGGCACTTGTTTCCGTCACTCCTCCCCACCCCACAGTTTGTATGGCTTTACCTGGGTTGAAAGTCATTAGGCCATGATTAGACCCTGTAGAAATTAGTGTTCATTTCACTTAGTGAAGTTGATGATGGATCTGAATTGCCATTCGAAAGGATCTAATTTAAAAGCTGGTATTTCTCTTGCAGTCGTTTTGGCAGCCTATCCTAGAATTATTTTTGGTAACTTCCAAAGATACATGAGATATCTGAGACCCAATTTTTCTTGATTCAGAGTCGTATTTGAACAGCTCTGTAATGAGAAAAGGCATAAAAAATGGTAATACAAACCTGGGATTCGTCAAAAAGAATTTTTAAGACTTCATGGCCACTTGGGGAATTTTGCAAGGAAACTTTCTATTGTGGTCTTGATAAACCATTTCCTTTTTATTAACGTACATATTAATGGACATATTTTACCGGGTATATAATTTAACTTAGCTCATTTTTGTAGTGTTTCTAGACATTTGTGGGGAAATCCCTCTGCCTTGTCTTTATGCTTACAGATGTACTGCCTGCCCTTTCCAATGGTGATTTCGCATGCATCACCAACACGACCTTTAGATAAGACAAAGCTGAGTTTATTGCTTGCTAGGGTAAGGAAGACTACCACCTCAACAGAGCTTTGGTAGTGTCTCAAACTGGGAAAGCCAGGTGAAATTTTATTAATAATTTGAAGCATGGTTTAAGGCCGGTTTTTCAGTAGCAGAGGGTTGGAGGGGCTTGCAGGGGCAGATGGCTGATTAGGATTGGACACTGATCTTGATATAGCAGTTTAAGATTGGTGGAAAGAGCAAGCAAGGAATCTTAAGGCATAAACTCTTGATGCTTTCTATTGACCTGATAGATTTTTCAGAAGGTTCCTATAATGAACAATTCAGTTGTTTTTCTGGGCAGGAGTCTTCTAGAATAGTAAAGTTATGTTAATGAAGACAAAGTAATAATAAAGTCATGTTTATGTAGACAGTAAATTATATTGGGGTTGGTAGTTTTGGACCACAGTATCCAAACTGGGTTTGGGGGTAGATGGTTTCTGCTCTCGGCCCTTAGGTCAAGATAGCGTGCCGTGATGAGAAATATATTGTGTTTAGTTTTGCAAAGATTATATTCTTCCTTGTAAAGAAGGTAAGTTGGAGGAACAGGAACTAACATTTATTGAGTATATATTTGTGGTAGTTACTTTACATTCACATTTAGGCCCCGTGGCAACCTATGATATAAAAGTATTAAATTATTATACAAATGAGCAAATTGATATCAGACTAAATAACCTACCCAAAGCCACAGAGTCAATAAATTGTAGAGTTGGTTTATGAACAGAGATCTAACACCAAATTCAGATCTTTCCTATACACTATGCTGTTTAGTTTGTCAAAGCAAGAAATACAATCTGATCATTAAACAGAATCTAATGGATTTATATGGCCATGTAAATTATGCAGATACATATTTCTCTGAATATGGAGTCATTGAGGAATGATCCAAAACTTGAAGATAAATAAAAACATGTACAACACAGGTTGAACATCCCTAATACAAAAATCTGAAATCCGAAATGCTCCAAAATTTGAAACTTTTTGGGTGCTGACATGACCCTCAAAGGAAATGCTAGTTGGAGCATTTCGGATTTTCACATTAGGGATGCTCAATGGGTGAATATAATGCAAATATTCTAAAATCTGAAATTCAAAAAATTTATGGCCCCAAGCATTTTGGATAAGGGATACTGAACCTGTACTTAGTACTTTTACTAAGTATTGAAGATCCCTTTACTAGTTTAGGAATGAAGGAATGTATTACATGCAATGTCATGTACATTTAGCAAACTTTGATTAATGAGTCTGCAGTTTTCTAAGCACTGTCATCAGGCTCAAAGTTAAAAGGGAATAAATAAATGGTTTCTGCCCTGGAATGGCTCCAGACAGCTTGGGAAACAGATATAAACAGGTTATTACAATGCAGTCTGTAACCACTCCATTAGAAGCATGCACAAGGTGCTAAGGGAACGTAGAGAAGAAAGCTCCTAAGGGTCAGAGAAGGCTTTGTGGAAAAATTGATGTTGAGACTCAGTCTTGAAGTGAGTATGGGTAAGTGTGTCAAGTAAATAGGGTGAGAGTTAGGGGAGGGGTGCAGTATGCTAAAAGGAGCATGTGCATAGACACATCTGGAAAGCATGGTGTGTTAATGGAACCACAATATTTGGGTATGACTGAAATTTAGAGTATGCTTCTGATGCCTTATTTCAGCAGGTCCTATTGAATTTATCTTCAAAATATCTTGAATTCATTCACTCCTTTCCATTGCTGCTGCCCTCCCTTTTTCTATTGCAAACCGAGCTACCATTATCACCTAGTCTTGCCCTCCTTCCAATCCATTCTCCATGTATCAAGAAAAGCGACTTCTAAAATGTAAATCAAATTGTGTCACTAATCTTTTTACATTGCACAGAGTCTCTGCCAGAACTTTAGCTTCTTTCTCCAACCTCAATTCATGCCACGCTATCCTTTCTATAGGGTTCTAACCACAATGTTATTTTCTGTTTTTCTAACATAGCAAGGTCTTTCCATTCCCATTGCATTCTCATTGAATAGATTATTCCCTTTGCTTAAAAGAAATGCATTTTATACCATGACCCTTTATGCAAAAAGAAAGTTTCATAAAACAATACATAGCTCATAATGTGTATATATCCTTTTCTATTCTGAACTACATTTTTCAAAAACTGGTGGTTGAGACTCACGAATTTATTTCTTACTGGCAACCTACAATTTGAAAAATTTGTCCTCCAGTTCTCTATCGCAGTCCCTTGTTTGCTTCTGTCATGACAGTTGTAAGAGTTAGTAATTATTTTATTGTTTTGTCTAGTTTTCATGTATGTTTCCTCTGTAAGCTTCATGAAGACAGAGAACATGTCTTATTCAATGTTATTTCCCCAGCACCGGCAAAGTGCCTGGAACATAGAAGGGATTTAATACATATTTGAAGAATGAGTACCTGATTATCTCTGTTGTGATGTCATATAAAATTTACAGTTTCACTGAATGAGATTATAATTTTAAAGCTATAAGATGACATGGTAATAGTGGGATGGATTAAAGTTCCAGCCCCACGATTTGTGTGACTAACTCTTGGCAAGTTAACTAATCTGTCAGGTGTAAGATGATGGTATTGATTCAAAGTTTACAGGACTGTTGCAAGGATTAATAATGATAATGATGAAGATAATAATAACTGCTATTTATGGGATACTTCACTTATACCATGTAATATTTTGCTTAACTTTACAGGGCTACTGATAAAATCTAATGAGATAATGTTAACAGAAAGTGCTCAGTGTCAAGAACGTGAAGGGTCTGTGATTTTGCTCTTCCATTTAGCCTACCACAGTTCCATGATGGTGGCAGAAAACATAAGACCCTGGAGTGAAAGAAAAGGATTTTGCTATTCATAGCATTAGCAGTAATTGATACCAGAGTATCAACAATTTTTTTTGTCAGTTCCCCAAGCCCCTCTTTTTCCCACAGCACAATGTGAACAGGGTCAGATGATACCTCCATAAGCAGTGTGCCGTGTTACCAGAGAGAAACCCTGAGTCTTTTATGATGAGCAGTAAGGATGCCTGACCTTTGCTGTGGAGTGAGGGAGTATTTCTGTTTTACAAATCTGTTTGTTATACAAATATCCTTGAAAAGATAGTCCAGAACAAGGCAGTTTGTGCCTTGTTTTCAAGACATGCAGAAACGTGAGTCCCATGAAGATTTGTCTCTCAACACTGAGCACAATGGTATGCTATGCTTAGTGGTGTGCATATATGGTATATAATACTTGATATTTTCATCTCATTTAATCTTCTAAATCATACCATGATATTTGTATTATCTTTATTTTATAGAGAAGGACACTGAGATTCAGGAAGATGGAAGAAATAACCTAAGGTCACATAACTGTGAAATCATGGAGTTGAAATACTATTGTACTCCCATAATATGTTGAAATTAAAAAAAAAAAAAAAGGAAATACTAACCCAGCTGTTTGCTTCAAATCCAGAATTCTTTTTATT